>NC_092641.1:6945898-7282904 GCF_039555335.1 Amphiura filiformis | reverse complement strand
ACTTCAGATTTAAATACGCTTACATTTAAGGTTTGATTCCATACCTGCTGTCCACACCAACATGTGGAAATTGTTACACTATTATGGTAATTCACTAGGGTACACAGTGGTGGCATACGCTGGCAGATGATGACAATGTAATGCATTGCATACTGTTTTAAATTTATCAAATTTATTTAAAGAATACTTTTAAACCGCGAATTTCAAACCTTAGAGCCACTTATCATATAACTTTGGTGTGTTTTGTACTTATTTGAATGAAGAATTCAAATGTTATGGAAATGAATAATTTTAGTTTTTTTACATCTTGTAATAAAATTGTTCAAGTATCGTCTGGAATTTGACAACCATGCGATGCGTAGAGTAGGGTAAATACTCTCTCAACAAGATAGTAAGAACACAACATCTTACCATCTAACGATTTTCACATCAAAGTCAGGACAACCCCTGAAATTCATTTCCCCTGAGATTTCATATAAACGTGATTTCAGTATACCACCATACGCCATACCGCTTTTTTGTGCGTTAAATAAAACCGTTGCCATGATAAAGTCCTTTCTTATTTAAGTCAATTTTATTATTTTATTATCAAGTCCCCGTCGTGTTATATAGACGGTAAAGACACTATCTGCTCAAGCAGCAAGTTCTCTTCCATCGTATTTATCGCGATCTTTATTCCTTTTTTATATATCTGAATTTAACCGTAAAAGCGTAGCTGTTAGATGATGAATTCATTCTAATACCGTTCTTTGATATGTCGCTTGAAATGTTTATGATATCAATTACGGTACCTTTTGAAATAAAATGAGTTTATTATCAATTGTGTTGTACATGGATGGTTTAAGAGCACCTTACCAACTAAATTAAAACAGGGAGTAGCTTGCTTTTATTTCTGTATACGTTGACAAGGTTAATCATTATGATTGGTTATCAGGATTATGAAATAAATAATAAAATAAGCATTCATTTCAAATAAATACAATAATTTATGTGTCTGTCAGCAGTTCTGTCAGTCCGCATCTGTCTGATTGTTTCCCACCCTTTCCCTTCCCCACTCTCGATTCCCGGTCTCGATTCCTCTCTCATTGTCTCTCTATCTTTCTTGTTTATTATGATGCAATGAAATTTAATGCGTAATGTGTACAAAATCTCTACAATTAAAATATAGGCTATTCCAGTTATAATCCATACACCTCCTGTGGAGGAGATGACCTTAATCTCCTGCAGAGGCGATGTAGATTTCAAATGGAGTCACACATTTAAGTAGCCCATTTGAAAATTCATCCTCCCTGTATGGGAGATTTAGGTCATGTCTTCCATAGAGGTTGTATAGATTACAACAGGAAAAGCCCAATTATAATTTACCCTTTATCGTCTTTTCCTACTACAGAGCCTGGCTCATGTTTGCTGAACTAAACAGAGTTGACGTTAAAATAATTATGTGGCATTCAAATAATTATACATTTTTGATGTTATACTAAATAATGCGTAACTGACTTTATAGCATTACAGTGACTCTAAGGCATGGTATATTTTCTATAAATGGTAGGATTTCAATGTTGCACTCGGATGCCTACAAGACCAATAGTTGATAAATAATATGAGACCGATGTCAAATTACATGAAACATGGTTTGTGACTGTTGGTCCAAACTCGAAAAACACACGAAATAAATATTTTAGTTCCGTCACCAGTTGAAAGATTACCAAATGCACTTGATGGTTTTAATAAACCCAGTCCTAGTCCGGCAGGAGGTACCCTAGGAACACCTAACTGATCTGATGCCCAAACCGAGCACAAATTAACTACATGTACTTACATCCCTTGGTCCAACGGGTGCTTGATTAGTCCGAATGAATAGGTTACTTCCCCAGGGCCCACTTTAAAGGTGACGCGTATGAAGGACTGTCCCTTTTTCAGCGTCGCTGTCACCCGAAGACCCCCTATTTTTCCATTTGATCTGTTACCCAAAGACCCTTATTTTTCAATTTGAACCGCAACTTTCATTTATCACTCATTTTGTTACTTATTTGGAAAAAACATAGAAATTTGAAGCCATTTAGAACTAGAAATTCGATGTTCGAGGTTTCTGTGGCGCTGTTTCGGCACTCTTCACCCAAAGGTTCCATTTAAAAAAGGTCATGTTCTCACCCATTGACCCCTATATTTTTACATTTTGCTCTCACCGAATGCCGAAAATCATGTTCTCACCCAATGACCCCATATGTTTTACATTTGTTACATAAATGCCCTAATACTGCGAAAGTGCCAGCCCAACACCTATTTGCTTCTTGACGGACTACACAGTCAGATGAGATGACATTGTCCATTGCCATCTTGCTGATGGGCTACTACTACTGACCAACGCTGTAATGGTCAGTAAACATTGACTAGGTGATAGTGAATTAATAATAATTACAGTAAACATTTATTTTATTCCATTGTATATATATACCCAACGCATTGTTTAAGTTCATTTCAGTTCAGTTTGCAGCTTGTTGCTGGTATTACTCTACTTGCTTGTGTCCCCATGTTTTGGTATTTTTGAAAGCTCTCAGAATACCTCTAAATACGGCTCTATAAGAATGTTTAATGCAATATGAAATTTTAGTCAAACCTTTCCTTTATATTTTTGAATGCTAATAGTCAATTTGAAAGGGTAAACAAATATTGTGTAAATGCAAATATATTAATTTTCTTTCCAAATGGACTATGAAGGTCACCATCGGTGTGCACTTTTTCTCTTTGTTTTCTATTTATTTATTCCCTTTCTAATGAAAGGGACAATTTATATTAAATTAATTTAAATTGTATATAGTCTTTGATTCACTTTAAGATTACAGACAATACACTTTGGAACCTTGGAATGCAGGAGTCTATATTACCAGTTAAGTCGCTCTGTTAAATTATTAATAACCTGTTTACGGCCACTCTAATATCAAAAACATTGTACGACATCACTCATTCTGAACAGAGCTACCCAAGTAGAAACAAAAAGTACAGTGACCTATCGCTTCACTTTATGTATGGTAATTTTCTGTCTGTAGATTTACATACCAAATACATTGTGTAGGCATTCTGTAATATTTATTACATATGTGTAACAAAAATCTCATTACTACGAATGTTTTAATGGGGTTAGTTGCTTTTTCAAGGACGTTATAATGGACTATTCCAGTTAAAATCCATACACCCCCATGACAGGCATGAACTTAATCTTCCACACAGGGAGTCACTCGTTCAGTGTCGTCTGCTCCAAAATGGGTTTTTCCAGTTGAAATCCATACCCAGCAAACACAAAAATGTTTTTAAAACGTTTCAGACTGTTATATTTTTTGGTTTTGGTTTATCTGAAAACGTTTCAATAACATTAAATGTCGGGTTATATAAAGGTCATGGAAACGTTTTAAAACGTTTTGTAGGATATTATTAACAATATTGTTGAAAAACATTTTCAAAATGTTATTGTAAACTATTTTTGAAAGCTTTTTTTGCCAAATATTAACGCTTAAATAACATTATGTTGGAATATTTGCAGGCAGTAGGTTATCAACAAATGTTTTTGAATGTTATGAAAACGTTTTATACCCTTTATATGTCCTTTATATAATCCGACATTTAAACGTTTTCTGGCAACCTTTTTCAAAAACGTTTTGCGAATGATGTCGAAAACGTTTTGTGTTTGCTGGGTAAACCCCCAATGAATACACTACTTTACGAGCGTATTCCTCCACACAGGAGTGTGAATATCAATTGACGAAATTAATTTCAAACAAGAGAAAACTTTTATATGTTTATCTATTTTTCAAAATAGGAATGGAATAAACATGACCTTTGAATATGTCGGGTACAAAAGGTCGCACTCTACCTCAAAAGTCAAGAGTCAAATGTTGAGCTATGATTAGTGAATGATGCAGGTTTTCAAAAGTGGAAGGTCAGTGGTTTGATTCCCCGACTGCTCAAACATTTTCGACTAACTTCGCTAGCCACAATTTATAGCCCACAATTTACCCCCAATGGGTGTATTTCCTTAAAGGCCCATTCAGTGATTCGCTCATCTGGGCAAAATAATCAAAATTCAGATTTTGGTACCTTTGTCATTGTCATAGATGTGCTAACATAGCTTGCTAATGGTTCAGCCAAAAGCCGTGTATTTAAGACAAAATCAGACATTATGCATGAATCTGTAATTTATATTGTGTGCTCATCCACTCAAATAAGAAAAAACAACCACGTAATTGGGTTATCAGGCCAGTAACAATACCGTAGTGTGAACCAATGACATACGCAATCAACACCTGCCGGTTTCAGTATCTTAGTCGCAGTATGTACGTGTAAATATTACTGCAGATAATACTTTTTTACAGCTCCCTTACTAAAGGGATAATTAGTGTAGCCTATATTAAGCCCATGGTATATAGAAATAAAATTGTATGTGTAATATCTACATTTGCACTGTAATTTATGTCTAATCTTGTGGTGATATCAAACGTTTAAAAAATAAATATGTGTAATATTGAACATAAAAGACCCAAAAGCTTTCAAACATTCCATTGTTTGAATAATAAATTAACTTAAATATTCGATCGCTTTGTTTCAATTTCAATGTAATACTGCGAAAATTTTAAATTCTAAACTTGATTTGTTTTTAGATATTTCGAGCAGTTTGCTCAAATGATAGGTAAGGGGCTAAAACAAATTGAAACTGACAGCTATCCATATGGTTCGCCAGTCTAAAATAAAAACTTGTGGTTATGGTTATGGTTATGGTTAGGTTTAGGGTTAGGGTTAGGATTGGTGTATGTGATTAGGGTTAGGGTACTATCGAACCTTTGGACTAGCGACCATTAAAACTAGCGAATCTCAGGACTAGGGGACCTTAGTACTAGGAAACCTCGGGTCTAGTGAATCTTAGGGCTAGCAAACCTTGAGACTACCGGATGTATACCGTCTAAATAGCAGGACTACACATTTTGTAACGATTGTTATTATCAAGTATTGATTAGCTTACTAAATAAGAACAGTGAATGCATGGTAGTTAGGCCAGTAAAAACAAACTTCATCAAACTGCTGCAAAAGTGTTCTACTCTCGTTTCATGCTCCGCAACCAGCCGTGACAATGTAACATATAAAAGAGTGTAAAAAGGTTCATGTTACATTTACGGAAGCTTAAAAGTGCACTTTGTTTTATGCATATTTAAAACAAAGTGCATAACTTGTTCATGTGCCATGAACTAGCGGTATTATAATATGCGTACGTGTTTGATATCGCTTAATGCTGCAATCATTAAAGGATAATAAAATCGTAACCGAAACGTTTTGTGCTGAAAATTTATCTGAAACAAGTGGATACACAATAACTAATGAAATATCAACAAATGTTATATGGGATGTTGTAAATACCAGGAATTATGTTTGTGATATTGTTAATGTTTGTTAATGTTTTAATGTTTCACATTATGTCTTATCACCCATAATGCATTGCACTTCGCTCCGTAGCACAGGAAAAGACACCATTATAGCAGGGTCAACGACCTTTCCTCTGAATGACCGTTCAGAGGACTGTATTCAGAGCTTAGCCCCTGAATTCGAAGGGGCCGTTGGTGTCGAGCTTAAACGGTGTATAAGAGAAATCCACACGACTGCAGGTAAATTCAGTTTACCAACTATCATCTACATCCATTGTCTTGTGTGTGTTCATGTTAGTCCATCCAGGAGTACCCTCGCCAGACAGCCCAATGGAGTACCCACGGTATAATACTACACTTTGGTTCACCAAAAGATCGATAGTGACGTCTGTGCGTATTTATTGCAGTATTGAATCGCGCTAATATAATAATCATGCAGAGCGTACACGCTCGCGTACAAGGACGGTTTGTCGGCACGCTTCCGGCGCAACCGCGTAAAAGCATTGACGTCACTACAGAACTTTAGGTGAAACAAAGATGAGAAACTCTGTAACCGGATTGGCTCGTTTGGGCGCTTTGTCGAGATTACTACGCGACGGATTAGTTCATGTTTGTGCTCAGTGTATTTTAATTGTCTTTCTATATGTTTGTTCAAACCAAAAATGGCTGATAACATATTTGAGTTTAAAATAAGTTTATTCTCAACATTTTTGTTTTGAACATTATTATATAATAGTTGTTAGTTACTATGGTAACACGTTCTTTGTTGTGCACGACAACGCTATGATTCTAAAATGGTAAATTCATAGGAGTTGTGTGAAATAGTGTAAAAATATAATGCTACAATGTACAAAATGAATGGTTGGGTATGTAAACGTCTTTACATGTGAGAATAGCTGAGATGAATGAATGCCATGGTCATCTCATAGGCAATAACACATATTGTCACAGATTGATGCCATACAAAATAATGTATACAGAAAGAGTTGTAGATGAAACACTATGTAGTCGAATATGTTTAAGCACAAACACTGCACTGGCTGTACACACCTGCATATTTCGTGCATATTCCTTAACTCTGTGTGCATCTTACACCGTAAAGCTACCGTAAATTACGTCAAATGTGGTACCGTAAATTACGTCAAATTTAGAAACTGATGAACAATGTATTTGATTGAATAGCTGACTGATACCTGCAGAGAAGAAAGGAATATGCTTGAAAGTTGACAATGCCATAAATGCACCAAGTAAATGTTCACATCAAAATGTAGCTGTAGAAAGTTCGGACGTCATCGGTCTACGTATTGGTACAGACGCACCCTTAAAATAAGCACACAGATTTAACCCAGCACCGTAGTGACATTATGCTTTCAGCTGCGATTGGGAGTCATATATATTTAAACAAAAGAATGCCCCGTTTACTAACATGCAAATTAATGTCTTATAACATATAGCAGTAAAATACTTTGAGATGTTTCATTGCTGCTTATGAATACACTGGTATGATTTCAAAAGATTCACGGACTGAATAAATATATTGCTATATATATGTCTGTATATATATCATAATAGGGCAGCAAGGACAGATTGTCAGCGGCTCAACAACCTTTCCCTTAAATGAGGAAGTGGAGAATTGTGCCAACAGGGTACAGCAGGGGAATCCCCGGAAACCTGGTTTGGCTGTCAGTAAATGTCTACGGACGCCTTTGTCTACGCCAGGTAAAAAATACAACCTGCAGAACTTAGAGCTCTTTCATACCGATCATCCACGTGTAGAGTTTAGGTACAAAACCATTTCTATTTGAAATGCATCTTGTGGAAAATATAGAAATGGTCTTGGAGACTGTATATGAGATCAATTGAGTCAGTGAAACATTTTTCCATAAGAATGGATAGGAACAATTAATCGCTGGTACAATTTACATGTGGTTGTATTGTTTCTTTTCATTCTTACAACACAAAGGTAGAACACAATTGATCTTGGATCTATTTGCATACTGTATTCATCATAACATATTGACCTTGTGGCGCTGTGAGTCACATCGTCACGAACCTGATAAATTTTGCGACTAATTTTACATTTTTCTCAAAAAATAACTACACACTGGTAACAAAAGTTATGAATATTATAGGGGCAAGGAATCCAATTACGTCACTGAAATTTCAGTGCTTCAAGACAAGTGGTTCATTATATATGTTAAGAAATTAAGTACATTCTAGCGGTACATCTTTTCTTATCATAAATAACGTACTGCTTGGTCTTGAGTCACTGAAATTCCAGTATAGTAACTGCATTCTTTACCCCTATAATATACATAAATTTTGTTAACAGTGCGTAATTTTTTTTGAGAAAATGCAAAAATAGTCACAAATTTATCAAGGGTGTGATACCACCTTAAGCGATATTGTGGCGCTTTGTGTCATAGTTCAAATGTCATGTTCAAATACATGTGACTGTAGCTGCAGTTTCCTGAACGATACCGTGGTACGGAAATATATTGAGCTCTCGGTGACCCCTATCTTGATCCTTGCATGGACTCATAACCTAACCTCGTCCATCCCACTTTATACCAACTAACACCTAATAATACCATATTTTCTTTGTTGAATCATTATTTTAGAATGCTGCATTATAACCTTGGATGTTTCATCAATGACGTAGCATAATGCATGTTTGAAAAAGTCGCAAGATAGACAAAACTTTATATGTGTTTAATACGCCAAGCTGTTAATTAATATCACTTGGTACTTATTTTTGATACGACCTTATTATAGACAATTTTATTGTTATCCATTATGTCAGTTGCAATTCTTAAATTCGATGACTTTAGCGACTGTAAATCCTGTGAATCTGTAAAGCAAACAACTGAATTTATAATGACCGTATATGACCGGGTTATAGATTTAAGGCCTAAATACCGACAGTATTTGTACCATTTATACTATATTTACAGCATTTGATACTATTTATTGCTTGTCAACATTAAGCGTAAACACAAATCAAAAATGCATTAAAATGAGTACAAATAAGCCTAGTATTGGTTTAGTGGGTCATGGGCTAGCTTTTGATGTTTTGAGAAAATAGCTTAAAATTTGGACTTTTTATGCTGAAGTCTATGGCTAGCACGCAGAGCATGAAGCAGAAAAGTTAGTAATGCTCGTAACTCATCAATAACCATATTATATCATGTATATTATGGCCAAAACAATGCATGCTTCCAGCATGACACCTGTTACCAACTGTCAACATTTAAAAACCGATTGCCGCAGAGAAAGGTCACTTTCTGGAAAGTTGGACTGAACATTTAATTCCGGTCAGTGTTATACATTGCCATGGTTAGACCAACTGCTATTAACATGATTAACTTGTTGTCATATCATGGATATGGAAAGAATCATTTGGGACCTAAAGCTATCAGGAGAATTGTTTTTAAACTTAGAGGACCTGTAGAATAATATACGTTCTATCCAAGTCGTTCTTCCCTCTCTACTTTCTAATCCTGCTCGTGCATGATCCTAACCCATCATTCCACTAACATCTAAGTCATTTACAAAAATTCCCATTCATATTTTAACATATTTTGACTAATAATTTGAATCAACTTCAAACATTGTATATCCTGCGGGCATACCATTCAATCGCAGTTGGATGCATTCATTCTTTATTTATCGCATCTTATTGTATCATGCATGTATTCATTCAGGAACTCGCATCCCTTCGTAACAATCTCGCAATGCTTCGTTTGGTATCAATCAAGATTTAACATACCGTAAAAAAGATCTTTGACTATAAGTAATAAAAATTTAGAAATTATTGGATTTATTAAAAGTATCATTTTAATAGTAAAAGTGATTTTTCCTATAAATTAGCCTTCGGTGCTTATTAAGAAGAATTTCGCTATAATTAATTAATGAGAATTGATGAATATAAGATTTTTCGATTACATATTATTCAGAAAAAATGCCTTTATACATTCAATTAGAATTATTTTAGCTCATGTTGTGTGTCTTTGCTATATAAATGTTGCATTTGCTGATCATTGTTCCTAAAAAATAATTCAACTAAACTTGATAGAAATATCAACAAAAATAGCTCTAATTTATATTCTTGCTGTTTATAGCACCCGTGGCCAACACTGCTTTTCAGGAAAGGTCCAAATCTAAAAGCCTATGCGAGTTAATCCTAGATACATCGCGCAGATGCGCACAATCACCGTGCGCAATAAAGATGGGCGCTACAGATGTGCACATATCGACGTGGTGTATAGTGTTAGAATTCAAAAATGTCGAAATGTTTTATTTATGAAAGTAATTAGTAGAGATCACTTACGAAAGAACTCAGTATGTACCTTATGTAGTATGTAGGAAAGAACAGATCATTTGAACTTGCACAACTTTGTTTGCCCAAACGTAAAATCTGACTATCATTTTATGCAAATTATTTGATTTAGAAGACGTCGTATCTCTTACTATCGCCGTTCTATGTGTTATTGTTTCATTATACATCTGTGTATTATTCATATATTTGTTTGGTTTGTAAACATGGTAAATGCATTGTATATATTTGATTGTTGTGCTTGTTCTTATCAATATGTTGCTGCTGTACATGCTGTAACTGGTATTTGTCTGTGTATTCATGACAACATTTTGTATTCATCTTTTATTCATTATTAATCGTCTGCATGTGTTTCATCATTGATGTTAGTAGTGTTTCAATGTCTTGCAATGTTTTGTATTATGCTGGTTTCATACTTTCCTGCCGCTTGCCGCTTTGACGATTATTTTGCTTCACTGCGCAGTTGCACCAGAAACGCTAGCGGTGACCAGCGGCAAGCCGATATGTCGATCACTCCACCGCTTTGCCCAGGCGGCAGCATCGCTAGGAGTTCAATTCAAGTCAACTCGGAGCGGTGCCGCACTGACGTATAAGAACAAAATACGATTTTGAGGGGTGCAGAGTGGTAACATTGGCTTTCAGAGTCATGCCGTTGCCGCTTAGTAGCGTGCCGCTCCGCTTGCAGAATAATTCAACCGACATTATATAGCGTCACACCGCTCAGCGGCAAGCGGCAGAAAGTATGAAACCAGCATCAGTACATAGTTACATGTATTAACTATTTTTAACATTGACATAAATGTATATTGATTAAAACAATAGTTAATAATCTACAAACAATTACCAATTGTAAATGCTTGGGCAAACTGTAATTAAGATATAATCACCCCGAAGGTCTGTGCCCTTTTATTCTCACTCAATTACACTATACAATTAATGTGACACGATCAAATACCCATAGTTATAGTAGTTTTGGGCACCTCTATGAAATCAAATACACCGGAACCGCTACCGTGACGGATAAGATATCGTGACACTTGAATGCTTATGTTGCTGTATAGCATTATCAGTACAAAATGGCCGGATGAATTCATTCTTAAATATATATAAAACTATACTTTATCCACACTACACAATAATTATCTTTACCAATAAAAATGGACAATAGTTAGAACTGTTTGAACTAAAAACATCAGCAAACAGTAAAAAAGGTTATTTTGAAACTGGTTAGCTTCACAACCTTGCAGTATTGCTAGATACCCATATAACGCTCGGTAAAAATCTTGATATATTGACAATTAGAAATACCATTTAAAAACTGACCGAATCAAAAAAAAAAATGTATGTGAAGAATATAGCAAAACAATAGGAGTTCAAATAATCAAATTGACTAAGGCGGTTCAGAGGGAACCATGACCTAGCTCAAATATTGAAACAAATAAAGCTGACATACAAAGAGATTGGTGTGGGTTCTATAAAGGAAGGGCGTCATTTGTGCCTTGTGTGGATGATTATTCTCGAGAAGTGGGAAATGTCCAAAACGTCAGTACTTTTATTTAACGGCTAAAAGTGGACAAATATGCCTCCTGCCATAACACATGCCTTTTAGATATCCACGAAAAAATCTTATTCTCAAAACTTCAGTTGATTCCGATTTTGCGTTTGCGAGTTATGCATGATTATGTGTATTGCACTGCTCCATATGCCACTGTGTTTACTTATGTCCTAGTAGTAGTACACCAGAACGTAATACAAATTTGACGATATTTTTGCTAAACGAATTAATCTGCAAGCAATCTTTGTACATAAGCAACCAAATATTTCCAGTGGTATAAAAATCTCATTGTTTAAGGAAAGTGGGAGATGAGGCTATGGATCAATCAGGATCATGAAATGCCCCTTTAAGTATTTACACTACATCTGTTAAAACGATATTGTAGTCGGTTGCCTCGGCATATTGTCGTACATTGAATAATACATAACATGATTTCATTCTGTGAGTGATCTGTATTGTAGTTTGTGTATACAGTTGCTTGTTCTTCTCTTCTAAGATTCATTTAACGTTGGGCAATTCTATTTGAAATACCACTCCCCTGTGGAATAGTTAAGAAAGGTCTTGCAGGAAGGGCGTATGTTTTTCAAATGGAATTAGTTAGGGTTAATTATTTTGAAATCCTTACTCCCTCTGTATAATGGCTTTGCCTATATCTTCCACAACTGGAATGAGAATTTCAAATGGAAGTTACCTAATTGTCTCTTCTATTTGAATATCATACTCCCTCTATGTACGATTTTAGCTAAAGCTTCCACATGGAGTCCATTTTAGAGTCTGCGTGTACGCATAGTGACAGATATCGGGTGTCTCGTCATAACATTCTAGAAAATTGTACCAAAATAGTGTAATGATATCTTTTTAATTTTTACGCAAAGAAGAAAAGTAAATTTTAAAAGAGAATATTCTGAAAGTGATAATTGTAAGAAAACCAACTTGTGCTGGGCACAACTTACAAAATAGATTACGAAATAATAACACGTATTCCCTTCCCACATCAGACACAAAATGTTCATTATGCTTTCATAATATACGATACTATTAAACGTTACTTCCCATTAAAAAATAACTTTTACTGTTATATAGCCATAAATATGATTTATAAATTACTAAACCATTTAAAATCATCTGTGTTTCAAATCCGCAATTAAAAAAGAAACACCTTCTAACAATAACAACTAACGCTACAAATCAATAATCATGAACATTTTTAACCTGATATTCTCTTATTAAATCCGTCGTGCTCATGCCCCAACCTGGCGTCGTCGGTCCCTGACAAGAGCGACGGAAAATAAGGTGTACACAAGTGACGGTATTTTCCGCCTGGGATCTGCTTTACGGGCGTATAAAATCACACAGTAGCCTGGGAGCAAGGATTGTGTTTCGCGTTTTCGCTCAATTTTCTTTCAAGAGTTCCGATCATAATTCCCTTTTGATTTTAAGCCATAATATAGGCATAATAAGTAGGGTGCTTCACAAGAACGGAGTCTATACTTCAGGTTTGAAGTTGGAATACATGTTTTCTTCTTCTTACTCTCGTTTTCTTTCTTTTTTCTACTTTTTTTTCTTCTCCTTTCTTTCTTCGTCCTCTTCTTCTTCTGCTTTCTTTTTTTTCTTTTTCTTTTTGTTCTTCTTCTTTTCTTCTGCTCCTTCTTGTTCTCCTTCCCTTCTCCTTCTCCTTCTCCTCCTCCTCCTCCTCCTCTTCCTTCTTCTTCTTCTTCTTCTCCCTCTTTGCATTCTTCTTCTTCCTCCTTCTTCTCCTCCTCCTCCTCTTTCTTCTTCATAAACTTTCTAAATTGAGACAAAGACATCTAAGACGTGTGTGCTGTACTTATGCAGTAAAAATATAATAGTCAACATAGCAAATCAGTAGCTTAATATCCGAAGGGTAATCTGATAAATAAAAGCCCTGGTAAAAAGTAAAAGTAAAAATGTATATCAAAAATCTTGTCAATAAAATTATTAAATCCAATTTGCTGTACCATAGTTACCTGATATAATAGGCGACCGATATCGAAATTGATGTTATGTCATTCTTTACAGTAAAGTAAACGGTTGAAGTATTTCGTACACTGAGCAGGACAACAACAGCCCATATCTGACGGCCATTTTGAAACATGCACCTCATTCAAACCATATATGTTCTCTATATTACTTATTACATTCATGCAATATTCAAATCTCAAAGTTGTGAATATATTTCCCTGTAGGGCTCCCATTCCTTGCATGCGCGTCGTAAGTATACAGTTACAGAGCTCATTTAAGTTGAATGTGTTAGGCGTGTAAGACATAGTTGTATTTCTGCTCCAGATATCCACGGTGTCCAAGAAGCTATTGATACTATCAGCCAATGTTTTGAGTTAGCAGCACAACCTTGTCCCTATAGACCTGGTACAGGGTGTCCCTGAAAGAACTGTACATCGTCGCAAACTGAATTTGTTGGGTATTTAAACGTATAAACATAACTAAATAACTGATGTGGTTGAGGTTTTTTTGTGGTTTTGGAATTTTTACAACTGACCGCTCCGTTTCTGAAATAAAAGAATTTTACGAAACTACCCCCATTTTCAGCCCTTTCCACGGAGTCAAATATCTGTCAATGACAAGACGCCTCATGCGCTGATGATGCACAGTGATTAGCACTCCGAATACAGACCATCGATTGATATTTGAATCCGTGGAAATTAATGTTTGAAAATGAGGGAGTTTCGTAAAATTCTAATATTTCACGAACGGTGTGGTCAATTGTCAAAATTCAAAAAGTATGTAATAGCTGATTTATACCTCAACCATACCAGTTATTTAATTGTGTTTAGTTGAGGCTTTAAAATATCCAAACAACTAAGTTTCCGGCGATACAGTTCTTTCAGGGACATGTTTAACAGCGTTTGTAACGACGCTGTTCATGATTCGTAAGATGAGGCTTTTCATCCATGTGGTGTTTGTAGATTATTATTGTAAATGGGAGGGCAAACTGGTCTAAGTAACAAACCACACCATATCTGGCGGCCATTTTGAAACATTCACCCATTCAAACCATACATGTCCTCTTTATTACTTATTACATTCATGCAATATTCAAATCTCAAAGTTGTGAATATATTTCCCCGTAGATCTCCCATTCCTTGCATGTGGGTTACGAGTATACAATTACAGAGCTCATTTGCGTTGAGTGTGTTAGGCGTGTAAAACATAGGTGTATTGTCGCTCCAGGCATCCACGGTGTCCAATACGCTATTGATACGAGCAGGTACTATATAAAGTTAGCGCCACAACCTTGCACCTAAAACTGTACGGTATTGCCTGGTGCGGAATTGCAATTGAGCCTGTTTTTGTTTTATGTAAAACATGCTTTTCTGAATATTTTCAAAAGCGCGGTTGCTGATTCAAAAGTTGACTCCTCCACCTAATACTAGTAAAGTTATCAGCCACATTGTGTTTTGCAGTTGTTTATAGTACAGTATTATCCTTTCGCTCTTTTACATTTGTATTATTTTTGTGGCTTGACAAAGAAATATTTTGTATGGAACTGTATTAGAGACAAATTCATATAATTTTATGACTTGAAAGTTTATTTAATTCACGATGTAATCGAGTTTTGAACTAATGACGTCAACAACAAACACTCTAAAAGTTAATTTATGTTAGGAGTGAAAACAATTTAGAACAATTTATTCTTTTATTACATTTGATGGGCATGTGAGCAAAATAAATTTCGTATGTAATATGATTTTATTAATGTAACTATTCATTCCAATAGTTCATATCAAGAACAGCGTAATAAGACATCCTCCAAAAGCCTTCGTACCAGAGTAGAATTATGGCATAGCTGTTAGCAAGTAATCGTATGGAAATCACGTTAACATGGAAAATACTTCACGTTAATAAACAATAGACGAAGTTATTAATAGACTCGCAAAAAGAAAATTAAAGGTTTACAAAGTTTGTTAAATTATATTTAATTTTTGGAATATAACAAGAATTATTTCAAAAATAAGCCCAGAGTTAAAATGGTATTCGTATGTGCAATGGCAAGGTTCTTCAGTGGGTATTGTATTGAGCGACGTAAAAACCCACCTACTTATATATTCTATAAGATTCAGGTAGACTTTTAATAACTGCACATGAGCGCACAACAATGTATACATATCATGTTACAATCCGAATAACATCGCATAAATACACACCAGGGTGTCTCGAAAATTTCGTACATTCGTTCATACCTTTATCATGCAGATCGTTAATCAAATCTGCCATAAGAAAAACCATCGTAAACCATTCACTTCATCCTATTCAATAATTTGATTTAAGTTGACAGACATCCTAGCAATATATTTACCTGCTTAAGAGGCTTATTTAGTTTATACAAGCCTTTAAACCTGTTTTGATCTTATGAAATAAGTAGTATTATCTTTATGGTATAATGAGATAACTGGGTTTAAGCACACAGCTAACTATTAATCCGGTTTAGTACACATATGCAGTCCACTAACCTGATTAAGACTTTATAGCGCCAATTATTTTAACAAAGTATAACACAGATTTAGAGCCGCGTATCAGAACGCAAGTGTTAATGACTTCTAAGTAAGATTAAAGTATGCCAACTTGAAGAAACAATTGTATTCTTTAATCGGTTAAAGGCTGTGCTGTCAAACTCATTTATATCGCTCTGTGGTTCTGCATAAAGATGTCGTTGAGTGTGATATCAGAGTTTTGTGAATATTTCAAGATTTGCATAAAAACAGGAAATCGTTATCCTTTTGTAGAAATTCTATAAATACTCGTACCTATAACTATTACAATTTTTACATGATGCAGTCATGTCTACAGTAGAATTCACCACGACCTTTGCAGGACTTAAACCCCATTAAAAGCTATTAAACCAAGATAACACTCATTGAAAACAGCTCAACTATGTTACATCAGATCTTCTCTGGTTAAATCCACACACACATGTGTCTGTTTTACCTGTGCAATGAGCTGGTATTATAGTTTCAGTTGGGTGAACGATTATAAACCAAACGCAAGGTAACAATTACCGTGTGGCCTTTGTTCACGAAATGAGACAATACTGTGCATATTGTTAACCACATTCTTGAAAATGAGAAACATAATGGCTGTGGGCCGTAACACGGTTTGGAAATAATTTCTTCATATTTTTTGGTGTTATCTGTCGTTTGCATATCCTTCCTAAAACACCAAAGTGCGAATATTTCCAAACACCTAAATTAGCTAAAAATTTAGGACATGTTACAAAACTATATTTTTTAGAATTTCAGAAGAGTACTTTAAATATTGGCCGGTTATTTTTCACATAGTGACGTTAACTAGGCAATGTACTATTACCTATAACATACACTAAAACACCAAAGTGCGAATATTTCCAAACATCTAAATTAGCTAAAAATTTAGGACATGTTACAAAACTATATTTTCTAGAATTATAGAAGAGTACTTTTAATATTGGCCGGTTATTTTTCACACAGCGACGTTAACTAGGCAATTACCCATACTTCTAACATACACTATTTGTAGAGGTTACGCGTAAATGGTATGAGCACTGTGTATTGTGTATAGGAAAACGGACAGTAACTGCAGTATGATTACTACGTTGTTTTGAAAAAGACGGGATAGTTTATAACACATCTGATTTTCCAAAAGAAACGCTCAATGCATTCCAATCAGAGTATCATTTTCATTTATGTGACTCTCTTTTACCTATTTATACCAAAATAAGTACCAATAATGACGGAGATGTCATGTATTATGTCACTATGACACCATAAACACCAGCGGTTGATGGCCAAACTTGTTGTCAAATATCCTACAAACATCAGAAAATCACAGGCTATCGTAGGAAATGACAATTTATAAATTCTTTTCATTTTTCTGTTCTTTTAATCGAAAATAAATTTGTTGGTAGCAAATTGATTAAAAATGGAAAAGCTATAAGTAATAGTGACAATCAAATTCGTAAATAAACACTTTTATTAAACCTTTCCCAATAATCACCGTCTTATCATCAATATTCTATATTACGAATACGATATACCTGCTAAATCTAACTGACTGAAGTGCGTTGTTATAGTGCAACGCTCATAAAGTATATGATACCATTTAAAGTATGATGCTCTTTAAAGCGAAAAAATCGCATATCCTGTACGTCAAACACATTTACAATTCATATATTTTAGCTGAACGTATCACAGAACATTCACATGCCTTGTCACACATAGCATACTACAGAAGCTAAAACATCAATGTATGTGAGAAAGAAGATAAGAGTGAAATGTTTTTTGATATGTTTTGAAAATCGGGTTCATGTTATGTGATGGCATAATAATGAACGATCAATATACAAGGTGTATGTATATTATGATAATTTGACAGAAAGAAATTATAATTTTACTATGCAAACATGTCTATGATGCAAACCTCGTCTTTAAAAGTACAAATCTCATCTTTTTGGGTACCAATCTCATCTTGTAGACAACTTATCTTTTCTTGTCGAATACAAATGCCTTCTTGTTGAATACAAATCTCATCTTTTTGAATATCAAGTTTCTGACTGTATTACACATTTTCATTTTACAACAGTGAGATAAAGTGATAGCAGCACGCTGGTGTGCCACAAAACATGCACAAGAGCATTTACCATGTTTACTGCATGTGCCAATGCGATATAAATATTGTCCGTGAGCTTGAACTCAAACCTTTAAATAATAATGTTTGGTTGATGAGTCTCCATGTATAAAGGTTAGAAAACATCAAGTGATAAAAATCGGACAACCCAGCTTTTAGTGATAAATATTTTATGATCTGAGAAATAGGTTAAATTCTTCGAATGCTAATATTTTTAAAGAAACTTATGTTTAAGCCCACCAGTAATATTTCTATCCGTGGAAAGTTAATATTACTAAAATAAATACTGGCTAATTAATTAAGTAGAAACATTACAAGAGAATAAATCCATTAAAAATAAAAGCGTTTCACAAAACCCACACCAAGCGAACTACTTTCAACTAAGTAGTATCAGTCTTCTTTGATGGACGCGTGACATTTTTAACATCATGAAACCATGAACTATCATGTGCTCCAATTGGCTACAACATGATTTGATGAATATCTCATTTAGTGATACATAAGGGCTTTTATCATTTTCGTGTCCGTTGGGAAATATAATTATGCTCAGTCATGTAGGACAAAACGAGGTGGGAAAGATTCAAAATGGAGCTAATACAAAAGGATTTTAGTGAAATATAATAATATTCATGGTTGCGTCAAGAACTGGTGACCATATCTTGAATTTTTATCATCGTTTTGGATACCGATGTAAGAAAGAAAGAAAGATCAAAAGAAAGAAAGAAAGATCAAGAGAAAGAAAGAAAGATCAAAAGAAAGAAAGAAAGATCAAAAGAAAGAAAGAAAGATCAAAAGAAAGAAAGATAAAAAGAAAGAAAAAAGAAAGAAAGACAGAAAGAAAGAAAGAAAGAAAGAAAGAAAGAAAGAAAGAAAAAAAGAAAGAAAGAAAGAAAGAAAGAAAGAAAGAAAGAAAGAAAGAAAGAAAGAAAGAAAGAAAGAAAGAAAGAAAGAAAGAAAGAAAGAAGAAATCCTTATTTCAAAATTTTACTGTAATCTTTGCGACCCGAATCAAGACAGATGACTTCTGATAATCATAAGCTCACTTTAAAACACATGTAAAGCACAACAAATCTCGCTCGCCATTACCTTCTTTTCAACCATGCAAAAGGTGTTAGAATATTCTGATTATTCCCGCTACGGGTTATAGCACAAGTAGGACATGCTAGAAATGTGATCTAGTAGCGCGGATGTAGCCTGATAGGGTATAAAGTGTTTAGCCAACCTAAGTTCTTTTAGCACAGGAAATGCTAGTAAGTCTCCGTAAATGGGGAAGGATGCTTTGCGCTCACCATCGGCAGTTAACTGAGGGAATTTTCTTATCTATTGAACAGATGATTTATAATGCGGTTTGCAAGTGTCCATAGGTTTCGATAGGAAATACCTGTTGCACAATTCAGAGAAGCCTATTTTATATATAAAAAATACATATCTTAGGAAACAGGACTTTCGTATTGCCTGAAGTAAATTTTCCATATGTACTTAAATAATTACATGAAATTATTATATATTTGAGTCAAAATGTGACCAAATGCTTCAATGCCTTAATAATACAGCAATACATACCTACTTCACGGTTGTTTGATGTGATCATTTATTAATTTTTCTAACAAAACATTATTAAAATAATGTTCAATTATAGACCTGAATAATTCCGAAAGCTATCACAATAATAAACAGTATATGTAGCAAATTTAAACATATGTGACCGTACAGCACGAATGAGCCGTAAATGTCCTCAATTGTATTCCGAGTTACAGTGTAAAATGGGCATGAAGGTCGTATTCATTGGTACCTCAATTTGGTGCTACGTGTACCTCATTTAATGAGATACACGTAGCCCCAAATTGAAATACCTATGAATATGACCTTCATGCCCATTTTACACTGTAACTCGGAATACAATTGAAGACATTTACGGCTCATTCGTGCTGTACGGTCACATATATTATCATTTCTGTATCAAATAATTCATCTTTCTCTGCTTTTTTGTGGTAATTTTATTTCTATAAACTGTATTTGTGTGCAAATTGAGGGCGCTATAATTTACATTAATTTAAATTTAAATTGGCCAAATAATATGAGTTATACCTTGTACACTTGTCATTTGTTAGTCTGTTTGCTGATGTTCTAATACCAGTATGTAAGTGTGTACCCCTTTTAAAGATGCAAACAAGATTTCAGATAAACAGCGCCATCATTGTTCAACTTTTCTTTAAAATGACTCAGTTTTACATGCCATCAAACAACCGTGACTTAAGAAGCCCTTTTAGTTCTAACAGTTCTTGGAGTGTTTAGCTCAGGAAATGCTATAAGTCTCCGTAAAATGGGGAAGGATGTATTTGCGCTCACCATCGGCAGTTAACTGAAGGAATTTTCTTTTCATTTGAGCAGATAATTTATAACATGTATAATGCGGTTTGCACGCGTCCATAGGTTTCGATGCGGAATACATGTTACACAATTCAGAATAGCCTATTGAATGTAACGAGATGATACTTACCTTAGGAAACACAACTTGCGTGATGCCTGAAATTAATTTCCCATATGTTCTTAAGTAATAACATGAAATTATTATGTATTTGAGTCAAACTTTGATCGACTGCTTCAATGTATTAGTAATACAGCAATATATACCTGCGTATTTTTATTTCTAACAGTTCACCGGTATTAATCAGATGAAAGTAATACTATCTTTCTCGTTTGATGAGATAATTGGTTTAAGTACACAGCCAACCGGTTTAGTACACACATGTAATCCACTAACCTAATTAAGACTATATAGCTCCAATTATTTTAACCAAGTATAACACAGATTTAGAGCCGCGTGTCAGAAAGCAAGTGTTAATGAATTCTACGTTAGCACGACGGAGGTGTGATTCTGTCTTCGCGCTTGAAGTAGGCCAACTTGGGGAAAACAATTGTATTCTTTCATCGGCTAAAGGTTGTGCTGTCAAACTCATTCATATCGCTCAGTGTGATTCTGTATAAAGGTGTCGTTGAGTGTGAAATCAGATCTTTGTGAATATTTCAAGATTTATTTCAAAATTTGCATAAGAGGAAGACGTATTTCTATAGATACTCGTACCTACAATTATTACAATTTTGCCTGAAACTTCTTACCAAGCTATATTACTACGTTGTTTTGCACAAGGTGGGATAGTTTGCAACCCATCTGATTATTCAAAAGAAACACTCTCTATGTATACCAATTTGAACATTATGTGACTCTTCCTCAAATTTATACCAAAATAAGTACCAACAATGACAAATATGCAAAGTATTACGTCACTATGACATCATAAACATCAGCGGCGGACTTCGAATTGGTTGTTTTTATAACATGGCCAAACTTGCTGCCACGTATCAGAAAATCACGGAGAATGTTGTTTCACAAGCTATGGGATATGACAATTTGTAAATTCTTTCGATTTTTCTGTTATTATGGTCGAAAAGCAACTTCTTGGTACCATATTTATAAACAATGGAAAGCAAGGGGCCAATTTTGGGCAGGATCGTAAATGGAGCAATAGCCCAAAATCTGCTCGGGAGTAAATTTTTCACAATTCGGGTTTGTTGCGAATTTGTGATGTTATTAATGTTTAAAATATTGTCTGATAGTTTCAGATCGGAATATAATCGTAGTTTCAGATAGGAATATAATTTGCATTTGGTATTTTTTGAGACATTTTTTAAGGTAATTTCTACTCTCAACATTGTCAATATAATACATAACTTACGAACTGAATATCTTTGCTTAGGAATATCTGATTTCATTGGGGAAAACGGCGTTGTGGAGCAAAATATCTCTATATTTAAGATATGTAAAAACCTCAAAATTGATGACCTGCCCAAAAGTGTCTCCTTTTGACATGACACGTCACATTTGTCATTCACAGTTGTTTGATGTGACCATTTATTAATTTTTCTAACAAAACATTATTATAATGTTCACTTCTAGACCTGAATAATACCAAAAGCTGTCACACTAATAAACTGTATATACACCTAATATTTTGTAGCAACTTTTAACACAGATTTTCGTTTCTATATCAAATTATTCATATTTTTCTGCTACTTTGTGGTAATTTTAATTCTATGAACTGTACATTTTTGTGCAAATTGAGGGCGCTATTTACATATATTTTACATTTGAATTAGCCAGATAATATGAATTATACCTTACATTTCATGATAAAAAGTTTTTTGTTTGCTGATGTTCTAATATCATTTTACAAGTGTCTACCATGTAAATATACAAACAAGATTTTAGATAGATAGCGCCATCATTGTTACCTTTTCTTTAAGGGGGTACTGCACCCCTGTGGTAAATTTGTGACTATTTTTGAATTTTTCTCAAAAAATAATATCACACTAGTGACAAAAGTTATGCAGATTATTGGGGCAAGGATCCCAATTATTACACTGAAATTTCAGTGACTCAAGACAAGCTTTTTTGGATTAAAAATGTATTATCTTGTTTTGCCAAATGAGACATCTGTGGAAGATATTTCCAAAATCTTCCACATTAGGGGTGTCGATTTTAAATGGAACATTCCATTACGCTGGTGTGCCACTTAAGAGTATTTATCATGTTTACTGTCATGGCCCACTGCGATACAAATATTTGTTTCCAATATCAAAACCGCGAGTTTGAACTAAAACCTACCTTAATTGATGTGTCTCCATTGTTAAAGGTAAAAAACATCTAGTAATAAAAATGTACCACCCATATTTAATGCAAAATACCGTTACTGTTAGGTGCCAATGCGATACAAACATTTGCTTCTAATTTATAAAATATCAAAACCGTAAGCTTTAACTCAAACCTTTGAATACTAATAATGTTCGGGTGGGGCTCCATGGTTAACGGTAGAAAACATTAAGTGGTAAAATTTGACCACACCCCTTTTAGTGTAAAATGCTCTTAAAATCTTAGAAATATGTTTTAAAAATTCTAGAAAAGTTGATTTAATTCTGATTATGTTAATATGGTTGAAGGACATTACGATCAATCCCATCATTAATAACTTCTACCCATTCAATGTAAGAAGAAGGCGCAGTCGGAGGGTTAATATATTGGTATTATAAATATTGGCTAATTAATTAAGTAGAAATATTGAAGAACAAAATGTAAAAGCATTTAATAGAAATCACACCAAGCGAACTACTTTCAACGAAACAGCATATCTCAATACGCTGATTGACGCGTGACTCTATTAACAACATGTAACCACGAACTCTCATGTGCTGCCAATTTAATAGCCAATTTTTGGCTACAACATCATTGATGAATAGCACATAGCGATACATAAGGGCTTTTATCATTCTGGGTCCGTAGGGAAATTAATAATACTTAGTCATGTAGAAGAGAAATAGGTGAGGAAGATTAAAAATGGTGCTAATGCCAGAGGATTACAGTAAAATACCATTATAGTCATGATTGCGATAATGAGGTTGAAGAACTGGTGGCCATATCTTGAAATTTTAACCATCTTTTGGGGTACTGATGTGGCACGTTTTGCTAATTGGTTGTTATGTGTGATATAAAAACTCACAAAAACTAACTCAGTCGTTACAAATATTGGTTTAATAGCTTCAGAACTATAAATTGCATTCATAATATTTATAATAGAAAGAAAGTTGGTTCATGTACGCGCATTTTGATACCACATTCGTCCAACTTTGTTCAATATATTGTAAAAAATGAAAAACCAAGAATTTAAAAGTTGCACTTACAGAGATCAATGGTTATTAAAAGCAAGCATCGTGTCATGTAAAATCCGCCATTATCTTTGCACTGAGTTCGAATCAATACATTAATTTACTGCAACCTTTGAATTCGGATGATTTTTTTAAAACCAAGAAGGCAATAGAAACAGTCTGATCCCAAAGTGAAAGATAGTATGAACTGGTAATTAACAAAGCATATAATTGCTTTTTTTTATTTTGGAGGGTAAAGGTGAAACATTTGACATACAAAATGTATCGGTGCTTCAAATGATTAGATCATTTATGATTACCATTTTGTATGCACCAAAAGCCAAAATATAACATTTATCTACACATCTTGTATATGCCTTCTAAACAAAAATTACATTTGTGCCACATTATATGCTCAAAATTAAACACCACCTTTATGTAGATCTATTATAAAAACACATATTTATATGTCAAGTGCGCCATATAGACAAGTGCACTAGTTGTTTTAGCAACTACTGTATGTATAAATGTAACGCACTCAGCATTGAATAATTAATTTGTAGATGGAGATGAAGTCTACTACATAACAAACTGTGGTAACGTTTGACCTTCACCGTGAATCAGGAAGTGGAAAAAGTACATTGACATCCTCACGCTAACTATTGTGCGTTATACATGTTGATGGATAATGAGAATCTAAAAGCAATATAGCCTACATACTAACTAAATGAATGGGAAACTGTGTTCTGTCGTGAGATATGTTACCATTCCCAGAATCCTTTGCAACACGACGCATCACCTCATTAGATCATATGTGACTCCTCGCCACAACTGAGCCCGGATGTCGCCAATCATCATATTTGAGATATTCAACCAAAATATTCTGCTTGAAATTAGCTTTAAAATGATGTATATCATGTCTATAGTACTTGACATTTAAGTAGTGAAAAATCAATAAAACAGTCAATAAATCCTTTCTTTCCTATTGTTTATTGTTAAGTTCGATGGAGCATATCTCAATAGTGGCACTGGCGACATCCGGGCTCAGTTGTGGCGAGGAGTCACATATTAGCTTTCTGGAAACTGGAACGCCTTTGGAGAAGCCCGTCCCTGCCAATCGAAACAAAAATCAAGCTGTTTCAGACAACGTGTGTTACTGTCTTTCTGTACGGGTGCGAGTCATGGGTAATTACCAAGGACATGGAAAACAAGATCAATGCATTTGCAACATCTTGCTACAGAGTCATGTTAAACATCAAGCGTGTGGATCGGATTCCAAATGAAACCATCTACAACCTGACCAACACCACTCCACTGGTTGCCAGAGTCAAGATTCATCAACTCAAATTTCTCTGCCATGTACTGCGTCTTGAAGATGGCGAGCCTGTGAAAGAATATGCGTTTTATATTCCACCACATGGGAAGAGGAAACCGGGACGGCCGCGCACACTGTACTTGCAGTATGTCCAGCACCTCCTGGGAGATACTGAAGGGATGCTGCAGCCAAACAAAATTGTTTCGCGTGCCCAAGATCGCATTAGTTGGAGAAAGCTTGTAGTCCGCAGCCGACTGATGATGATGATGATGATGATGATGAGATCATACGACACTCCTATTCTGTCTTTTGCACTGATTTGCTATCTAGTGAAACTGGTAATAATGAACAAAGCACATCCAGATCTTGTAGAATATGTTTATTTCTTGATTATCGACCCTCGTTTAGCCAGTCTATTCTCAACATGAAAACAAAGGAGGCCTGCACAAAGTAATAGAAGTGCCATTTGAGGTGATGCATCATGTTGCAAAGGATGCTAGGAAGGGTAAGATATGCACTAGTTTGTAATGCATTCTGGGATTACATTGAATCTTGCTTTGTCGTAGTGTGTTACATTATAATATACATTCATTGTGTTGGGTGCAATAATATTTTATCAAGAAATGATAAAGAATAAATTCACCCTTTGTGTAGACATATGAAGTGAATTTAAATTTTTAGCAATTGAAAACCTAATATTTATTATCTAATATCATTTCAACAACTCTTCCTATACCTTTGTACAGGAGCCAACCGTTGTTAATCCGTGATGAACCAACACTTTTACTGTAGCGTATACGCGAACGCGAGCGAGACTACGCGTTACGCGAGAGCGCGTAAAATTCGTCATGCCTGGAACCTTTGTGCGTGTGCCAGCTTACAAGTTGAATTCAGTATTTATCAGGAAGCGGATAACATTGCCGTTTTATTCTGTTATGTAGTTTTATTGCTGATATCAAAAGAGAAATCATCGAAGTTTTTGTAAGGCTGAGTGGCATTGATTAACTGATATTCCTCGTAAAATAATCGTGAATTATACGATTTTTAGCTTCTTTTCGTTGTTGAAAGGATTCAATCATGTTTCACCGTTTTTCATCACCATTTAACAACTCGCGTCCGGCGCGTCTGCGTGGTTTACTTCGCTCGGGCAGCTAAAGCTGCCCTCGCGAAGTAAACCACTCAGACGACGCGGACGGATCGTTGTTAATCGGTGATGAACAACGGTGAAACATGATTGAATCCCTAATTTAAACATATAATATTCTGTGATGAGTATATTTTTCTAAATTGATTAGTGCCGAAATACATTCCCACAATTCAATACGAGAGCTAAACCATTAATGTGATCGTTAGATTGATAAAAAAATGCTTGTTTTTTGGACGATGCTTCAAGTTTCAAATAGAGCATGAGAATAAAAACATCTGCGCCAGATATGGTTCCTTAATCACGACATTACTTTTTCAGCACCTAGTACGATTCGCGCCAACTTTTGTCACGATCTGTCTGAGCTGTCCAACTCAATAGTCTAGTTTAGGTAAAACAATGGGTTAAATACCCATCTGAAGTAAACGGGGTAAAACTACTGTCACAGTCATTCATTTAAAGTTTGGCAGCGCACGTTGAAGTAAGGATCCGATTATACGATCAAATCCCGGGCGCAAATTGGGTCATATAATAATAAACCCAAATGTTCGATGTTTTCGATAATTATTATATTCTGGCAATTTGTAAAGGAAATAACGTGAAATAGAGGTTATTATGGGTTTTGCTTCACATGGGTTCCTCTGTTTAAAATACTACTGTAACCGATGTGGTTTTTATGGGGTTATGCCAACGATTCAACCGTGGGGGCTTTTGCTCGGTGCACTAAAATGATACTGGAACGCAGGAAAAATACACAAGATGACGTGTTGATGAAGTTGTAGATCTCTTTATTTATTGCAATTGTAGATGGAGTAACAATGTAGATTGATGTAAAATAACTTGATTGAAAACTTATGCACAGTGGTTACAGCTAGATGTTAATCAGTTCGAAGCTTGGATGGAAGTGAAGTGAAAATGATCTAGGGGCACATTCTGCAGAAAAAAACCCTGAAAACCAACTTAAGAACCATCTCTGCAACAGCATAAATAATAACCCTAACTAAGCATTTACTTTATGATAGATCTTAACAATACATAACCTGTTAAAGAGATGATTAATAAGATAAGTGATCTTTTCAAATTAAAGATAAACCATGATCTATTAAAATAATTTCAACGACAATATGATGGAAAATAATAAGTTTACTTGATAATGATCATAATCAATTACAGATGAAAATATAATTTGATGTGAAACCAAAAACCTACATGCAGAACACATTTATGATTCTACATACATTAATTAAGTCATGTGAAAATGACACAATCAAAATAAATAAAATAATAAATTTGCATTTGATGGAAGCAAGTTATATTAAAACAAGTTACATGATTCAGCCCAGGTGGGTGGTTCTTGAGGCTATTACACTACCTTCAATGATATAATGATATATGATCAAGAATGCCTCTTTTCATCTACGACACGAGTCTCGCAATAAGAAAGAAAAAACAAATCGCGTTACAGATAAACGTACTTATAGCGTGAGTGTATAGCCTATAGCAAGCTAAGTGATAAAAGTACTTCTCAACACCATGAAGTGTCTACCCCATGAGCAATAATGTCTGACTCTCATCCCACCTACCATATAAATACAACTGAATATCAAGAATATTTAAGAATAATACATAGCAACAAGTCCCGCTAGACTTTGCAAGGAATTGATTCGATTTGGATGCCTTCCGTTCTGTTGTATCCCTGTTTTATTGGCCCCATAGAATATGATTTTAGAAAATTGTCAAGTCTCCGTCGGAAGTGAATACTAATATCTTGGCACGCGTAGCATAACACACACCGACATCGCCTGGCTAATATTTACTTGGTACAGCAGAGATACTAAAATAAATGCCCGGGATCGATACACGTAAATGTGCTATGCACGATTTTGATATCAGACGAAAATCTTTGGATACCGGGGTAGAAAATGATGAATATCTCCCGTAAATTATTTTGTCTAAAGAAACCAGATCTGGTTCCTTACACTTGAATATACGTGTTGAACAGATATGATAGTCGTTAGCTAGCGTCTTGAGAAAGAAGCGTGCGTCTTGAACTCAAAATCTGACCAAAATTCTGATTTTATATTGCGTTGGTCCTGTATGGACTACAACGCGCAGGCTATAGCTGCACTCACTACTCCCGTGGAGGCAGTATAAAAGTCGATGACCATTGACCTCAATGTCGTATACAAGCTTACTCACACAGAGATAAAATCAATTACCCGGCTATTGTCAGTAGCCTTAGTCAGGTCCCTCGGCTAATTATGTGTCTCAAAGGTCGGAACAAAATGGCCATGCGTGGCTGTGGATTCAACCTACCATGGCGATTTCTGCCATGAAGATATCGGGGCGATGACACTGTGCAACAGATGTCATTAAAATATATCAATCAATCAATCCCTGAAACATATATAGCGCCTAAAACCAAGAAAACTTGCACTAATGCGCTGGACACATACAAAGATCAATCATATGCAAACAAATGAAAAATACATACATGATACCAATTCAAAATATACACAATGAAAAAGAAAGTTAATGCTTATACGCAATTCCAAACAGGTGGTGCTTAACAGGTGATGCTTAAATATACCAAAGTATTGGGGTAAAAGTATTATAATTTATTCCAATACATTAGTAAAATTACCACTTTGAAGAAAGAAAACACAAACTTGATTGTTAGATTGCAGTAAAAAATACTTGTCTTTTCGGACGATGCTTCAAGTTTCAAATAGAGCATGAGAATACAAAAATACATGCGCCAGATATGGTTCCTTAATCACGACATAACCTTTTTCAGCAACTAGTACGAGCCGAGCAAAACTTTGTCACGATCTGTCTGAGTCGTCTAATAGTCTGGTTTAGGTAAAACAATGGTTCAAATACACATCAGAAGTAAACATGGTAAAACTACTGCCACAGTCATTCATTTAAAGTTTGGCAAAGCGCACTGAAGTAAGGATCCGATTATATGATCAC
Source organism: Amphiura filiformis (assembly GCF_039555335.1). NCBI lineage: Eukaryota > Metazoa > Echinodermata > Ophiuroidea > Amphilepidida > Amphiuridae > Amphiura > Amphiura filiformis. Next base: position 7,253,831 of record NC_092641.1, on the reverse strand, counting down.
ATCCCGGGAGCAACTTGGGCCGTATATCAAACCAACATTTCATGTGTGTTTAACATTATATTCTGGTAATCTTTAAAGGAAAACGGTGAAAATGGGTAATTGGGTCTTTTGCTTCACATGGGTTCCCCTGTTTAAAATATTACCTTCAATGATGTTTGATCAAGATTGCCTCTTTTCATCTACGACACGAGTCTTACGATAAGAAAAACAAATCGCGTTACAGTTAAACGTACTTATAGCATGAGTGTATAGCCTATAGCAAACTAAGTGAAAAGAGTACTTCTCAACACCATGAAGTGTCTACCCCATGAGCAATAATGTCTGCCTCTCATCCCACCTACCATATAAATACAACTGAATATCAAGAATATTTAAGAATAATAAATAGCAACAAGTCCCGCTAGACTTTGCAAGGAATTGATTCGATTTGGATGCCTTCCGTTCTGTTTTGTATCCCTGTTTTATTGGCCCCATAGAGTATGATTTTTAGAAAATTGTATAATGTCTTAGCACAAGCAGCATAACTGCGTGTTGTGGCACATCCAGTGCAAGTAACCTCAGTTTTGGACAGATTTAATTAAGATATATCAAAGTAATAGGATGAAAATATTATAACTTTTACCATTAAATTCGTAAATTACCACATTGTAGAAGGAAAACACACATTTGATTGTGAGATCGCAATAAAAATAATTTTCTCTTGGACAATGCTTCAAGTTTCAAATAGAGCATGAGAATACAAAAACACCTGCGCCAGATATGGTTACTTAACCGCGACATTACCTTTTCAACAACTAGTACGAGCCGAGCAAAACTTTGTCACGATCTTTCCGAGTCGTCTAACTCTGTTGATAGTCTGGTTTAGGTAAAACAGTGGCTCAGTTACACATCGGAAGTAAACATGGTAAAACCACTGTCACAGTCATTCATTTAAAGTTTGGCAACGCACGTTGAAGTAAGGATCCGATTATACGATCAAATCCCGGGCGCAACGGGTCATAAAATAATAAACCCAAATTTTCTATGTTTCCGATAATTATTATATTCTGTTTCAAGAAGTTTAAACTGACTTTCAGCACCAAAATTCACTAACCTTGAATTTTCGATGTGTGACACACATCCTCATCAGAAGAAGTCCTAAGATGTTGTGATGGACTTGCCCATTTGTTGACCATTGGCGACTTTTGGTCGAATGAGGGCGTTGTATAACTTACATTTGAGTATTATATTCTGGTAATCTATAAAGGAAATACCGTGAAATAGAGGGAATTAGGTCTTTTTGCTTCACATGGGTTCCCCATTACCTTCAATGATGTTTGATCAAGAATGCCTCTTTTCATCTACGACACGAGTCTCGCAATAAGAAAGAAAAAACAAATCACACTACAGTTAAACGTACTTTTAGCGTGAGTGTATAGCCTATAGCAAACTAAGTGATAAAAGTACTTCTCAACACCATGAAGTGTCTACCCCATGAGCAATAATGTCTGACTCTCATCCCACCTACCATATAAATAACGACTGAATATCAAGAATATTTAAGAATAATACATAGCAACAAGTCCCGCTAGACTTTGCAAGGAATTGATTCGATTTGGATGCCTTCCGTTCTGTTTTGTATCCCTGTTTTATTGGCCCCGTAGAATATGATTTTTAGAAAATTATATATTCTCCGTCGGAAACGTTTATTAATATCTGGGCACGAGCATCGTATCTCAGTGCGGTTGCACTTCCAATGTAGCCATACTGTCAGTTCTGGACAGACGTAAGTCAAGTTAATGTAATAAAAGATTTGAAAATTGTACCATTTTTTTTTTTCTTTTTTTTTATAGAAAATTGTATAGTCTCCGTCGGAAGCGAATATTAATATCTTTTCACGAGCAGCACGACTGCGTGTTGTGTCACATCCAGTGCAAGTAACCTCAGTTTTGAACAGATGTAATTAAAATAATTATATGAAAGTAATGGGATGAAAGTATTATACATTTTAACAACAAATTAGTAAGTACCAATTTGAAAGAAAACACACTTTATTGTTAGATTGCAATTTCTTTTGTACGATGCTTCAAGTTTCAAATAGAGCATGAGAATACAAAAACACCTGCGCCAGATATGGTTCCTTAGCCACGACATTACCTTTTCAACAACTAGTACGAGCCGAGCAAAACTTTGTCACGATCTTTCCGAGTCATCTAACTCTGTTGATAATCTGGTTTAGGTAAAACAATGGGTCAAATACACATCAGAAGTAAACATTGTAAACCTACTGCCACAGTCATTCATTTAAAGTTTGGCAACGCACGTTGAAGTAAGGATCCGATTAGATAATCAAATCCCGGGCGCAACGGGTCATATAATAATAAGCCCAAATGTTCTATGTTTTCGATATTTATTATATTCTGTTTCAAGAAGTTTAAACTGACTTTCAGCACCAAAATTCACTAACCTTGAATTTTTGATGTGTGACACACATCCTCATCAGAAGAAGTCCTAAGATGTTGTGATGGACTTGCCCATTTGTTGACCATTGGCGACTTTTGGTCGAATGAGGGCGTTGTATAACTTAGATTCGAGTATTATATTTTGTTAATTTTAAAGGAAATACCGTGAAATAGAGGTAATTAGGTCTTTTTTTTTCACATGGGTTCCCCATTTTACCTTCAATGATGTTTGATCAAGAATGCCTCTTTTCATCTACGACACGAGTCTCGCAATAAGAAAGAAAAAACAAATCACACTACACCTAAACGTACTTATAGCGTGAGTGTATAGCCTATAGCAAACTAAGTGATAAAAGTACTTCTCAACACCATGAAGTGTCTACCCCATGAGCAATAATGTCTGACTCTCATCCCACCTACCATATAAATAACGACTGAATATCAAGAATATTTAAGAATAATACATAGCAACAAGTCCCGCTAGACTTTGCAAGGAATTGATTCGATTTGGATGCCTTCCGTTCTGTTTTGTATCCTTGTTTTATTGGCCCCGTAGAATATGATTTTTGAAAATTGTCAAGTCTCCGTCGGAAGTGAATATTAATATCTTGGCACGCGTAGCACAACAGATGTCATTAAAATATACCAAAGTAATGGGGTGAAAGTATTATAATTTTTCCAATACATTAGTAAGTTACCACTTTAAAGAAAAAACACACACTTGATTGTTAGATTGGAGTAAAAAATACTTGTCTTTTCGGACGATGCTTCAAGTTTCAAATAGAGCATGAGAATACAAAAATACCTGCGCCAGATATGGTTCTTAGCCACGACATAACCTTTTTCAGCAACTAGTACGAGCCGAGCAAAACTTTGTCACGATCTGTCTGAGTCGTCTAATAGTCTGGTTTAGGTAAAACAATGGTTCAAATACACATCAGAAGTAAACATGGTAAAACTACTGCCACAGTCATTCATTTAAAGTTTGGCAAAGCGCACTGAAGTAAGGATCCGATTATATGATCACATCCCGGGAGCAACTTGGGCCGTATATCAAACAAACATTTCATGTGTGTTTAACATTATATTCTGGTAATCTTTAAAGGAAAACGGTGAAAATGGGTAATTGGGTCTTTTGCTTCACATGGGTTCCCCTGTTTAAAATATTACCTTCAATGATGTTTGATCAAGATTGCCTCTTTTCATCTACGACACGAGTCTTACGATAAGAAAAACAAATCGCGTTACAGTTAAACGTACTTATAGCATGAGTGTATAGCCTATAGCAAACTAAGTGAAAAGAGTACTTCTCAACACCATGAAGTGTCTACCCCATGAGCAATAATGTCTGCCTCTCATCCCACCTACCATATAAATACAACTGAATATCAAGAATATTTAAGAATAATAAATAGCAACAAGTCCCGCTAGACTTTGCAAGGAATTGATTCGATTTGGATGCCTTCCGTTCTGTTTTGTATCCCTGTTTTATTGGCCCCATAGAGTATGATTTTTAGAAAATTGTATAATGTCTTAGCACAAGCAGCATAACTGCGTGTTGTGGCACATCCAGTGCAAGTAACCTCAGTTTTGGACAGATTTAATTAAGATATATCAAAGTAATAGGATGAAAATATTATAACTTTTACCAATAAATTCGTAAATTACCACATTGTAGAAGGAAAACACACATTTGATTGTGAGATTGCAATAAAAATAATTTTCTCTTGGACAATGCTTCAAGTTTCAAATAGAGCATGAGAATACAAAAACACCTGCGCCAGATATGGTTACTTTACCGCGACATTACCTTTTCAACAACTAGTACGAGCCGAGCAAAACTTTGTCACGATCTTTCCGAGTCGTCTAACTCTATTGATAGTCTGGTTTAGGTAAAACAGTGGCTCAATTACACATCGGAAGTAAACATGGTAAAACCACTGTCACAGTCATTCATTTAAAGTTTGGCAACGCACGTTGAAGTAAGGATCCGATTATACGATCAAATCCCGGGCGCAACGGGTCATAAAATAATAAACCCAAATTTTCTATGTTTCCGATAATTATTATATTCTGTTTCAAGAAGTTTAAACTGACTTTCAGCACCAAAATTCACTAACCTTGAATGACACACATCCTCATCAGAAGAAGTCCTAAGATGTTGTGATGGACTTGCCCATTTGTTGACCATTGGCGACTTTTGGTCGAATGAGGGCGTTGTATAACTTACATTTGAGTATTATATTTTGGTATTCTATAAAGGAAATACCGTTAAATAGAGGTAATTAGGTCTTTTTGCTTCACATAGGTTCCCCATTACCTTCAATGATGTTTGATCAAGAATGCCTCTTTTCATCTACGACACGAGTCTCGCAATAAGAAAGAAAAACAAATCACACTACAGTTAAACGTACTTTTAGCGTGAGTGTATAGCCTATAGCAAACTAAGTGATAAAAGTACTTCTCAACACCATGAAGTGTCTACCCCATGAGCAATAATGTCTGACTCTCATCCCACCTACCATATAAATAACGACTGAATATCAAGAATATTTCAGAATAATACATAGCAACAAGTCCCGCTAGACTTTGCAAGGAATTGATTCGATTTGGATGCCTTCCGTTCTGTTTTGTATCCCTGTTTTATTGGCCCCGTAGAATATGATTTTTAGAAAATTGTATATTCTCCGTCGGAAACGTTTATTAATATCTGGGCACGAGCATCGTAACTCAGTGCGGTTGCACTTCCAATGTAGCCATACTGTCAGTTCTGGACAGACGTAAGTCAAGTTAATGTAATAAAAGATTTGAAAATTGTACCATTTTTTTTTTTTTTTTTTATAGAAAATTGTATAGTCTCCGTCGGAAGCGAATATTAATATCTTTTCACGAGCAGCACGACTGCGTGTTGTGTCACATCCAGTGCAAGTAACCTCAGTTTTGAACAGATGTAATTAAAATAATTATATGAAAGTAATGGGATGAAAGTATTATACATTTTAACAACAAATTAGTAAGTACCAATTTGAAAGAAAACACACTTTATTGTTAGATTGCAATAAACAAAAATACTTTTCTTTTGTACGATGCTTCAAGTTTCAAATAGAGCATGAGAATACAAAAACACCTGCGCCAGATATGGTTCCTTAGCCACGACATTACCTTTTCAACAACTAGTACGAGCCGAGCAAAACTTTGTCACGATCTTTCCGAGTCATCTAACTCTGTTGATAATCTGGTTTAGGTAAAACAATGGGTCAAATACACATCAGAAGTAAACATTGTAAACCTACTGCCACAGTCATTCATTTAAAGTTTGGCAACGCACGTTGAAGTAAGGATCCGATCAGATAATCAAATCCCGGGCGCAACGGGTCATATAATAATAAGCCCAAATGTTCTATGTTTTCGATATTTATTATATTCTGTTTCAAGAAGTTTAAACTGACTTTCAGCACCAAAATTCACTAACCTTGAATTTTCGATGTGTGACACACATCCTCATCAGAAGAAGTCCTAAGATGTTGTGATGGACTTGCCCATTTGTTGACCATTGGCGACTTTTGGTCGAATGAGGGCGTTGTATAACTTAGATTCGAGTATTATATTTTGTTAATTTTTAAAGGAAATACCGTGAAATAGAGGTAATTAGGTCTTTTTGCTTCACATGGGTTCCCCATTTTACCTTCAATGATGTTTGATCAAGAATGCCTCTTTTCATCTACGACACGAGTCTCGCAATAAGACAGAAAAAACAAATCACACTACAGCTAAACGTACTTATAGCGTGAGTGTATAGCCTATAGCAAACTAAGTGATAAAAGTACTTCTCAACACCATGAAGTGTCTACCCCATGAGCAATAATGTCTGACTCTCATCCCACCTACCATATAAATAACGACTGAATATCAAGAATATTTAAGAATAATACATAGCAACAAGTCCCGCTAGACTTTGCAAGGAATTGATTCGATTTGGATGCATTCCGTTCTGTTTTGTATCCTTGTTTTATTGGCCCCGTAGAATATGATTTTAGAAAATTGTCAAGTCTCCGTCGGAAGTGAATATTAATATCTTGGCACGCGTAGCACAACAGATGTCATTAAAATATACCAAAGTAATGGGGTGAAAGTATTATAATTTTCCAATACATTAGTAAGTTACCACTTTAAAGAAAAAACACACACTTTATTGTTAGATTGGAGTAAAAAATACTTGTCTTTTCGGACGATGCTTCAAGTTTCAAATAGAGCATGAGAATACAAAAATACAGATATGGTTCCTTAATCACGACATTACCTTTTTCAGCAACTAGCACACGACGAATAAAACTTTGTCACGATCTGTCTGAGTCGTCTAATGGTCTGGTTTAGGTAAACAATGGTTCAAATACACATCAGAAGTAAACATGGTAAAACTACTGCCACAGTCATTCATTTAAAGTTTGGCAAAGCGCACTGAAGTAAGGATCCGATTATATGATCACATCCCGGGGGCAACTTGGGCCGTATATCAAAACAACATTTCATGTGTGTTTAACATTATATTCTGGTAATCTTTAAAGGAAAACGGTGAAAAATGGGTAATTGGGTAATTGGGTCTTTTGCTTCACATGGGTTCCCCTGTTTAAAATATTACCTTCAATGATGTTTGATCTAGCACTTGTTCAGTGCCTAGTATATCAGTATATGGGACCATGACAACCCCTCTCTGACATTACAAAATCCACCAGTCCTATACCCGCTGGCGCGCCTCGCTGGCCGCTTCGCGGCCATGCGCGCTTCGCGCGCACCCCCTCGAGGAACTAGATCTAGTTCTAGTTTGATCAAGATTGCCTCTTTTCATCTACGACACGAGTCTTATAGAAAAACAAATCACACTACAGTTAAACGTACTTATAGCATGAGTGTATAGCCTATAGCAAACTAAGTGATAAAAGTACTTCTCAACACCATGAAGTGTCTACCCCATGAGCAATAATGTCTGACTCTCATCCCACCTACCATATAAATAACGACTGAATATCAAGAATATTTAAGAATAATACATAGCAACAAGTCCCGGTAGACTTTGCAAGGAATTGATTCGATTTGGATGCCTTCCGTTCTGTTTTGTATACCTGTTTTATTGGCCCCGTGGAATATGATTTTTAGAAAATTGTATAGTCTCCGTCGGAGGCGAAAATATCTTGGCACGCGTTGCACAACTGAACTGAGTGTGGTGGCACATCCAGTGCAAGTATCCTCAGTTTTGAACAGATGTACTTAAAATATATCAGAAAAAGTGATGGAATGAAAGTATTATAAATTTTATCAATAAATTCGTTATTTACCACTATGAAGAAAGAAAACACACACTTAATTGTTAGATTGCAATAAAGAATACTTGTCTTTTGAACTATGCTTCATGTTTCAAATAGACCATGAGAATAAAACCACCTGCGCCAGATATGGTTCCTTACTCACGATATTACCTTTTCAACAACTTGTGCGAGAAGAGTAAAACTTTGTCACGATCTGTCTGAGTCGTCTAACTCTGTTAATAGTCTTGTTTAGGTAAAACAATAGGCCAAATTTACATTTGAAGTAAACATGGTAAAACCACTGTCATAGCCATTCATTTAAAGTTTGGCAACGCACATTGAAGTAAGGATCCGATTATATGATCATATCCCGGGCCCAAATCGGGTCATATTGTCACGGACCAGGGGTTTTGGAAAATGAATAAAAGTCCGACTTATGACGAAGTCGGACAATTCCCTGGCCGTGGGTAGCGTGGCCGAAAGGAACAGAAACAAAAGGTGATGCGGCGGGAAAATTTGAATAATAATGAGCACAGCGAAGCACAATAAAGTTCTATTAAAGACAATAAAATATAGCATATCAGACAAAAATATTTAATTATCAAGTTCATTTTTTTTTTCATATATTGCACATAATTAATATTTCTATTTCATGATTTTTATTTTATTGATTTGCAAATGTTTTATATAAGCGAACTTTTAACATTTAGACATTTAGAAAACAAAGACATAATGTTGGCATCAAATGGATTTTAAAAAGGAAATGGGCCAAAAATACAAATGAAACCCCGACTTGACCAAAGAAAGCAAAACTAACTAAATAAATCCTAAATTAATTACTAACTTAATCTACTGACGGAAACCTAACCTACAAGCTTCAAAATTAATTTAAATAAAGCACAGGCCTTTGCACATTAATATTTCACAATAAACCAATCACAAAACCACAATAAAGCAATAAATGGGCGGGGTTCTATCTACAAATCTAAAGCCCCCCAAATTTGCAACTGAACTTATTTTGGTGCAGGCACAATCCGCGGTCGGCAGAAACGGGCGGGGCTTTTTATACAGATAGGCGCCCAGCCACCAGTATCTACCGAACGTGCAAACAAATAAACAAAAGCTGAATCAGCAACAAAAGCTGAAAAGCTAAATACACATTCAGCGTATTTTACTGAACAAAATTCAGCGTGTACTGAAAATTTCAGTGTGTATCACTGAACAAAACTCAGCTTTACTCAGCGTATAAATTCAGCATAAATGCACTGAACATTTTTTTTTATCGAGACACAAAATAATAAAAGGCCTAAATTAATTATGAAAATCATCACCAAGTCCAATTTCCTACAAGTGTTGGCTTAAAGGACAAGGTGATAAATAATAAAGGCCTAAATTGATAATAAAAACCAAGACCAAGTCCGATTTCCTACAAGTGTAGGCTTAAAGGACAAGGTAATTAAACAAAAGCACGACAAGGGATGGGTTTTGTGAAAAGGAAGCGGTGACGTTCCAATTACCTGAAAGGGAAGGTAAAAACGTCAACTTCCTAAAAATGCATTCAGAAATACAAATAAGATTTGGAATTACAAGCAAGCTTATCGTGCAAAACAAGTCAGAAAGGGGATCACCCTAGACTCGCCGAGTCTCATGGACGCCGTTCCTATGTCCATCAGACTCGTATTTCCCATTTTGGATGTCAATGGGAAATACACACTTAACGATTTGCGCCGGTTAGAAACTTGAAAAAATATCTTTAAAATTTCATCAATGTATATAAAAGTGGTACCAACCGTATTGTGCTTGCTAATTTAAGACTCGGTTGAAACAAAATTAAGGATCGAAAGCATTTTAGTGTCTAAAAAGGCAAAATTATCGTCAAAGTTCTGCCGAAATCGGCACCCTTGCGAAGGGTTCAGAATTCGAATCGGGAACGAAAATATCCGATCTTTGCGATCAAAAACACAAAATTACAACTTTAAACATACTATTGGCAAAAGACATTATTACCAAACAATACAGAATAGAAAATTTGACATCATTTTCTCAAAATATTGAAAAAATTTGCTCACTAGACATCGAAAAAGTACGCAATCCAATTCCCGTTCAAACGAGTGAGAAACTGAAAGTGCATAATCCCGACTAGATCACCCGGAGTTCAAGACTCCTTTTTAAAGGTGATGCACAAAACTTTTCATGCAGAAATTGCGGCCAACCAAATTTTAATATCAATGAATTATGAAGGAAAAAAAAAAATATAGGCCTAATTAATTTTCTTAATGAAAAGATTTTTGCAACTAAATTTCATGTCTCGAGAAAACAAAATTGCATACCAAAATATCTCCAAACATCCATTTCAAAATCAGTATCAAACATATCCAAAACTTCTACTTCAAATCATCAGAAAACAATTTTTTGCAAAGGCCTGAAATTACTGCCAAAGTATTCTACACTAATTAAATTCCGTCATCCTAAAATTACTTACAACTAACCTAAGAAAAAGATTAAATAAATACCCCAAATTATTTTTATGCAATCTCCGGTCAAGGAAGGGTTTACAGTATAAAAATTAGCTTTGTTTTAGGATGCCAACATTACTCACATTCATCAGCTTTCATACATCCATTTACACACAAAAATCCTGCAGGAAAAAATTTGGCCTCACACTCCCATGTATATCCATCTCGTTCAGTCATCAGCTCACATCCTCCCCAACTAAAAAGAAACATGCATCAAACTCCTAAACAAAATAATCCTTTCCAAATCAATACACAGGCAAACAAAAGAGACAATACAGAAAATGCAAGATGCACCAATCACAGAGTGAGAGAAGCAGTGAAGTGAAGCAAGAGTGAACAATAAAGTAAAAACAGGTGTTCAACAAAAAGATGAAATTGAAAGGAGATGAAAGGTAAAAGGTCAGAAAGTTTCAGATAAAGACAGAGGGCAGCAGAACAAATCAGTAGAAGTAAAAGCAGAGGGTGATGGCACATCCAACATAAAAAAAAAAAAAACATTTTGTAAAATTAATCCAATTATCTATTTGCGACAAAACTCCCCCGCCCAACAAGATTCGTCCCCGAATCTTACTATATAGAAGTAAGTTCAGAGACTTTTTTTTTTATAAAAACAAATTGAAGATGCAAGATGCAACATAAATCAATATTGATCATTGACTATGATGCGAAATGTTCATTGTTCGTTTAAAAAAGGTATGTTGCTGCACAACGCCACCTGTCTGGTACCCGATGTTGAAGAATAGTTTGGTTTGGTAAGTTTGGTCGAAGTTCACTGGACGAACTTGTTAACTTGTTAAACCTGACACAAACTACATCTCAGATTGGTGTTCGAAGCGATGAAAAGATGATCGAAGTAAAGACTTGGTTTTCGAAGAGTCCCTAGAAACGAAGATTTGGTTTAAAGTAAAAGTTCCATTTCTGAAGATAACAGCCCAGCAAATGATATCGATGACGATGTCAGCATTGATAAAAGTCTTAAATATCAGCCACCAGACTGCACACCAAAGAATTGATAACAAAGTTCTTCAAATTCCTTGTTGTATGTAAACCAACCATGTACAAATGTATGTATGGCCATCACGATTGGTAAACAGCTTCAAAAACAAAGTTTATTTCAGGAAGAACTGAAGATGGAGAACAATGTGACAAAGTTCAAGTTTGGTTTGAATTTGACGTTGTTGAAGAAACGCCGGACTCCCAATATCAAAGTTATAACAAAGTTTATTATACGTTGAACTGCTCATCTCGGAAAGTGGTAGCAACTTGAACTGTTCTGTGCCATGTACATCTGAAGTTCTACCCAAAGTTGTTATATCCCACCGCTGCCACCAAAAATTATGTCACGGACCAGGGGTTTTGGAAAATGAATAAAAGTCCGACTTATGACGAAGTCGGACAATTCCCTGGCCGTGGGTAGCGTGGCCGAAAGGAACAGAAACAAAAGGTGATGCGGCGGGAAAATTTGAATAATAATGAGCACAGCGAAACACAATAAAGTTCTATTAAAGACAATAAAATATAGCATATCAGACAAAAATATTTAATTATCAAGTTCATTTTTTTTCATATATTGCACATAATTAATATTTCTATTTCATGATTTTTATTTTATTGATTTGCAAATGTTTTATATAAGCGAACTTTTAACATTTAGACATTTAGAAAACAAAGACATAATGTTGGCATCAAATGGATTTTAAAAGGAAATGGGCCAAAATACAAATGAAACCCCGACTTGACCAAAGAAAGCAAAACTAACTAAATAAATCCTAAATTAATTACTAACTTAATCTACTGACGGAAACCTAACCTACAAGCTTCAAAATTAATTTAAATAAAGCACAGGCCTTTGCACATTAATATTTCACAATAAACCAATCACAAAACCACAATAAAGCAATAAATGGGCGGGGTAAATAATATAATAATAAATCAAAATTTTCTATGTTCCGATAATTATTATATTCTGGCAATCTTTAAAGAAAATATCGTGAAATAGAGGTAATTAGGTGTTTTGCTTCACATGGGTTACCCTGTTTAAAATACTACCTTCAATTATGTTTGATCAAGAATGCCTCTTTTCATCTACGACATGAGTCTCGCAATAAGAAAGAAAAAGCAAATCGCACTACAGCTAAACGTACTTATAGCGTGAGTGTATAGCCTATAGCAAACTAAGTGATAAAAAGTACTTCTCAACACCATGAAGTGTCTACCCCATGAGCAATAATGTCTGACTCTCATCCCACCTACCATATAAATAACGACTGAATATCAAGAATATTTCAGAAAAATACATAGCAACAAGTCCCGCTAGACTTTGCAAGGAATTGATTCGATTTGGATGCCTTCCGTTCTGTTTTGTATCCCTGTTTTATTGGGCCCGTACAATATGATTTTAGAAAATTGTATATTCTCCGTCGGAAACGTTTATTAATATCTGAGCACGAGCATCGTAACTCAGTGCGGTTGCACTTCTATATATAGCCATACTGTCAGTTCTGGACAGACATAAGTAAAATATATCAAGTTAATATGATGAAAGATTTTATAATTCTACCGATAACGTTTCTAATTACCACATTTATATATGGATACTTCTTATATACACTTTTATATATAAATACTTGGTAGAACTCATAAGTCAGGGTGTATAGCCTAGGGTGAGGTCTATGCTCTTTCAAGAAAGAAAACCACACTTTGATTGGTAGAAAACCGCAGGTTGCAATAAAATACTTGTCTTTTCCTGTTTTAAATTGTGAGAGCCTTTGAACATAAACAAAACAACACTTGAATTGTTTAATCGTGACTTAGAAAACAAGCATTGGGCAAGCAAAACTTGGTCACGTTCTGTCTGAGTTGTCGGACATGATTGTCTGGTTTATCTAAAACAAAACGTCAGATACCCATCTGAAGTAAATTCACTGTCACAAAGTTTGTTACAGCACGTTTAAAGTATAGATCCGGCCGGTTGTATTATCAAATCAGCAAAAACAGACAAACAATCGATTGGTTAATATATAAAACAATTATAAATCACTCATCGCGTGCTGCGTCTCTTTCTACCAACTAAAACCGAGTGTTCGTTCGTTCGTTCGTTCGTTAGGTTCGCTCTCGTAGGAGCAGGGTCATTGCTAAAAGCTTGTCCCTCTGGTTGCAAAAAATCTGTTCAAAAGAACAGGAACTGGGTAACTTTTGGTCGCTGTATAAGCCGACCCACTCTGGTTGGTCAATCTGAAGTGACTTCTTGAAGACTTGTGTTTCAGCGTAGCCCCTGTGGCAGCCATGTAAGGCGCGTATCGGTTTTATACTAGCTCGCACTAGTCCGAGTCGTCGGTTCCCTTATAGCAAACTGCCAAGTCTTGTGAATAGTAAATTATTCCCCAGTCCGTTAACCGGTCAAGCCAGTACAACGAACCATAATGGGATAATGTTACTATTCGGTATAACTTTGGTTCGACCTTATGCTGCTGGAAAGCTCGGGATAGCTTGGGTGCTTCGACACAACAGGTAGGCTCATGTGCAGTGACACGGCGGTATGCACATTCAAACGTCTAGCTGTTGCCGCCCTCGTCACTATCCTTAACCTTCTTAGCGCAATAGGTCTTGCCTCTATTGTACCTTCACGTGCTCGTACCGTAGTCACTTCCCGACCGCCACTCACGACGAGTCGGTGACTGATGATGATTGATTGAAATCTACGCCCTTTATATATAATGACACGAAGTATTTTATGACACGAAGTAACCGTTATTGTACGTGATCGACGCACATTCCTGACCACATTAAAACTAGTGGGAACAGGTGTTTTGACCGTTAGATAGGTGCTAAAACATGAAACTAATTGAAATTAAAAATTGAAAACACAATAAGAGTACAGGTGTCGGCTGGTCAAATCGGTAACTTGGGATTAATTAAGGCCATAAGTTGTGAGATACAAGTGTCGATAATGAGTTCCATTATGGTCTACTTGCGTACATCCAGGTACATTTAATGCGATAACTTGTGAAGAATGCGTGGTCAGACTGTCACAACACTTTTTGCATCTTAATGTTGATTTAATTTTTAAAGTTGTACGATTGTGTCACCTTGACGCGTGTGCAATAAGCCATTAGATGATCGTTGGTCAATCTTCCGATGCTAATGGCTGTTATAACACCAAACAAGTATATAATGTCACTTCGATACCTTACGCTGAATTTATACTCGATCGCTAAGCGAATGCGATGAACAACTTTTGGAAATGGGCAATCGAATTTTTAGGGCGCTGACATTTCAGCCTCTAGTATAGACAGGATGTCTGGAAAAGTGACCTTTGGCACAGCGAGTGGTCTTCCTATATATTTCAATTGGAAACGCGGGATGCAATTTTTCTAGCAAATTTGTAATTTTTTGCAAATTTGTAGTACTATTGTAAGAGTTTCCGTCGATAACTTTTTTTCCGTCGGTAAAAACTTCCAAAATTTAGTTCTTGAAAACATACCAAAAACAGAATCCCCCAATGTGTAACTAAGTTGCCTTATACATTTTTAGCGATTTTGATGAAATTTGTCTCAGCACATCTACTGACCACTTGGTGGTCTTGGAATGGCGGCGCCCATGGGTCACGTGGGCATTAAATGTAGTGCCTTTTATTAAATAGCCTATGGTGACTGATCATGACATTTTGAAATGTAAACATTTTAACTTTGTAGAACTTTGGAACAGTGATGTTATCATGTTGGTATCTAACTTGCTTGAATATGATATTGACAAAAGTGTGTAAAATTCTTTACACTTTTGGTTATAAATTTCAAATGATAGCATTTCTTTAATTATTACCACGAATTGGTACTTTCTATTTGTTTTTGAATGAAACAATCCGTAGTGTGATTTTCTAATAATGGATTAAAAACGCTCAAAGTGTATCAAACTTCGAAACATAAAACAATTTCACCAACCAACGATACCCCTACATACCCCACACTCGTGAGGGCATACGCACCTTCTATCCACATCCCTTAACGCACACCCGAAAGCGGGACTTCACAAAAACAAACAACAACAACAACATCACGACGCCATATGATGATAAAATAAGGCCAATGTAATTAGCAATATTGATAGCAGCGTGCACTTACCGCTGACCGGTGAATCGTGCACAAATTCAACTTATATTAGAATTTGTTTTTCTTATAAATTTTAGTTCGTTAGTCTCTGCATTAATTCTCATGCTGCATTTACTTTATATCTGTACTACAATTTGCCTATATTATTAATGCGTACTGGGCATAGCCTTCAACAGAAAAGTTTTAAGACATGTTCTCAAAATATCAAGAGCTATCCAGAGAGCATCTGAACCAATACTAGGCTTGTTTGTACTTATTTTAATGCATTTTTGACGCTGATTTCAGATTTGGTCATGAAAATGTATAATTCTGACATTTTTGAATTTTCTTCTTTTTTTTTTTTTTTTTTTTATTTAAAATTGTCGTCTGCAGTCAACACCTGCGTGGAAAGAGTTAAACTACCATTTTTTACGCAATCGGATGCAACCAGATCAAAGGAAGCAATTTTGACATTTGCGTTATTGTCATCCTCAATTCACACTGTAACCAAGTGTACTACTACTGAAAACCTTACATTCCTAGCATAATTAGTTGCCAAGTTATTAGCTTTTATCATGCAATATATCATAATGTCATTGTTTTTTACTTCATATATTTGTCTATATCTCAATTTAACAATTGCCACCTTTGGGCTGAGCGCTGCTATGATCAGGTCGTGTCACATTTGATAATTACAACACAAATGAAGCTTTCCTTAGAATCAGTCATAATTGAATTGAAATAGTAATCTGCGCTGGCGTCACAAAAAATCATTACGCTATAACTGTTTCCTTTTTGTCTGGCGTGTAGTCTATTTATTCCGTCATATATACTACGGCATCTCTTTAACAGGTGATAATGACCTGATTATGGTATTTTCAAATTTCTTTAAACACCCAAGTTAAAATACGGTATCTGAATAGAAATAACAAAGCATTTACTGCCTTTTAAGCGGAAGCAGAATAGTGTTTGAATCAGTCTGTTATCAAAGTAGAAATGAAGTATCTCCAAGGAAATAGTGTAGCAAATACTGTGTTCTTATCTGGGATGCAGATATGTTTTAACGTGTGATTGTAATTGGCTTAATTTGTTTCAAAACTAGAACATAATATTAATTTTGTTCGTGATGCAGTGCAGATGCTGGTCTTTGTACTTGGGTAGAGCAACTATAAATCGCTATATCATTGTCAGCTTCCAGGGATGCTGTGTACTTTTATACACTGTTTATTCCATCGATTCTTATTATAGGACCGATTCATTCATGCAGTTTGATGCGAAATTACACAAAATAATTACATAAAGAATCGACCCAAATTTGGTCTCCAATTTGCTTTTCTTAACTGATAGAAATTTTTGGCATTTTCCCGAAAGCGTTTGCAATTGAAACCGAGATTACGTCATCCTCGATACGTCAACCATGTGCACATCGGAGGTTTCAATGCAAAGGCTTTTGGGACACTTTCAAAAAGTAATAGTCAAGCCATCGCTCGCTTTCTGCATCGCTATGCTTATTTTTGTAGTATAAACAATCAGTCGCCGATATCGTGCATGAGACCAAGATCAAATTCACCAATATTTCAATCTAGGAAGACTAAAAAATGCCACACAAATGTCAATGATTGTCTAATTTTACCGAGCTAAATGTATTGAAGCAATTTATCAAAATTTGGACGCAAGTAATAATTTCCTGTAATTTTATCAGCGCATATGGAAAATCAATTTCAGTCAATACAAACGTTCCATTTCCTAGGATAAGTATTATTTTTATATGATAGAAAATATGCTACTCTGAATTGTGTAACAGGTATTTCTCATCGGAAATTATGGACGCGTTCAAACCGCATTTAAATCATCTGTACAATAGATAAGATAATTCCCTCAGTTAACTGCCAATGGGGAGCGCAAATGCATCCTTCCCCGTTTTACGAAGACATACTAGCATTTCCTGTGCTAAAAGAACTCAGGTTGGCTAAACACTTTATACCCTATCAGGCTACATCCGCGCTACTAGATCACATTTCTGGCCTGTCCTACTTGTGCTATAACCCGTAGCGGGAATAATCAGAATATTCTAACACCTTTTGCATGGTTGAAAAGAAGGTAATGGCGAGCGAGATTTGTTGTGCTTCACTTGTGTTTTAAAGTGAGCTTATGATTATCAAAAGTCATTTGTATGATTTTGCTTCTTTCTAAACTAACTTTTATCATTATTTTTTTCATTTCATTCATTCATATATATTCTTTCTTTCTTTTCTTTGGTTCATTTCTTTCATCAGGTAAATATGAAATTTCTACGATATTTTTGCAAATGAGTTCAAAATGATATTGAAGACTTCTTGAGTTTGTGCAATAGTAAATTTGGATTAAATTATAAATTAAAAAGAGTACAGAAATGCCGAAAAATAGCACAAACCACCATATTCTTAAGTCCGCAAAAGTTCAATTTTACACACTAATACTGTATACGTGTGGAAAATAGAACAGTGGCATGGTTGATAATATAAATATTGCATGCTGAGCTGGGGTGGGAAGAGTACTACCAAAAATATTATGAAACACCGTCACGAAACAATGGCTTTATCAGGCAGCAAACAAAAGCAAAGGCTTTACTATAATAAGCGCCGCCTATTTTTTGTCTCCTTAACTAAACTTCCCTCACTCTTTCAACATCATTAATAGGCTAATTTTATAGTGATAATATATTATGTAACATTACCCTGCATGTATGCACGTTTTTACAAATAAAATAACATAATGTTGTATAAAAATATCTATCTCATATGTAGACTATGCAAAAAAGTGTAACACTCTCATGAATTCGTAAAAATTATTTGAAATTTAAAAGCCATTTATCTGTTATGTTTAAGAAAACCTCTCATCCGCAAAGAATGTGAAATCTGTGAGTCCATTTAGTGCACCTTTGTTAATGAACACGGCAAAAATGAACAAAGAAGGAAAAGTGTTCTATT
Source organism: Amphiura filiformis (assembly GCF_039555335.1). Lineage (NCBI taxonomy): Eukaryota > Metazoa > Echinodermata > Ophiuroidea > Amphilepidida > Amphiuridae > Amphiura > Amphiura filiformis. The sequence goes on along the minus strand of NC_092641.1, from coordinate 7,235,515 downwards.
AACTGGCTTTAATTGTAGCTCCAGGCGAGCTGTTAAAAGTCCACCTTTATCCACAAAAGGATACAGCTTTTCTCCATCACTGTACCTCCAAACATAAAGTCATAAATAGATGAAACCCTCATCATATTTTAGGATAATTACAGCCCACTCCGCTCCACACTTAACGAAAAAGTCCCCCATCATACATTTTCACCTCTCCATTCGTTCTATTCCCACATAACCTCATGAAAATTAATACCTTTTATATTAACCAGTTTTTACCTTTCCTCTGTTAGCTCCTGATGAACCCTATTTCGATCCTGCTGGATGCTCTGAGATTAAACGATCACCGCAACAAGGACAGACCGTCTCCCTGGGATGCAAAGTGAACCAATTGGGAACCAATCAGATCACTTGGCTTAAGACGATCAAGGGACATCCTACTAGTAAGTACTAATATTTAAAAACGTAGTATCCACAAACATGTTATAAAGCAGATGATGTCTTCTTGCACTAGCACAGCTCAGCCAGATTCCTGATTGTGCCAATTTTGTTCATTGTTATTCCTGATGGGACCTGATTCAGTATTATCAGAGAAACACATACATTCACCACTCCTGATAATTCCTGAAACTTCCTCATGATGAGCGGCTAAAGAGGATTACATAGTTGTGAAATGTTCTATTATTATGTTGTCAGTAGTATATAATACGCCGTAGAAGTGACGTCATAATCGGATTAACTACCATAGCAATAGATGAATACAATTTTTGAATAGACCGCCCTGCACTACAAGCAGATTGCACTAATCACCTGTGTATGGGGAGGGCGAGTTAGTGTAGTGGTCTTCTCACTCGCTTCTCACCACTGTGGCCCGGGTTCAATTCCCCGCGGTGCCACATGTGAGTTTGGTTGCCGATCCATGCTCGTCCTCGCAGGTTTTCCCCGGGTGCTCCGGTTTTCCTCCTGCTTCTAAAATCGGACCTCTTCCCATATTCCTGTCCCGTCATATCTGGAGGCATCCCTTGAATTTAGTAGCCCCTGAGCACTATTGGGTTTAGCCTGGCTTCGGCCGAATGTTATAAATAAAATAAAAAATAAATATGTCAGCAAAAATAGATTGAATACAATACCGCTCTTTTCAAAGATACTTATCTTACAGGTGCGAGTGATCAGCCTTTCATTTGACATCTATATGGTTCAATGCATCGGTACCGCGTGAACGTTGTAGTGCAGGGCGGAATAGTCAAAAGTGTATTCATCTATTGCTATGGTAGTTAATCTAATTAACTACGTCACTTCTACGGCGTATTGGGTTACTTAACTTTAAGCATGAATGATCACAATTATGAATATCCTTTGTGCTAATTAAAAACCGATCAAATAGTAAGTAACCTTTTCATATAAAGCATATATATCATTCGATTTCATAGCCAATAATTTGTATTTGCATTTCAGCTACCTCAAATAAGTAACATTAGATCACAAATCCTTAACCAGGAATGACAAGGAAAAACATGTGTGGCAATAAATGATTCTAAAACAGATTTCCATGTTTGTCATGATTTTTGTCCTTGTTCCTGATGCTGTATTAGGCAGTGCTTGGAAATCCACAAAGAATATATCCCATGATCAAAAAGGAATGCAAGGGAACATTAAGGGAAAATATTGGTACAATTAGGAAAACTGGCTGTGCTAGTGAATTGCTTGATCTCAACACAAAATTAAGAATTACCTTATGTTTTGGTCCCCACACATTCGTCAGAAGACTTTCATCCCCTGGAGCAGATAAGTGATGGTTTGTTTATTCTAATGTTAGTTACCTCATTCAAACGGAAAACAATTTGAGGTACACCTCAATTTTGTGTTGACATAGCGGGTCAAAATAACAATATATATGATAAGGGTGTTAGCTAGCCACCCGTTCACATGTCAATTTGGATGGGCAGTTTACTCCTGGGACATGCAAAATTAAAGCCGGCGGTTATAAATGCTAAATTCTAAAAATAATGCTTATATAAGTTATGTAAACTCAAAATAAGCCGAAACTAATCAATCAAGGCTATAGCAATAGCTATTTGAACTCACTGAACACCCAGAAGGTGAGAAGTTTGGTTTATATTTTCAAAGTTAAATTTTGGACAGGCACTTGTCAAAATCTAGTTAAAACCCTGATTATGATGTCAATATTGTGTAACAACTGACACCTATTGACTTTTATACAGAAACTATATATAAAGTTTTGTTGTGTAATAAACGTTCCAGTTAAATTCCTATCATTAACCTGTTGTATGTTGCATTCAGCCGTTACTGATGATCAAGGCTATCAAATGCCTTCTCATAATCCACAAATCCTAAAACTGAGGTTGAAGCCGTATTCTATTACTTTCTCAATATATTCTTTGTGCTATGTATTAATAAGTAAACATTTTTGTCCAATATAATTGTGTCTATTTCACGAGAAACATGTTCATACAAATAAAAGATAAAAGATGTTTGTTTGTGAGTTTGTTTGTGTGTTATCTTATGTATTTGGTTGCTTTGTTGTCATAATGATATTTTTATTTACATCAGCAAGGACATCCTGCATCCGAAAAACCTAAATTTCTAGCTATGATGTTTATAAGTACTTTAATTGTGAACAATACTTTACATAATCAATATAATCATTGGAATGAATTAGTGGTAAATTAAAGGTTGAAAATTGGAACAATATGAATACTTAACCTTGATATTCATACGATCATAAAAGTGCAAGAATATGAGTCATATGTCGGTGTTGTTCAATTTGTACTTTTTAATCACATTAATTACCTATTTGCGAAGACTATACTTTATTGAACACCGCGTTCATATTGACTAATATTATTTTAAGATTTTGAACTACTGTAGTGCCCTTTTAGACACTTAATAAGAACCAGTTGTGGGATTTTTGTTTGTTTATTTGTAGGTTTTCTTCACATTTTCCAAAATCGATTCTTCCGATATCAGTCTCATTTAGCTTGATTAAATCACACATTATACAATGTATACATTTATGCAGTGTGAATTAATCAAATACCTCAGGTTTATTCTTGGCTTAACAACATTACCGAGCTAAATTTCTCTACATTATGATTAATATGATTTGCTGCAATAGCTGCCTCATATCAAAGCTAATTGTAACTAAAGGAAAGCCGAAAGTGAACGCATGAGAGAAAAACTACTGTATGAAAACAAGAATTGTAACGCCTATCTTATGTTGGAGAGATCGACCAAATGATGCAAATATATAGGGTCCAAAACTTATAAGTTCCCCCTAGTGCTTTTTAAAAGTAATCGAAAATTATTCAATGAAATGTAAAATTGTAAAAATTTATGAGTAACCATATTTGTTTTACAAATCTGGACCAATTTGTAGTGTCACACATCATTGCGTTCGGTCACAATCGTTCATTTTGTAAATAAAGTTGCACCTGAATCCATAGGAGTCAATTGTCAAACAATACAGTATGGCAGGCCTGTTTATGTGTTTGTAATGGAAATAAAACTTAACGTCTAAGATGTTCAGTAGCCGACTGTATTGTTTGCGAGTTGAATCCTAAGGACTCAGGTGCAATTTTTAACACTGTTAAAAACGGTATCTTTTTTTACATAATAACCCATTGTGACTGAACGCAATGATGGGTGACGCTATAATTTGGTCCATATGTGTAAAACAAATAGGGCTATCCATACCTTTTTACACGTTTGCATTTCGTTAAATGTTTTTCGACTTATTTTCAAAAGTATTTAGAGGGGAACGTATAAGTTGTGGACCCTATATAAACACAATCGTTAAGTAAATGAGGTAAAATTTGACATATGGCAGCTATTGCAGTTAGAACAACTTAATACTGGAGTAGCGTAATGAAAGGTGATTTGTATTGCTTAAGGTCATATACTGGTCAATCACACCAACGTATGCCAAGAGGCGAATCATTAAATAAGTGGAATTGTAAATGACTCTAATTGATGTGATAAATGAGCGGTTATTAGAGTGTATGCTTTCCAGCCCCAAGACCTAAGCGGTCATGAACACTACATGTAGAGACACTGTGTTTATTGAGAGGCCTTATAGCCTATATGCTCGTGTACATGATCGGTCTCAGATATTGGCTATGTCTGATGATACACAGAAGATTGATACCAATTTCTTGGTGTAGATTATTCATCCAGTTGGTAAATCAAGAGTACAGAAATAAATCAAATACTGGAACTTACGTTTCGTTAACACGACGTTTCGTCCGAAACAATCGGACATCATCAGGCGACTGAATTAGGTAGATTGGTCACGTGAGAGACGGCGATCAATTCCCTTCAGTGCCTAGTCCCATGCGTGCGAGAGTTGAAAGCGTAGTCCTCCTGTTCTGTTCAGCGACGGTCTTTCGACTCTCTCCCAGACGGCTTCGCGCACACCCCTTTCAAACCAGCGTTCCTCCTTGGCCAGAATGATGACGTCTTCCGTCTCACGTGACCAATCGACCTAATTCAGTCACCTGATGATGTCCGATGGTTTCGGACGAAACGTCGTGTTAACGAAACGTAAGTTCCAGTATTTGATTTATTTCTGTACTATTGATACCAATTTGTTAAATATTATCTATCTGTCTGCGCTGTGGATACACGTACGCGCTTTCACTTGATGTATTTGGGCAAAAAAGTGATATTTTCTTTTTATCTTACACTATTATAAAAGAATACAAATATAAGTTGCTGAGAGGCCTTATAGCCTACATGCTCGTGAACAAGTACTCTGATCGGTCTCAGATATTGGCTGTGAACAAGTACTCTGATCGGTCTCAGATATTGGCAATGTCTGATACACTGAAGATTGATACCAATTTGTTAAAAATTATCTATCTGTCAAAATTTGCTGTTGAGTTTTTATGTGAGTTTGTTTTGTATTACACCGTTTGCTGTTGTTTTGCGCTGTGGATACACGTACGCGCTTTAACTTGATAGAAATAATTAGAAGTATTTGAGCAAAAAAGTGATATTTTCTCTTTCACTTACACTCTTATAAAAGAATAGAAATAATGGTTGCTGAGAGTCTTTATATCCTACATGTACTCTGAGCGGTCTCAGATATTGGCAATGTCTGATACACCGAAGATTGATACCAATTTGTTAAATATTATCTATCTGTCAAAAGTTGGTGTTGGGTTTTTATGTAAGTTGTGTTTTTGTTTTTTTACAGTTTACGGTTTATTTTTGCGCTGTGCATACACTACGCGTTTAACTTGATAGAAACATTAACTTGAAGTATTTGGACAAACATGTGACATTTTCTACTTAACTTGCACTATTATTAAAGGTTACTGTCTTATCCTTTATACCCAAAGCCCAAACAATGTGTCTTCAGCAGTAAAAATTTTTTTTTTAAATTGGTTGGGCTGTCCCTTACCCATTGTTTTTACGGCTTTGGACACATTATTTGGATGTAAGGGACGCACCAGTGGTGGGTTACAAAGCATAGTATTTTGTCTAGGTATGTATAACCAACAATTAACAATAAGAGGACATTCCTGAACCTCGTTGACTTGGAGATGATTTGAAATGACCGCCAATTATGACTGTTTGATATTTAATATTTAGCAATGTGGAAAACGAGACGCACGTAGAACCGAAATAAGGAGCAAAGTTCAACAAGCTTCTGGATATCGTTTGAAGTCAAATGATATACCATTTTAAAGCTTATGATATATATTTCTAACACAATTGACCAGGACCGACATTACGGCTGGTTTGTGGTGGACGGTCACATATAGTAATTGTCCCTCGGATGGTTCTTGAATTTAGTGTTGCAGAGGACGTGTTGTCGCGAAATTGTACTAAAAAAATAGGAGACTGATGGTCTAGAAATGATTTCGCATTTTGATAACAACTTCTAATTTATTTTGAAAATGAATACTGAGCACATTAATGTTTTCAGAACCGGTTTGGCAATTGTATGACAAAACATAATACCTTTTAAATGGGAGACATGTGTTTTGAATCAGCTTGCCCACAAAGTATACATAGAGTACCTTCAAGCAAACAATATTAAATCTTCTTCCAAATGCAATATAGGATCCTCTTGGAATGGCCAGAATTAATAGTGTTGACCTTTTATCACATTAATTTAACAAAAAGTTTATACTGCATTTTGATGAAGCAGTCTTGCCCATATTCACTGAAAACCGATGGGTACCAATCATTTTGATGCAGTCTGTATTATTAGATCAGATCAATATGAGTGTCCCCAATGTATGAGGTATCTGATATATTATTATAATTGGCAGACCCTGTGTTTGCGGGGGGGCAATGGGTTCTTATTACTTAGAGACCCCTGTTACGGAAGCTTTTTCTTTCTTTTAAGATTTCTTTTTCCCGCAATACCTGTCATGGTTAGGTTTTTTAGAGCTAGGTTAGGGTTTAGGGTTAGGGTTGGGTTTTAGGATAAGGGTTAGGGATTAGGGTTAAGGGTTAGGGTTGTGATTAGTGTATTACCGCCAATTATGGTTGCAGAAATAAATACGCGATCCGGAACCACTGCGAATTGTGGGATTGATAGACATTGGGATAATGGTTGTATGATTTCAATTGCAATGTTCATTAACGTTTAATAACAAAATAATGAATACCATTGAATAAAGAAGGTCTCACCTCAAATTCAAAATAATTTTATTATAATGGGCCCTGTTTTGAATAACTTACATAACTTTCAAAAATGAGCATAGTTATACGATACATGGGAATGAAGTTCTACACGTACACTATCACAATTTAACTTGAAATTACAAAGGCAACTTAACATGCATAAGCAGAAAAGTCAGATCTCAAGTCTAGTACTAATGGATGAGAGGCAGGGTAGACAGTAACGATAGTTTATCAAGGTATCGTAGACACTAGGATCCACAACATGCTCATCTATCAGGGACACAGTTCTTTAACCCCAATACATTTGTACAATCATTGAATGACCTTTGAAAACTTGGGTACTAAAACTCATACTCTGCAGCTTAATGTTAAATTTTGCACTATGATTGATTAATGTAGGTCACTGAACTATGCCATTGGGATGAGGCCATTGTGGTCCATAGTGAGATTGGCCTCCGTTATGGAAAAATTATCCATTAAACATGACCAGTCATAAGACCATGGCCGATAAAAATGAATTAAGTTAACTGCTGTCCACTTATGAATCTAATGTGGATGTAATTATTCCTTTGGTTATTTCGCTGAATGTATATTTTATTAAGCATCACACTTCCCACCCCACGCAGCATACCACAGGAAGGAACAAAATAAAAAATGGCAGTTTAATGTTCTAATCAATGGAAAACACGGCGCTAGTTCTCTTCTTCAAGAACGCTTTGTATACATATCAATACAGTAAGCAAAATAATTAAGGTACCAGTTATGTTCAACCCTGTATATCCTAAACAAAGACAGATATGTCATAATTGTAACCAGCAACCAATAGCTGCATCTTTTAGCTCGAATTTAAGACCTTATTCGTTGAAGAAATTGTTCAAGAAATAAAGACACGACGATCCAAAAACCCAAGGAAGATGCAAATAAAAAACTCCAGTATACTCCATTGCATGCCCTATTGATTTGTATAGAAAGCGTTCTCGAACAAGAGAACTAGCACCAAGCTTCCATTGATTAGAACGTGTTAAAAATAGCGTCATGTTTTCATTGATTCGAGCACAATGTGCAACTTTTGATTTCGTTTCTTCCTAGGTTTCAGATCGCCGTTTCATTATTTCTCAACTTATTTCAACAAAATAGGTCTTAAATAAGAGGTAAAGAGTACATGTATTGGCTTATTTTGACATATTTGTCTTTGTTTAGGATATACAGGGGTCAGCTTAACTGGTACCTTAATTCTTTGGCTTACTGTAGGGCTCAAGTGGAGCAAACAGCATGCAACTTCCCAATTTGCATCTTCTATATTCTTGACCGATTACAACGAATGAGATCTTAAATGCGAGCTAAAAGATGCAGCGATTAGCTGCTGGTTCTAATTATGACATATCTGTCTTTGTTTAGGATATACAGGGTTGAAAATATCTAGCACCTTAATTATTTTCCTGTCTGTATGATATCAACTTGGAAATTGCACATCAGGGCATTGTTTCGGTTAGCATATGACATTGGGGATAAACATCCATTTCTTAATTTTATTTTCAGATTTACGGATTTCTTGATAAGTGCATACTACTACGAAAACCCCTTGACCTAATGTATTAACTAACTACATCGTAATGAAACATCGAAGGCTACTACTAAAAGAGCTATTACCTATTTCAAATGGGTTATCTCTGCTATTTGCTGTAAGCAAAAGTAATAATGCTTTTATGAAACAAATAAATAAAGATAAAGCGTATATTGGAACTAACCCTAACAGGCTACTTAACACTAATATGTCTGAAGGACTTGAGATTCTTGCAGACATAGAAGCGATACGAAACCTATGCATTGAATATTTCCATTAAATTCTAATGGATCTTCCATGAGATAAACATCCTTTACAACCGTAAGAATACTACATCATTAGAAGGCAGAGACAGTGCACTGAGGTGGAGTTTTCTTTTTTGTAGTAAGAACCCGTAATAATATTCATGTAGAGTTAATAGATATCTCAAAAAAGTGAAATTTCGGAATATCCATAAATACTTTATCACCCGATTACTTTAGGGCTCGGATAGCATCGTTTGCACAGTATATTTTGCGGGTCATGAGAGCACATCAGACTTATCGAATTGCATTCTGAATACGAAGGATATCCTTCTGATATAATTTTTTTTAATTTTCGATATAATACAAATTTTAGTCCAATTAGTATTTGTGCTTGAAATATCCAAGAACACTTTCAGGTCAGCGAGTGATGAAACGTTCACAGGTTGTGCCCCCAAAGCATGGGACAATCTTCTCATTAACATAAGACAGTCACCATCAATTCGTGCACTTAAAATGCTATAAAACACATCTGTTTCCTGCATAATCATGATAATTCTTTGCCTGATCTACATTTCATTTGTTCTTGTAGTTCTAAGATGTATTGCATGTTGCGTCTTAACTGTAGGTTTAAGTTGTATTTCATTATAAGCGCTACGAGCTTGTTTAAGGAAGAGCAAATCCAAAGGAATCTACAATATAATGTAATGTAATGTACATAATGTTTCAAAACATATTATATCGCTAACACCTCATCTGCTTTGAACATCGGAGTAGAGGAAATTATTGGTGACACTTTGACAGTCAAGAGGAGGTATCAACCACGTCCCATAATGCAACGCGGTTATACTAGCCATCTACTTCACAAGTAAAACTGCAGTATCTATCAATAAATAACAAAAAATGTAGCAGCATGTAAACTGATATTGGACTCTGTCATATTGCCATAAGCTTAAAAAGTTACCTTTTCAGAGTCTGTATTGAGCAGCGACGTAGCTTGTGACGCCATCAGGGCGTCTTCATTCTGCGTACGATCTGCTGTCACTACCCACCGGGTGGTCAGGCGACCGGAGTGTAATCACTGCGCTGAATAAAGACGCCCTGGTGGTGTCGCAAGCTATGTCGCTGCTCAATACAGACTCTAAAAGGTAACTTTTTAAGCTTATATCAATATGACAGAGTCTAATATCAGTTTACATGCTACTACATTATATGTTACTTATTGATAGATACTGCAGTTTTACTATGTACATGGTGTCGCATAAACAAATACCCGGCGAATGAATTTGGATGTAAGTCGAGAAATAGACATCAGAATCCAAACATCTAAACTTCAGCGTGTATCCCAACATATTTTGCATCTTATATGCCAATTTGACTGGAATCGGTTGACTGATTGTAAAAGAAATGAGCGATTACATAACGCATGCGTCAATTCACTTCATTCCAAGTTTGAAAGAAAGATCATTCAACACAATGTGCACTAGTGGTGAACTGTCAATATGCTTCATATTTTGTTCTGTGAATTTTTTTTTTGTTCTTTTTAAACATCCTCAGGCTGACTGATCAGGCACTGAGCTATTGACCTGTGACACACTTGATGGTTCGATGCAGCAATCATGAAAATACCCCGACGACTCTCCTGTGACGTCATACCATGAAGTGTGTTACAAGTCAATAGTTTAGTGCCTGATAAGTCAGCCTGATGATGCCACATGGATGAGACGCGATACTGTCACTATCAAAATATTAAGTCCAGATGAACAGATTTAATACTCATTTTATTATACTCATATTTCACTTGCAAAACTTTTCTTTGAAAAGATGTACTTGAATATAAGCATTCTTGCTCTGTAGCGCAAAGCATCATGGTGTACCTTTGTAACTCTTCCTGTCTCTCACGGTATTACGTTGAAGCTTTAATACCTCCTGTGGTGACACTTTCTTTCTCTCATCGTAGATACGTAGCTGTGTCATGTCAAATATCATTTATTACACTACGATTCTTTGCTATACTGATATATACATGCAGTGAGTCAGGTGTTGTCTTCTACCAGATGTTTACATTAAAGTGATGCTGTGAACAGTTCCGTTTTGCAGCTTTTTCCTAATGTAAAAAAGAGAATGTGATGATAAAAAACAAAACATGTCACGTATTTTGACACCGTTGTTCTTCCTGGTTGAAGGTATACGGAGATGTGCCACCGTTTGGGGGTATCTTTTCAGCGATTTCGGTATATCGAAGGGTGAATTTGCGGTGTAGATCAATGCTCCCAATTTGATGTATTTGATCAAAAGTGGCCCTAAAAGTCTGCGTGGCACATCCCTGTGCAATTCTTTTCGAAGACCCCCTCCCCTCCCCTAGCATTTTGACTTGGTAGGTTTCTAGTACAAATACAGTATCTACTAGTAAATTACACCGCATACAGCCTGTCTCAAAAAAATTGTGCAAGAGAAAGGCGCCCTCTTTGGCAATTAGAAAATACCGTCGTGACATCATGCTTACATCAACGTCACGGGCGCAGTCTTAGCTCTCAAATGCCGTTTGTTCTGTTCAATTTGCTTGTTCCAATTACGAGATATGTTTATTTAACAACGAAAGGGTAAAATCACAATTGTGCCACTTTTAATAGGGAAGAGAGCTGTACATGTAAATCAATGATATGTGATGTTAATGCGTCTAATGCACTCCCCCTTTCAGAGCGCATGCATTAGACGCATCAACATCAGCGCGCGTGCATTATTTGGTCTAATATCTCTCCTAACAAGTAATACGTGTTCATTAACCTATACGCAATATTTGTTTTTCTTATAACATGTCTTAAGTGACTTAGAGAACAGTATTTACCATGATAAAATCATGGTAAATATGCACATGTATGTAATTTTTACAGCAGAATGTGAAATATTTATTCATCTTTTAATCTCTTTTAAGTGGAAAAAGAGAATCATCATACCTGCATCATGATAAAACAGTAAAAACAGTAAAAAAAAATTATTGTGTAATTGATGCATTCTTTTGATTTCACGAAGGAACTCTTTATAAATTTGATGCTATCACTGTTACATGTGAAGCCCTCTTGCCTCGTAAAAGTGGCACAGTTGTGATTTTACCCTTTCGTCTTTAACTAAACATATCTCGAGATTAAAACAAGCAAATTGGACATAACAAACAGCATTTGAGGGCTAAGACTACGCCCTTGACGTTGATGTAAGCATCATGTCACAACTGTATTTTCTAATTGCCAGCGAGGGCGCTTTTTACTTGCACAATTTTTTTTGAGACAGGCTGTATACTGCCTTTTTACATTTTTACTACTCAAAGTACAACAAAGCATCTGTTTGTAGTTCACTAAGCTAAGCATATTATACTATGTATTTACTTGAGCGGACCCCACAGTATCGGTGATAACAAACCATAGCCTATTTCCTAAGATACCGAGAAAGTTACGGGAAAATGTCTGTAATATGCGCAATGCGTCGTTATTCTAAAGACTTCACAAAAGGTAACACAGTCGTTATAAATACGTCTATAGATTCAGAACTAATAACCAGTTTCACAATATTTTAACAAAGAAAGGAGGATGATTTATTTATGCGCATTTTGTTACCCCATTCGTCCAATACGTTCAATATTAACATTACAGCAGTTTTGAATACCCGCATTTAAAAGTTGCAGCTGATTTGCATTGATTGCTATAAACTGCAAATTTTAATTTCCGATATTTTTCTTAAAAAGCATTACTGTGTTGTTAATATCGAACGACATTGGAAAAATGGGGTATCTAAATGCGTGTGAATACACCATCCTTTACAACGGCTGCGGTACTTTTTGTGAGGTCTTTATTTCTTTTAGAGTAGTCAATGGCCATCTCACGAGTATGTCAATGCCTCGAAGAAGAAGTAGTGCTGTAACAGGATAGCAATGTGGCTACACTCTTATATTCCCCAACGTAGACATTACGTCATCATAACATCGCTCCATAGATTCAAGGAACAGGGATAAAAATCCGGATCGTAATTCTGTAAGAAAATCACATTATGCTGAGTAGGTCGTGTGTTTTGCTCGCACCTGTTGGATAAGTAATTAAACAAATGCACAAATATGATGCAAACAAGCAAAATCGGTCGGAACGCGGAAATATTAAATTTTCAGTTTCATTCACAAAGCTGGATTTTGCAGAAAACCCAATTGAAATATTGAACAACTATTTCCAAAGATATGAGCAATTAAAGAGTTTCCAAAGCAACAAGGAACAAAAGGAAATATTTCCTTCGTTGGACAATATCTCAAAATCAATATTTCCGAGTTCCGACTGATTTTGCTTGATCGCATCACAAATGATGAGTGCAGTCTGCTAATAATTCTGGGCGGGGTATTCAAACAGCCACGATATGTGTGTAAACACATTTATATGGTAATTATTCCTGTTATATCACTGCTCCTACGGCGAATTTAATAGTTGGGTTATTGTTATTTTATTTATGCAAAATGCTGCCTTCCGCACATCTTTAGAAACTTAGAAACTCTTTTGAGCTGAAAGTGAGAGTATTCTTTTCATCTTTTTTAATATGTGAAAAAGACTAAGTGAAAGATGACGTCATACACAACAAGAATTAAAGGGCGCTTTACCTCTAAGTCAATTTAGGCCAAACAAAAAAATTATTTGTTTCATCTCCCATTGGGAATTGAAAATAAAATGCGGTATGCGGTTATTTATTTATTTATTATAATAAAACAATGCCAATTTGGGGTATTGTACTATATTCCAAATGTAATTTGATTGTTGTACATGTAGTAGGGCCTACAGAATAGTATTGAAATGGCATTTCATCCTACATTACTTCAATTTCATGGGTTTCAAAGATTCATGTTGCGTTTAAGCTGTATGAGTCCATTTTTGAAGTTGCTGATTTGATCGGAAGCAAATTTGAAACTAAACATTAATATTTTAGCAGAGTTTCAACAATATTCGTTATAATGAAAAATAAGAAACAACATTCAAATTCTTTAATTTTTCATGAGCAAACGCGCAGCATAAATCTAATGCACGCGGGGGACATGAGACAAATCTTTTTTTATTATTATTTGGCCTTAGTTGAGACATTTGACTTAAAACACCCAACATACCCATTGAAATTAACATTCATCGTTTCCATTATAATGCCTGGTAGACTTCCGGAGAGATGATGCGGTTACATACTTGAAATGTATTACTTTCAAAAAGTGCATTTCAAGGACATACAGTGATATTGAAGAATTTGTTTGATCCAATTCATTTCGGAAAGATTAAGAAATTTTATACTTTTAAAATAATTCGACCTCTGTATTTTTGAGGAAAGAGTTTATCACTTTGCTCTCGCCTTGACAGTGATAATTAATACCGTTTGGACTTTAACCATGCAAACAGAAATAATTTATCAAATTCTATGCACAGGTAGAACATTACAGGTCCCTTTTAATTATAACCATTTCTCTTCGGAGTTTTAATTCCTAAACGAATTATTAACATGTCCCTGAGGGGACATCAATTTTGCCTTTGAGCCAGGGCCAGTACGTGACCCACATGTTGAGTGAATTACATCAGATGGCGGTTTAGTACAGCTTTCCAGAAATTGACCTTCGTCTGTGGCAAGTAGTTGTCGAAAATATTTGTAATATTAATAATCGGGCAAACCATACAGAACATAACCCCGGAACATAATACACAAATCGTGTCAAGAATATTGTAACAACGCGGAAGTCATGGTTCTCTCACACAAAAGATAAAAATCTTCTATCTCATATACTGGACATAAACATAAATACTATTATTATAGACGCATATGTTTTATCGGTATCCTCTTAATTTCTTTCATCTTTATGTAATATGTAGATTGTAAAGCATTATGTTGTCGAGAAAAAATTTCGTAGTCCATTATGCCTAAAAAATATGCAACCCTCTTGGGTTTCCAGCCACAGCGCTAAATGCTCAAATAAACCACCAAACTACTTGGCATAATCGCAGGGCTATCAATAGCGTGCGTTCGTTATCATGGTTTTAGTGAAAATAAATTACTCCACTACCTTACCCCGGGTTACGACTGATAATGGTAGGGGGACTTGTGAAGTTAAAGTTTTTATATAATTATATAAATATTTTGAACTGGACTACAATTGGTATTTATGTTACGATAGCCATAAATTATGCTGTGAAAGTCACTGTTTTGTAGATATTTGCAGCCGAAAATCAACTTTTGCCCTGTGATTGATCCTCGTTTGTTTGTTTTTGTTTTTTGGGTGTTTTTTTTTCAATATCGTGAGGCACTCACATAAGATGTTACATTGGTATTATGTGGGAAAATGTTTGTAGTTATATTTAAAGTACTTCTGAATATGAAAATGGGGTTGCCACAATATACCCCTCCTTTCGGGAAGATGTGATATAAAGACTGCAAAAAGACTATGAATATCACGTGATCATGATGATTCATTGTAACCAACACGCATTGTGGGATTGCGTGACTGATCTACAAACACGTGACCTTGGGTGACCCATCAATTATCTCATACAACCAAAACCTTGCCAGTCTTTCGCGTAAACCTTTTCCTGATAAAGAGAGAGTGCGCTTCTAGCATCGTATTAGAGGTGACCATCAAAGTAGAATAATTCTGCCTTCCAGTCGAGTTCCAAGTATATCGTCGGCAGAGTGCTACACTTTCGTAAGTGCAGAAGAATGTAATAGCTGCCATTTGCAACATTTCAATAAATGTACCTACACTAATAACACTAGAAAAACACCCAACTACATGTAGGTGATATTTTGGATTAGCTTAGTGGCCATCAGGCAAGTAATACAGAACATCAACACTTTACAATGAGGGGATGTACTGCAAATAATAGGTGTTTTACAAAAGGCAGCTATTACATTCTACTGAACTTACGATAGTGTAGCACTCTGCCGACGATATATTATATGCTCTGTTAGTTACTGCAAGATGCTGTCTTCTACTTTGGGAGTAGACTGTTTACTTGCCGCCCATTAAGGTGGTACTACACCCCCTGATAAATGTTGCGACTAATTTTGCATTTTTCTCAACAAAAAAAACCACATTGGTAACAAAAGTTATGTAGATTTTAGGGGCAAGGAATTCAATTACTTCACTGAAATTTTAGTGATTCAAGACAAGTTGTTCATTATATATGTTAAGAAATGAGGTACATTCTAGCGCTATCTCTTTTCCTATCATAAATAACGTACCGCTTGTCTTGAGTCACTCAAACTCCAGTGCAGTAACTGGATTCCTTGCTCCTAATATACAGAACTTTTGTTACCAGTGTGTTATTATTTTTGAGAAAATGCAATTTATCAAGGAGTGTAGTACCACCCTAAGGTTATTTACTTCTATACTATATTTCTACCTTTGAAGCAGGCTGATTCAAAATACCAGCCTCAAAAATGGAAAAAGACAGTATCTTATATAGTAATTATTTGCAGTTACTACGTATTTACTTGAGATAGCATCAAGGTAGACAACGTGCTGATATCCGAGTCACTGTGAACCAGTTTCAAACACCCAGATATACGATTTTATTGAACCACTCTGCAACAATCACAGCTGTGACCAGAATATTTTAAGGCTTATTTCTCCCATTATGAAGCCCCCAGGAGCAGAGGGACACAACATTTGAGGAAAGTTGAGTTATCACGAATTTTATTGGACAATAGTGTTGGGTTTCGACCGCTTACCTAAATTATTATTCCAATAGTTTTTGCCCTTCTGTACTTTAGGGGCAACCCGATTCAAAATTCAGATTCAACAACCTTTATTTTCTATTCTTTTACATTAAAAAATAGTGCGATTTAAAGAAAACAAAATCACTTTTTCAAATATTTAAAGTTGTTTACATCAAAGTAAACGAGTACACGTATTCTCTGCGCATGTGATAATGTGTATGGCGTAAATTTTGTACGCGTAACCAAGCGTAATGCCTTGCGTAGAATGTGTTACGGCGCTTGACTTGTTACTGCAGAATAAAGGGCTTTCACGTGATGTGTTATATAACAAATCAGAGAGCGCGATTCTGAATAATGGGTAGTCGGGGTAATAGAATTGTAGATACAGCATGTTTCAGCATCTGTTTACGATACATTCACAGATATTGCATTTTTAATTGCAGGACAAAATTTCTTATCACTATTCTTTGCTCATCATAAAGGATGTACAAAAATTCGACTACCTCGCGATCCAAGAGTTGAATGGAACAGTTTGACATACGCGTAGCTTGTTTTCATGTATACAAGCTGTAATGAAGCGTTCCCGCACATTTCCGGCTTTAATACATCCCTGCACTCGCATCAAAACTTTACGAGACCCATTAAGACGGTAAGGGAGCACAAGGTTGAGCCACTCGTTTAAAGCATCACTGCAAGCCGATAATAGCATCAGTGATGTTTCCCAATTCTCTATTGGTTTTTTTCTAATTATAACAATTACAACGAAAGCAGTGATTAACAATCACAGTGTAGGGTGTCTCAGAAAGAACTGTACCTTGGGATTTTTTATTATTTTAATTCCAGAACTATTCCGTTATGTTTCGTTGTGGCCTTAAAATCCTCAAAAATGGAATTCTCTGATGTTATATTTATTTAACAGATAGCCTATGCAATTTTTGGACAATCGGGTATTTTACTCATCGCGCCCAATTATCACCATTATGACATATATTTTGTTTTTGTTGATATGAATTTGTAATTTGATTTTATAAACAAAAGTGTATTGTTGTTGTGATTTTTGCGTGTTTTTTGTTTTGTTTTATTGTTGTTATTGCCGTTGCTTTTGTTGTTGTTTTGTGAATTCGTAAAATCTCGCCATCCAAATATACTATTCATGTAGTACCTCTAAATAATCTTACGTCAAGCCAACTTATAAGGGGGTATTTTACAGGGAGCGTTAAGTTGGTGCAGAAGGGTGTATCAATGTATCTGATCCGAGGTGCTTTTATATGAACGGATCAACATGAATGGTTGTTATATTAATTGAGTGTGTCGTTTATTTTATAGGTTGCTGATAATGTTTTACAAGGTTCTAACCACTAATTATCTATTTAAAACACGGTTTTCAATGGAAAAATAGCTCATTTGGGGCAGAATTTTCTCATATTCAGAACTCTCACAGTTAAAAGCCACCAATATCAGGTGAAACCAGATGATTTAGATCCCAAATGATCAAACAATCAAACATAGGTTGACCTGAGACTTTTCTTGTTTTAACACCTTATAATGTCATTGCGCCCTCGAACCTGATAGTTACTATTAGGTAGGGTGAATATATAATAAAAGGAACTGATACTGTGCGGATGAATTTTGGTAATAGTACAACAAAAATTTCATATAATGAGAGAAAATATACCATTCATTTCGAAGCATCAAAACCCTTAATGTACTTTTTGGCAACATAACGTGGGTCAAATTCAGTGACTTTAAAGCAGTCTTTTCAGATGCCACGCAAACAAATAGTTCATCATCGTATTTCCGTGCATCACCCAGACCTATGGTTCTTGTCTGGCTTGTCCTTTCCATAGTTTATCTGTTCCTTTTTGTCTCATTGTCTGCATAATGTCGTTTTTAACCATTATGATTATTTGTTTCAGATTCCTGCTCATTAGGCAAAAAAAAAGTTCGTCTCAAAGCTTGCGCGCGCGTTTGTAAAAGCCCACGATTTGACAAAAAACAAATGCGGAATTTTTTTTTATTTCGAACAAAAATTTTTTTTTTTTTCCAGAAAAAATCAGAGAAAATCAGACTTTTTCTCAAAATACCATGAAAAAAAGTCGGGAATTAAAAAAAAATCGCATTTCGCATTTGTTTTAAATTTCTCGTGAGCTTTGAGACAAACCTTTTTTTTTTGGCCTTATCATATGTTCTTATTTATCCTCTGAAATAATATAATGGCAATTGATTTTAGTGAAAACAATGACAGAAACAAGTTCGTCATAGATTTATTTCCGATTATGTTTTTTCCATAGACAACAACAAGCTAAATATAATAGGTATGATGATATTATGTAATAGTAATGTCACCTGCGATTTCCATTCTAAGGAATTTCACAACTGCTTATGGGTGTATCCATGGTATCGGAGCCGAGGTGCTTTAGGGAACGGATCAGACATCGATGACGTATTGTAAACGAGAATAGTTTACCTTAGTTTGGCAAGGAAAGATGTGGGGGTTATCTTTGTATTATAAAAAGAAGGGTAACATAATCAATAAGAATTATGACTTAATAGGCAGGTAGCGAGTGTGTCAGCCTTCTGGTTTCATTTATAGGACGTCATCGATTTATGGTGAGTTCCCTTAACACTTTAGGGTCGTTGCGGAGAAATTTTATAAGAAACGAGCTCACACCTTCCTCACAATGCTCCAAGACAAAGATTCGAATCACTAGAGCCTCAAACATATTTTTGAACTTTGATTGTTGAATGGAGGGAAATAAACTGTACCACTGACATTGGCACTATTTTAGCACATGGTGAATATTTCAAAACCACTTCTAGTTGGCCCTTTTGCAAAGGGCAGGTACGAAATCTCTTACCGGCCAACAGAGTCGCTTCTGTGCCCTCCAGTACGTTACCAATATTCCGGATACACTCATACCTATTATGCAGCTCTGCCATTCCAAGTAAAAACTCAGATTCTGCAAACAACTTACGAAGCAGATATTGCCTTTTTACTTAGGATTTATGTGCTTTTTCAATCACTCTGTTCTTACACTGCGAAAGATGTGGTCCAAAGTTTGTTAAGTAAAAGCTTTTATATTAGTTCCGAACTATATACTAAACAAGATAGGTAGTTTTGCGAGTTGAATAAATTTCTAAAAATCGCTTCGTTGGACGATTGGATTTGTACCAACAATTTATAGTCAACAAACGTATACAAGCTTAACTGTTGGTTAAAATATACTAACTGTATACTATCAGCTCAACGTTGGGTATAGCAGTATCAAACATTATAACAGTGTAACATTAAAAGGCAGTACGTGTAAAGAAAACACAATACACAATATGTTGAATTTTACCTTGCGTCAAATACGAGTCCATCTTTTTCCAAAATAAACGGCAGTTTTGGGAGGGCAGTACTTTGGATACAGACATTTGGTATAATTATAGAGTACGCATCTCACACGCTTTTTAGGGTTATAGGTTGCGGCAGGGAACCTTCTTCCCACTGTGTAGCCCTTTTCCCTTTCTTGTCTTTTCCTTTTAAAATGCTTTGCCTACTCTGTAAATGGTGCTTTATAATTCTCAATGTTGATATTTATGTTTAGGATTAGGATTGGACTAAGGAGAATACCCTATAATTCCACAAATTCAAATGGCTTAAAGGGCTGGGGTATGAACGTTTGGACAGTATTTATTTTGGGACATCAGAGCACATCAGACATATCGAATTGCATTATGAATACGAAGAATATCATTCTGATATCAAATAATTTTTAATTTTTGAAATTCGCAATTTAATACACATTTTATGGCAAATCATTAAAAATTGATATTTTTGATATTTAACAGTACTTGAAGTAAACTTTGTAAATCTGATGATTTATACTTAAAGTGTATGTAGGTGGGATGAAAAGCCGACGATCAATTGACAAATTTTGACCTTTCGTATTGAAGATATGGATTTTTTTCCCAAAACACCAAAAAAAAATTAGGTCTTTTTGGGAAAAAAATCCATATCTTTAATACGAAAGGTCAAAATTTTCAATTGACCGTCGGCTTTCTCCCCTGCTACATACACTTTAAGAATATATCATTAGATTTATATAATTTACTTCGAGGACTGTTATATATCAAAATTTGAAAAATATCAAATTTTTATAATTTGTCATAAAATTTGTATTATATTGTGATTTTCAAAAAATGAAAATTATTTGATATCAGAAAGACATGCTTCGTATTCAGAATGCAATTCGATAGGTCTGAGGTGCTCTCATGTCCCACATAAAATACTGCCGAAACGCAATAAACGCTCATTTTAGATCCCTTAATTGTTCACAATTCATTCTGTTTATTTCTCTATTGTTCTTCATAATATTATTTTCCACAGGGTATGTCAAATTAAGCGACGACTTTAGTTCTTGTTCTGAACAGGTTGTTCATGACAAACACACAACTTTTAAAAATAAAGTTCTAGAGTGCGTGTTAAAATGCCTACTGTCATGACCGTGTACGTGGGTGGTGTCGGCAACAACTCTAATAATTCAATGCGACTGGTGAAGAAGCCTATTAAGGCTTTATTAAAATAAACCTTATCTTGAAAAGTGTTTGATTGTTGGATCGGGTTCTTTTGTCAGGAACACAGGCTAATTAAATCTGACACATACAAAATGTGGCATGTGTACTAATTAATATAAAAGATCTTATTTTTTACTTGGAAAGTAAACCTAGCTAACCTTTTTCTTGTTTAACAATCTTGATAATTGCCATGATTGTAAATTGCCATGATATCGCGAGGTCTTCCAGTCGCATCAAATGTTATTGTGGTAACTTAAAAGTATGGCCTTTGTTAATGTTGATTTTGAAACGAATTTTGGCTCCAAAAAGGTAATATTTTAAGTAAGGATAAATTTAAGACAACAAACACCAAGTGGTCTATTCGGGGAATTTACCTTACTTTTTTTTTTTATAAAAGACCATACTGATCTTTTATCTAATCCCATTATTGACCCACTCGTTACCATGGCTACGATATAAAAACTATCCACATTCTTTCCCTGCAAATCCTGTAAAACAACACCAAATTTTCTGCTCAACTTTTCAAACCTTTTATAAGTGTTAGTGAATTTTTATCTTTCTAAAACCAGCTGGACACTTACCTATAGAAACCGTCAACTTTTTGAACATGCAAAAAAAGGTTTGATGACGTCCTATAAAAGAAGTCCGTTCGTGAGGAAGCTGATCCCCTCCCCTCCCTGACACGTAAAGCAATAGAAATAAATTAGTTCGATGTTTCGATCGACCATCGATGCTTAGTCGATCCTTATTATTTATGAAATCAATTAATTGACTATTGTTACTAGTCATAATACATGGATCTGTAGTTGTTCATTAAAAGCAGCATCGACGGTCGATCCAAAGATCGAACAAATTTGGTTCTGGTACCTAAGTGTGAAATGCTGAAAATTTCAACCCAAAAAGGGTTATGTTAAGTAGTTTCTTACAAACGTAATCGGGCTTTTTGACCCCCGACCCCGGAAAGGATTTTTGTTGATAGGACATCATCGACCTTTTAGTTTGTTCCCTTAAACAAATGTGAAATATGTTGCTGTTACAATGCGGAGTTTGTAAACACTGCTTACTCTATGGCTAATTTTATCTCTGTACTTTTCTCCATGGTGCCACAAAATGTATTCTATCATATCAAGATTGTGACAGTGTGTTCTGTGATCACGCTAACAATATAGTAGTAAACAATTTTATTGTACGTTTTGTTTAATCCCAATATATAGTGATCTCTTTTGCCGAACACATAGCACTCAAAGATGACCGTTTCGGCTGGGCAGGGAACCTAAATAATACCTTTGATCTGGAAATAGAGAATATTAATTCAGGAGATGATGGAGTGTACAGATGTCAAATTGCTGGCACACAGAAGTCATGGAATATTACTCTCAAAGTACAAGGTAAGGCGATTAAGTTTACAATGGTACTATTGAACGTATTGTGCTACACATTATCAAGACAACGACACCTCAGCATACTTCCAAGAATGCACCAAAATGATTTTCGGTCTGAGGCACCCTTACGTATAGTGAATTCGATGTTATCGAACTAGTATCGCCATGTATCCTAAATTTTACCGGGGTTATGACCAAAATTACAAAGCTTTCTTCAGATACCAAAATTTCATTTTGAATGAAGTTCAGTGGGGGTACGGCTGCCAATTTCGGGTCATCCCCCTTTAATATTACTTTAGGCAAGATTATGAATGTTTTGAGTAGTATAAAATAGACAAAAATATGAATCAAATACTGGACTCACCAACGAATTTTCTAGTAACGTTGCGACCCGTTCACCGGGTCTTCATCAGACTGCGCAGAAACTTGACTGATGGTTTGGTCACGTGACCAAACTCATCGCCTGTGTCTGTCTGCAATCATAAATTGAAAACATTACCGCTCTTTTCAAAGATACTAATCTTACAGCTTACAGGTGCGAGTGATCAGCATGATATGGTTCAATGCATAGGTACCACGTTAACGTTGAAGTGCAGGGCGATATAGTCACAGATTGTATTCATCTATAGTAGCCTTACGTCAATTCACTTCTACAGCGAATAATATCGTTGTACAGCGTAACTCGCGCTGGTTCAACATCAAAAACATTTCAATTCAAGTCAACTCAATTCAGTTCCGCTACAAATTGCTACAAATACAATATACATGTACAGCGGGTTAAACGCCGGGGTTAAACGTCATGCTAATGATGTGCTAATATAGGATTACGATGTCCCATATAGATTAAATGGGAATAAAAAATTTAAAATGACAGCGTTAACTTTAACATATCAAATTATATTAGTCTCACGGTCGGTGATATCTAGAATATTATACATACAACATTGAGACGTAAAATCCCCAAATCGTTTTTTTATTTCGTCTTGATTAATATGATCTGCTACACATCGCGTCACATTTTTCTACGTAATACATACTAAAAGGTTAAATATGTCATTTTATCATTACAAAGAAGATTACCTTTATTACATGTGATTAGCCTAATTTTACCATGTGCACTCCTATTTACGCTATTGTCAAAATTACACCACATTTCGCCATACTGCATTCTAGAAACGCTTGCTGTTAGAATAAGAAAAATTTTAATGCTAAATTATTGCACATTCTAGGGAAGCGTGGTTACCGTTTTGAAATAACCGAGTGAGAGGGTTTTCAAGAAAATATTTTTCCTGTCAAAACTAAAGCATCCTCTATATAAAAGAAAATATGAATATTAACTGCACATCATATATAACGATTCGTGATACCCAATTGTGGCACATCTGATGTCGTTTACGAGGCAGAGAATTTTATTTCAATTTTATATACGCCAAAATATTTTTTAATTGAGCAAGAATAAGGATAGAAAAAACGTTGAAAATTCTATGTATAAATAACATTAGACCCGGCAAAAGATTACTGTTTCGTTTTTATGGTAATCTAATCTTTTATTTCCTGAAGAAACATTTGGGGTCTAAAATGGATTTTTTATGTAATTGATAAAAACATCGAACGTGTATACAAGAAAAATGGTAGGTTCCTCTATAGTATTTTACTGACCATGGAAATGTACTGACACCGTGCGAGCACATGTCAAAATCGATAAATGTATTGTCTATATAGACGCGCATTTATCATGTTTATTGTCGGATTAACAACAATTGATCGCTATTAATACACATTAATGTTTTTAGGCAAATAAAATTCCAAAATATGGTACGTTTTCTGCTTTTGCTTGTCACGTGGTAGGCCTATATTGAAGTTGCGATTATATCTTCAAATAAGTTTCAAATGGATTCCATCAAGACAAGTGGCCGAGTGGTCTAAGGCGCTAGGCTCATAGAGCATATCCAAAGCGGCGTGGTGCGCCGTGAGTTCGAACCCGCCTCTACCAAACTTTAAAAGAAGTAAAATTTAAATTTAAATTTAACTTTTTTTAAATTTCATATTGGGGAAATGTGACTGGGAGAATTTATGTATGGCGTGGAGTGGTGTGTGTCAAAATAATGCTACCAAACGCTACCACATTAATCGAAAAGAGTTGGTACCAATTTGTCTAAGTAATGTAAAACGAGCACACACCTGAAAGTCAGGCATTCCCATGATGCATTGTAAAAATATGGAACTTTGCTGGGAGGTTAAGGGATCTGGAATTAGCGTTTTGAGCGTTTCGACAGTATTTTTTGTGGGACATGAGAGCACATCAGACCTATCGAATTGCATTCTGAATACGAAGAATGTCTTTCTGATATCAAATAATTTTCATTTTATGAAATTCACGATATAATACAAATTTTATGACAAATTATTAAAATTTGATATTTTTCACATTTTGGAGTTATAACAGTCCTCGAAGTAAATTTCATAAATTTAATGATATAGTCTTAAAGTGTATGTAGCTGGGAGGAAAAGCCGACGATCAATTGAAAATTTTGACCTTTCATATTGAAGATATGGATTTTTTTCCAAAAAGACCTCATTTTTGTTGGTGTTTTGCGGGAAAAATCAATATCTTCAATACGAAAGGTCAAAATTTTCAATTGATCGTCGGCTTTTCATCCCACCTACATACACTTTAAGTATAAATCATCAGATTTATAAAGTTTACTTCGAGTACTGTTAAATATGAAAAATATCAATTTTTAATGATTTGCCATAAAATGTGTATTACATTGCGAATTTCAAATAATCAAAATTATTTGATATCAGAAGACCATTCTTCGTATTCAGAATGCAATTCGATATGTCTGATGTGCTCTAATGTCCCACAATAAATACTGTCCAAATGGTCATACCCCTTCCCTTAATCCATCTCCTTTTTTATACAATACGCATATTGTATGGTGGGAAAGAATTTCGGTCAAACTGCTAACCGGTAGAAAACCACAGGATCCACATATTGAGCTAACCGGACTGCTCATGGAACATCAATAAACATGATAAAGTCAATTATGTGTATTACATTTACAACCATTTTGCACATCCAGTCGAATCGATTGTACTCAAAATAGTGTGTTATGAGGCACTGGAGCAAAGTATGTTGGGAAGACACGAATGTCTGCTGTGATACGCGCTGTATGCATTCAATAACCACATTGATGAGAAGCAACCAAGACATGAATTATAAAGTAGGAATGTCAGCCCAATATCGAATTCTTTATAGAAAGTCAATCTCCTTTAAGGAGAACACATTGATGCGCGATTCAGCGTGCTAAAGACACATCTAAGGCACCTTATCAAGGGAGGAACGACATTTTTCATCGCATGCTCTATGTCCCTTACATCTCTCTCCGTTCTCCGTTAGATTTCACAATATTGCAGTTCAAATTCCGAGATCTAATCTTGTTATTCATGAACGGTCCTTCATTCCATATACAACCCGCACAAGGAATGCCTTCTCATCTTACATTCCACGAATTGTGAAACGGGTCAGCTTCAAAAAGGAGGTTAACAGCATCTTGGCGCCAACCCGTCAGCTGTACCGTAATGATAAAAAGTTGATAAATGCCTTGATATGTCATGAAAAAAAATATTACCAACATTCTGCTGAATCTTTGCAACCAGAAATACTTTTTTAGCATATTCATTCCAAGAAAACGTTTATATCCTTGGTTTGAATACTTGTATATTACTAATACTTTAGCGAAATAGTATCTGTAAAAAAGAGACCCTTGCTTTTGGAAACATCAGCGAGATCAAATTACCGCGAAAAAGTAAACGCAAAAAGCGCATACACGGATTCTGTACCACACCCTCCCTAAATGTTTCAACATTAAACACACGGCAAGACCGAGGTGCCAACCTTTATAATTGAACTTAAATCCCAGATGTTCTATAACATGCGCATGGAAATTGGGTGATCAAGATACACGGGGTGTTTTGTTTTATGGTTTGCTCTTGCAAAGCTAAATTGCATTGTCTTATTTAGCTTAAGGATTCACATATTTAACCTTGTTTTAAAATGTTGTTCAAAGAACACCTGCTTATTTACCGACACCGGTGGTGCAGGATAATCTTGTAGCTGCGACAAAGCAGTAGTTTGTCATTATGTTACCGTAACAAATGCGTGGTCATTTTGTTTGCTACTATACGGTGTATCATGACCGCCAATTTTCTCTATAAACAAAATTAGAATGATTGATTTGTCCAACGTAAATATTGTGTATGTGATGAAATAATTTATCCTATGTGAATTATCTAGTGCAAAATAATTACATATTTTAATGCAATAACTTCTCCATCACGACGAATTTCTTCAACATAATTGGCAAATTAATTTGCCATGTTGGAGACATTAATAGATTGTGCTGGAGAAATGAATGCATTATATTTGCGAAATTAATTCGAATTTATGAAATCATCGGAGAAATTATAAACATTTTTATTAATATTCGGTTTGTAAAAATTAATTATTTGAATAGAGAGATTATGCAATTGTGAGTCCAAAATTCATTTTGAGTATTTGGCAGTCACTGTACTACTGTGATATGACTGTGTGTGTGCTTATCACTACCAAACCAATGTTTAGAAACACGCGCGTATCTTCTCCCGTACTGATATACAGGGTGTCCCAAAAAAGAGGCCCCTCATTGCGCCCTCTTTTTCTCCTATTTTTGGAAAGTTGATCAAATATATTTTGGTGTGTAAAGAAACCTCGAGTAGTTAGCTTTAATAAACCAAAACAATTATATCAATCGGCTCACAACTTTTGAAGATATGCTCTTGTAAAGAAATGTACCCGTTTTTCACTCTGTCCACGGAGAAGGTTTGGCTACTTCAAAGATTGAAAAGGAGTACACATACCATGCATGAATATCAAACATTCCTCAATGACAACTTTATAAAATAACTTTATTTATGGAATGGGCTTTATCGGTGGGTTTATGGGCAATGGATTTTGTTAATAGTGTCATTAATTTGTGGGTAAAATAGATGCCGAATGGGACTTCTTTTGCTTTAATTGCAATTACTTATTTTTTCTTGGTTATTTATGGCTTTTTGTTTTATTATGTTTCTTACTTTCTTACTTTGTTGTTTCTTGCTGTCTTTTTTTTAGTTACAACATAAGTCATTTCTCTTTTTAGGATAAAAGTTAGCCCTAAAAGGCTGTTTGGTTTGTCTTTGGTTCTTCTGAAGTGAGTTTACTGTACTGCTCTGCCCTCTACCTGGTTGCCTCCTTGGCGAATACAGGTTTCAGCCCTGGTCCTCATTGCATCAATTGCGTTGCGTACCATCCTTGTGCGCCGGATACTTGTGAATGCATTCAGTAATACGTTTGCGAAGATCTTGGATTTTGCCACAAAGGACAAAAATCAAGTGGTGTGAGGTCTGGTATTCGTGCAGGCCACTCCACAGCATGAGCCATCCCAACCACTATGTTTGTTATCCGTGGACAGAGTGAAAAACGGGTACTTTTATTCAAAAGGGCATATCTTCAAAAGTTGTGAGCCGATTGTAAAAATTGTTTTAGTTTATCAAAGCTAACGATTAAAGTTTTCTTTACATACCAAAATATATTTAATCAACTTTTCAGAAATAGGAGAAAAATAGGGCGCAATGAGGGGCCTCTTTTTTGGAGGGACACCCTGTATCAACATGGAGTGCCGTACTCAAGAAATACAGAATAACCATCATTTGCATGTTTATTGCCATATGAATACTACCTACATTGGGCGACTGGAGATTTATATAATTCACATTATGTGTCCGTTATGCATATGTTAGGGAAAACTGATTACAATTCGTGATTGTTTTCGTAATTTCACAAAAGGGGACCACCAGGCATACTTGATAGTCAAAAACGGGTCGGTTTCGCTGGTAAGAAACAGGTTGATGTCAGTATAATCTCCAATTTCGTAGTAATTTAGTTAAAAACCTACCCATCTATACATTTTCTGCGTTAACACACTGATCTAAGTGTGAAGCACTCCGATAATTGGCAATGTTCGGGAAGTTCCCAGCGGCATATCTGTAGCGGTATTGAATATTGACAACACTATGGAACAAAACGTGTGAGTAAACTATAAGGAAGAATCCACTATACCTCATTAAAATATACAATCCTTAAAAAAGTATGACATATATATAACGCATGTTCAATACCTACGGGGATGAAGTACGTACGTCGCGAACTATGCAAAAGTGTTAATATGGATTTTAGAGTAAGTACGTGAGATTCAGAGCAGTAAATAGGCAATTTACCCTATCCGTGTAGGAGTTATCATAGTTATAGAAAACCATAAATATGAGGGATTTCTGCGCAATCGTTTCGAGTGCGTTTAAAATCATTGAGAAAATGGTGTTTTTGGCATGCATTGTTTTGAGGGGGAAAGACAAAACTACGCTAAATAGCTAAAACACTGCCTTCCTAAGCTATTGTACATAATTGAGTATGTTGTGGGTTATCAGTTAACATAGCGTTCATGGTGATAACTTTTTCATTTTTTTTTTAAATCATGCCTATAATTACGCAGCAATCATCCGTGACTTCGAACGTTTTCGTCTCTCAACATCTGATACGTCACTACAACGCATATTCTTTGATGGATTTGAATTAATTTTTTCACTCAACATGTGACTGTGTTTTTAGGAATGTTAACTAAGGACTAATCTCGTCCAAGAAGATACATACTAGTATGTATTGCATACAACATACACCAAGACAATACATTATATTTTGTATTACATTTTCTATTCAACATCGAGAACTAAAGTCTCACAATTGTTTTAAAAAGATTCCATTACACAAATAAGGCTCTGAAAATAGAAAGGCGAAAGGCGACCAGAACTGTCAGTGACCCTTGCGAGTGAAAATACAGCTCATTTGGCCAATGTCAACATGATGTCATCGGTTTGAATATTTTCCTAACATATCGGACTAACACCACAGTATGTAACAGTAATGGGAAAGAAAAGTGCGAATGTTCGTCATCTCCTAATTTGCATATAGCCGCCATTCCTCCAGGTAGCTGGTCATGTGATTGGTCCTTTAGTTATCTAGGTATTATCTATATCTGTGGATAATACTTCGCCCTCTTACCCATAATCCTTCACGTTACTTACGAGCCAACAGCAGAACCCAATATCTTACGAAATTGACTCAACTTAAGTTCAGTCGTTCTACATCTTCGCAATTAAGGTCTGAGCTGTGCTGATCATAAATAAGGAAAACTTTAGTGAGCCTTCGATAAGACTAGATCCCAAAGTACAGTATTTGCAAGTAAATATCGCATCAGATATTGTATGTTTACTCTTGACTGCTAACTCTTACAATAAAAGACGCATCTGATGGTAATTTACTAAGCAGATACTGTACGTTGACTTGGGAAAACAGAGTTACCCCAATGCATACATAAAGTAGGCCATTGATTGTGCTCCAGGTTGAAAATAATTCGACACCTCAATTTATTCGCTTAACCTTCAAATATACCACTCCTCGTTATTAGCGCAAGGTTATGTACGAATTCACTCAATCTCTTTACATACGTGACTGCAAACAAATTGAACATACATAACATTCATGTAGTTGCTCATATTTCACAGACGAATTGAAAGCACACCACCAGTTCTTCAAAAAATCTCTGGAAAGGACACAATGCGCCTGCGCGAAGTTTATGCTTCGCAATAATTGATTGACATGTAAGGTGTGACGGCTGCATGCTGCTCATACAGGATTGCAGATTTACCATTACATTGTAAACTACGTGAATTTCCTTAAACAAATTTATTTAGACAATAGCTCTATACCCCACGAGATTTATGTATAGAGAATTTCAAACCATAATACATTTGGTTGGGGTGGTACTAGAGCACAATGGAATTGTACAATCTATGCTAAACAGTTTTGATCACAGTTTCGCCATAGAACACCACTGAGAACCAAAGTCCAGGGCCAAAGCCTTAGTGTTTCCAATAGTAGGCGTGTCTTGTAGATGAAAACATCTCGAATCGTTTCACGACATAGAGGTACCAACACCTAGTGCATTTAAATGTACGAACGGGAGGTGGTGGTGTGAAATGCAGTGGTAATCTGGTACCACTCTTGAAGATTTCCTTCCTCGTAAAATCTCGAATTTATGCTTTATGACCAAAAGGCAATGCGTCAAGTCAACGTGTCCTATAGGGGCATTTACTTTATATACAATATTCTAACAAGAAAATACGAGCGCGAGTGTCATTTGCAAGCTACTTAGAACATTTACGCCTTCAAGAAAAATATTATCATTTTAGACCATTTTCTTTCTTTGAACGCGACAAGTAAGATGCCTAGAGCTATACATTATCTATCTATTGTATTGACAAAAGAAGTTATCTGTTGAGTACTAAAGAAGAAATGTATAAATTCTCACAATTGCAATCATAATAATGGATATGGTAAAAGATTGCTAAAATATAAGATTTATAATTCATTCAAAATGGTGTCATTCTTAAATTCAAGCTTTCCGGAAGCAACCGTTAGCAACGCTTTCTACATTGCATTATCCTTTTGTTTCACAAACAACCACAAAGTTACCTTATGAATTTATTATATTTACATCGCGTTCAAATGGTAATTCCTTATGTACAGTAAAATTTTATGTTAAAGGTGTGTAACCAGAACGACAGCCTCGTCCCCCATTTTTCCTCATCAAAACTGAGATTTTGGTTTTAGAAGAAAGTTCATATTTATCTCATTACCCAAGTAAAATTTAACACCCGAGATATATTTCATTGTTTGATAGCATGTAAAACTACGTCATTTTAAAAAAAATGAACACTGATGCTGCTATTTATCTTAAATCGCGTTTTCATCTTTACAAGGGTAGACTCTGGAATAATGGCATTAGAACAAACAAGTAACAAAATAACAACAACATTTTCAAAAAAAAATTTATCATGAAATGTTAGCAATAACTTATATTATTTGGCTAAATTAAATTTCAAATGTAAATAGCGCCTTCAATTTGCACACAGATATACAGTTTATAGAATAAAAAATACCACAAAAAGCAGAAAAAGATAAATAAGTTAGAAAAGAAACAAAAATCTATGTTAAAAGGAGCTAAAAATATATGCACATATATTATTAGTGTGATAGTTGTTGGTATTGACTACTGTCCAGGTCTAGAATTGAACATTATAATATGTTTTGTTAGAAAATTTAATAAATGCAAAAACGTGGTCACCAGTGATAGCACCACTATAGAAGTGTGTATAAGGAAACATTGTTATATACACATACACATTTTGGTTCCAATAGTAAAACCGCTGGAGCAACACAACACAAACAGATTTTATCAACGGCAGGCCTCATTGTAAGATAGAAAAATAACGTGGCAAGATATCTGATCACTTTTACTTTTTGTATTTTTTTTCTACAGTGCCACCATCAATAAGAGAGATACAACTTGTACCAGGCAGCGATGGAATCATAGAAGAACGTTTGACCAGGAAATATGTCTACAACGAAACGGATACAATGCAAATAAGATGCATTCCAGACGGCTTTCCTTTGCCACCTGTGATTTGGCGTAAAGCCACTGAAAGAACTCCATTTAGGTTAGGACCTAATTTGACTGTAACAAATGCCAATCGGACTGATAGTGGTGTGTATATCTGTCAAGTCCAGTATAAGGAGGACAGTATGTGGGACAAGAAAGACACGGAAAAACGGATTGAAATTGTTGTGCAATGTAAGTCGAAATTTGAGGTATCGTCAACACATGTCGCACATGGAGCACAACGCATAACCCTGACCCTTTATTCGGGAGCACTAATCCAACCATCACCCTAATTCTAACCATAGTGTTCTAGTAACGCTATGTGTTGACGAAATCATAATTTTGAAATGTTAGTCGTAACGTAAATACTTGAGAAGTTGTAATTTCTTACGCTTTACCAGCCAGCACAGTACGTTTTCACGACGGTCGCTGACGTTGTACTTAGGTTGTCGTCTACGTTGTAAATACGTAAATTTGTGAACTCGTATTCGAGTTGTGACAACATTATTTTCGGACGTTGATATAACATCATTATTACTTTGTTTCGATGTTATATCAACGTCCGAAATCAACGTCGAAAATAATGTTGTCACAACTCGAATGCGAGTTCACAAAGTTACGTATTTACAACGTAGATGACAACCTATATAAGTACAACGTAGATTACTTTTAATATATTGTTGTAACAACGTAAACTTGTTGGCTGGGTTGGTACTTACGCCTTGGTGCTTACGCCTGTCTTAGGATTCACACTCACGTCACAGGAGAGAGATTTTGAATAGCCCGACGTGTGTAAACACCAAGGCGTATAAGAAACCACCAACCTGCTTATTTAGAGTTCAATATTTTGTCAAGACCAAATGAAAATCTTATGTTTCGCTAGAAACATTCTGACTAATTTCTCAAACCGTTGATGATTGTATTGATCCATCTGCTTGAAACAAGAACCTTGATTTTTTATTTTTCGGAAGTATTACTCCTGCTTCAACTTAGTGCTTCAACGTAGAGGATCGAGGATGTGACTTAGAAAGAATGTCCCCTCATCTATGTTCATGGTGTTGTATATTTCTTCTTTGACCCATCTTGCCCTGCGATTTCCTTCTCTATCAATGATTGGTGTTCTAGTCTATTATATGGATTTCTCTTGACACATGATCAGTAATATGATATGATTTCCGTATGAGAGGGCCCCCTTTCAGCTTCCCTACTGAAATTATCAAACATGTTTGACTTACATTATGTTGCTCCATGCAACTTTGACATTTATTTTCTACTTCCTTACCAAGATAAACCCGAGGTAGTACCAAGAAGAACAGACATACGGGAATCAGCTGGCAAATACGTGCAACTTGAATGTAGCGTCAGGTCCAATCCACCTGCAAGATATGTATGGCTCAAAGACAACATAACAGTACCAGAAATACTTTCCCAGGTGGATAAACCAAAGAGTACAAGGTGAGAAAATACGCTATATCAGGCTATTCCATTTGAAATCCATACACCCCTGTGGAAGACATGGCCTTAATCTCCCACACAGGGGGTATAGATTTCAAATGGGTCACTCTCATTCACACTCTCTGTGTGTGAAACTAAGGTTATGTCTTCCATAGGGGTGTATTGATTGCAAGTGGAATAGCCCGTTACGTTACAGACTGCCTTAAAAAAGAAGTGCTATTTTACCAAATGTTTTAGCTTTAGGGGGTAATGACTCATTCAACCGCACAATGCTTCTAATATGACACCTGTTACCAACTGTACCTCATGCGAGGGTCACTTTCTGGAAAGCTGTACTGGACAAGGTTATCCGCTGTACTATATAACGCATTCCCCACCCGGGTCATTATTGCCCTTGGCTGCAAGACAAACTGGTATACTTGTCATTTCAGGGACAGGGAAATAATTAATTCAGTACTAAACCTGTCAAGAAAACATACCGAAAATATTCTTTGTAAAAGTATATTTTTGTTACCTAATCATTTCTACAACAAAATGTTACAGAAAGAAGCCAAATGTGTTTCTGAATTTGACCTCAATATCTCGATATGTAGGACGTTTCTAAAATGTTTACACGTTCGAGAACATCAGCTCATAAAATTTTCAATAGATTTGACAAGTTATAAGTCATTAATTATAAGTCCAGCTGAAGAATTTAATTTTGTGAGATATGGTTTATATATAGCTCATAGCAGTTTTTTCTTTCCTTTAGGCATAAGATACATAACTTGTTTTTTAATTTTGTTTTTCTTAAACTATGAATAATTTTCCTATGTTCTAATTTTTTTTCAATTGTTTGAGTTAATGTCACATAACTTATAAATTTTCATCATTCACGTTATCATGGTTTAAGAATATCTAGGAGAGTGTTATCTCAAACAGGTCTTTAGAAAAAAATACAAAAGTAAAAATTAAGTAGGTTAAATCTGCATTAATAAAGCTTTTTTGAGAAACGTGCTGTCATTCAGATCCGACCCATACCTTAGTTTCCCATAGACAATACATCTAGATTAAGTCAAACTTCTTCACAACTACCTTGTTAATCAACTTCACAAAGGCTTTTCCCTTCAAGTTTACATAAGAGTATTTTTATTGGGTCAAGTCGTGACACAAAATGCTTTCTACCAATTTAGATTGCCTTATCTGTAATAAATCAGAATGAATATTCCACAAATCAATAGCACAAGTTATAAAAATATCCACTGTTTCGAATTGATTCCAATACTTAGGCATACCTTTTCCTCTGGAAGCTGAGATAGATAGAAAACCAATTACTAAAATCTACCACTATCTTCTAATATGTTTTCGTTAAGCTTTTAGAATTTATATACACGAAACTAGGGAAGCGGTGAATCATGGATTCAAATGAGTATAAAAAATGACTTGATTCTTTCAATTAATGTTCAAAACTTTAAAGATTGAGAAAACAGATAAGAATATGTTGATATGACAGTGCAAATGCTTTATAGCCGTGGCCACAAATGTAATGTGATCAAACAAAATCAGTCGGAAGTCGGATATATTGATTTTCAGATATAGCCAAACAAAGACAAAAATTCTTTTGTTGCATATTGTTTTGGAAACACCGTGACAAACCAGCTATCAACTAAACTGATATAAAGGGCGTTGGCTGTTATTAAAGTGGTTCCTTGTTATGCAAATGAGACAGGTTACGTTCCATAGCTTTCACACTGATATTCGGAGGCTTGTTTTCTTTTCCTTTTCTTTTCTTTTTTTTTTTTTTTTTTGCTATCTCAAAATCTCAAACAGGCATTTCTTCAAAAAATACCAAAAAAATTAAGTAGGTTAAATCTGCATTAATAAAAAAATTTTAAACGTTTCTGTCATTCAGATCCGACCCATACCTTACCCAGCAAACACAAAAACGTTTTAAAAACGTTTTTAATAAGTTATATTTTGGCTTTTGGTTTACATAATAACGTTTTAATAACATTAAAATGTCGGGTTATATAAAGGTCATGAAAACGTTTTAAAACGTTTTGTATGAAAACACACTACAACAATATTTTTAAAATGTTTTCAAAAATGTTATTGTAAACTATTTTTGCAAACATTTTTTGACAAATATTTTGTCAACACTTAAATAACATGTTAAAATATTTGCACCCAGCAAACACAGAAATGTTCTTAAAATGTTTTTTTCAAAACGTTTTAATAACATTTAAATGTCGGGTTATATAAAGGTCATGAAGACGTTTTTAAAACGTTATTGCAAATATTTTGGGCAAACGTTTTTCGCAAAATATTTTTTCAACCCCAAAATAACATTCTATTTAGAATGTTTTGTATCAAGTTTTCAAAAATGTTTTTGGAATGTTATTAAAACGTTTTTATACCCTTTGTATAACCCGACATTTAAACGTTTTCTGTAAAACATTTTTGTTTGCTGAGCAGTAGATTATCAAAAATGATTTTTAATGTTATGAAAACGTTTTATACCCTTAATATGCCCTTTATATAACCCGACATTTAAACGTTTTCTGATAACCTTTTATAACCTTTTGCGAATGATGTCGAAAACGTTTTGTGTTTGCTGGGTAGCTTTCAAGAGACAATACATTTAGATTACGTCAAACTTCTTCACAACTACCTTGTTAATCAACTCTACAAAGGTTTTTTTCCCTCAAGTTTACATAAGAGTATTTTTATTAGGTCAAGTCGTGACACAAAATGCTTTTTAGATTGCCTTATCTGTAATAAATTAGAATGAATATTCCATAAATCAATAACACAAGTTGTAAAAACATCCACTGTTTCGAATTGATTCCAATACTTAGGTAAACTTTTTCCTTTGGAGGTTGAGAGTGATAGAACTCCAAAAAATACTAAAATCTACCACTATCTTGTAATATTTTTTCGTTAAGCTTTTAGAATTTATATACACGAAACTAGGGGAGCGGTGAATCATGGATTCTAATATGTGTAGAAAATTTCTTAACTTTTTCAATTTATGTTCAGAACTTTAAAAATTGAGAAAACAGATAAGAATATGTTGATATGAAAGTGCTGTTTTCCCTTGGCCACAAATGTAATGTGATCAAACAAAATCAGTCGGAAGTCGGATATATTGATTTTCAGATATAGCCAAACAAAGACAACAATTCTTTTGTTGCATATTGTTTTGGAAACACCGTGACAAACCAGCTATCAACTAAACTGATATAAAGGGCGTTGGCTGTTATTAAAGTGGTTCCTTGTTATGCGAATGAGACAGGTTACGTTCCATACCTTTCACACTGATATTCGGAGGCTTGTTTTCTTTTTCTTTTTCTTCTTTTTTCTTTTTTTTGCTATCTAAGTAGGTTATATCTGCATTACTAAAATGTTTTTGAAACGTGCTGTCATTCAGATCCGACCCATACCTTAGCTTTCCAGAGACAATACATCTAGATTAACTCCAACTTCTTCACAATTATCTTGTTAATCAACTCCACAAAGGTTTTTTCCCTCAAGTTTACATAAGAGTATTTTTATTAGGTCAAGTCGTGACACTAAATGCTTTCTACCAATTTAGATTGCCTTTTCTGTAATAAATCAGAATGAATATCTCACAAATCAATAACAAAAGTTATAAAAACATCCACTGTTTCAAATTGATTCCAATACTAAGGTAAACTTTTTCCTTTGGAAGTTCAGAGTGATAGAACTCCAGAAAATACTAAAATCTACCACTATCTTGTAATTTTTTTTCGTTAAGCTTTTAGAATTTATATACATGAAACTAGGGAAGCGGTGAATTATGGATTCTAATAGGTGTAGAAAATGACTTAACTTTTTCAATTAATGTTCAGAACTTTAAAAATTGAAAAAACAGATATCTATATATATATGTGTGTGTGCTATATGCAGGAATGGAAATACCCATCCGATCGTCTACCCAGGGTAAGGTTACCCAGGGTAACCTTACCCTGGGTAGACTCTATATTACTTTGGTAAAATCTGGATATATATCCGTGTGCTGTTACTATAACAGACAAGGTATATGACGTATTACTTCTTGCCAACGTGTAATGTCTATGAAAATTATTCGCCTATGAACATTATACGTCTTTTGTACGTTTAACGTTATGTGCACAGTGAAATGAATCCACTACTATTACATAGCATCAGAATTATCGAAGGGAGGGAACACTGTAAATACAACAGCGCGCACGTGTTCATTTCTTATTGTTTAATCCAAATTGCGTGGCCATGCAGATGTAAAATAACAATCAGAAGTTATATTAATAAAAGGTCCTTAACGATAACCCCGGGTAGATACTGCGATTTTGGTTTTGTTTCAATCAAGGAAAAGACATAAATTTCTGGTTGTTGACAATATACATTTGGTGACAATATTACATTATTGAGCGCTTAATTTACATGTATAGAACTTTCCCAATAAGCATCACTTCACTGAACTATATTCATCTTACATGTTCAACTATTCATCTTACATGTGTATTAAAGTATACATCCCGACTACCCCAGGTTGACACGCACACTGTCTACTTCACAATGCTAGGATAAACAATTAAAAACATAAGATTAAATTTCCTTCAGAAGCATGTGCCGTGATAATTATTCATGCTTTCATACCTGGAAACATTTTAATCAATATCATCGTGTACTTTACGTGACTGTGCAGTGAAATATTAAAGCGAACTGTCGTCATAATGATAAACGAAGTATGTGACAAAAAAGGTGGTAAAATAACACGCGATCAACCGAGAGTGCTATAATAACACAAAGTACATGACTTTGTGTATTATTAAAGGATAATTTGTTGGAAGAAGGTACCCATTTAGTAAGTAACATTGCACGCTATTAGCAGTTATGACCTTCTTGCATTAAAGAAATAGGTGGTCCAAATAGTGGTCTGAATATAACACATGTGTTTTCTACCTCACACTGAGGCCCGACACAAACATTGTTATTCCAAGTTTTGAGTCAAATTGTTCCAGTGGTTTGGATTCTGGAAGCAAAAAATGCTAGGAATATGTGACAGAATTTGATCCACAATGAGGCGACGAATTTTATAATAAAAATAAAAACAGAAGTCTGTTATCGAAAAAGCCAAAGTGTTCGATGATGTCCAATAAACGAAAGCAGGGCCGGATTTACCATAGGGCCAGATGGGCCCGGGCCCAGGGCCCCCAAATTTTTGGGGCCCCCAAAATTGCCTTGTGCAGTGTGCATCTTCCATTTTAGCCGAAAAACACCATGTTTTGGACCAAATTAGGGTAAAAAATTACAAAAATTTTCGCGCATTGCGCGCACTGGCATGTTTATAGTAAATTTCAGATTCAATTTGAGCTAAAATTATTTTTTTTCGCGCGCTTCGCGCGCGTCAATGTCCTAGTGAAATCTAAAACTTGGCCACTTGAGTGCACA
Source organism: Amphiura filiformis (assembly GCF_039555335.1). Classification (NCBI taxonomy): domain Eukaryota; kingdom Metazoa; phylum Echinodermata; class Ophiuroidea; order Amphilepidida; family Amphiuridae; genus Amphiura; species Amphiura filiformis. The sequence goes on along the minus strand of NC_092641.1, from coordinate 7,196,943 downwards.
TGCCTTCCTCGCGGTGCGTCTGGGGCCTCCAAATTTTGGCCTGGCCCAGGGCCCCAGAAAAGGTAAATCCGGCCCTGAACGAAAATGACTTTGTAACTTTTAATAATACCAAAAAAAACATTTTGTTTAATGATATTTTCGAAATTTGGGTCGGCATTTATTTACAGGAAACATTTATTTCCCAATTCATGTAATATCTGGGTCGGTCGGGCTCGCAGAACAGGGTTTTCTTTTTTTCTTCGCCTAATCGGACTTTTTTGACCCCTTCCCCTAACTAAAGGGCATTCGTTTGTAGGACTCATCGAACTTTTGGTTTGCTCCCTTAAGAAACAAATGATTGTGTATAAATGCGACAGAGATATGGACTGGTCAAATTATTCGAAAGACTTTCTTTGATGGGTTTTAAAAAAATGAGTGAACAAATTTAGTAGGGCTCGTAAACATTTTTCCAAACGCAATACCAACACAAATATACGTGTGTACGGTTAATTGAAGTCAACTTGGGCATGTTGGGCAGCAGGAGAATGTGGGGGGTTTTTTGCGGGGGGAGGGGGTGGGGCAGGAACTGAAATATCAACAAAAAAAAGTTAATTATAGAACAAATTCTGACTTCAAGCTTACCTCGTAATTCAGATCAGAGTGAAAAGCCTACCTATATTTCCCCGCGTGTGTTGCTTACTATATTGTATTTCCAATTCACCTCGATATTTGAACATCGCTATGAAATGTAGAAATATTGAAATGTATACATAATAGAGATGTTTGATACAGTATGATCTGATCACAGCTGTATGTTCAATTTATCTCTATATTGAGAATAATTGCCCATGGGAAATCATATAGAAATGCATGTAATGGTAGTCATGGTATCGTTTACACTTGAATAGTTTAACATCAACAAATTTCAATTTCCAGGTAATTTGAAATTTGATGGATTGAAGGTTAGCGCCACAGAAGGTGTAACATTACTAGGCAATAGACTAAAATAGATTTTTTTTAAATATTTGAAAACAGATTTCTACAGATGTTGCAAAGCTCTGGTCTAATTAATTGTTTGTTTGTTTGTTTGTTTTTGTTGGCTTTGTTAAGCTGATTTCAATCATATTGTATCTTTGTGAATCTCATTTGTGATACTCTTTGATATACTATTTTCTTTTAAAGAACATAAACGATGCACCAACTAGCAACAATCTCTAACTAGATAGCGATATTCGCTTTAGTCTTTAGTCTAAGTAGAGCACCTTTAACAGCTAAATTTTCATTATTTTCAATCGCTTTCATGCATGTTTTCTTTCATTGTCACCATTTAATATAACGCTAAAATTCATAACGTAAGAGTTACACAAACACCCCACATCCACAGTACCTTCCTCCAGCCCCTCACACCACCCCCTCCAGAAGAAATACACCACACCACCCTCATACTAACCCATAACATACTCGTACATATCGCACATACGCCATTCACAACTCAAGAAATATTTTATAATACAAAAATTGAAACTAGTAAAACAACTTTGTTGTCAGACACCAAAAACAATTAATTCCATATGCTTCGGAAACTTCTTACTAAATGGCAGTACTCCCTGAGTCCCTTTATCCCACATACCACTATATTTCATCCACTTTAACACCACTCCAACCCACCCAAAAAACCCTGGGACCCAAACGTATACACAACAACAAAAGTTCACCCCACCTTCCCAAACACTCAAAAATATACATAATAAATCATCACACCTCTTGATTTAAGTCATGCCAATTAAAGCAGCCTTGGTAATGCCGGTATATATAGACGAATCCAATTTCACGCATTCTTACACCTCAATGGCAGCCATAGCTGGGTCCCTTCTTAGGTCTATCCCATCTAAAATGAGAAATGATGTGGCCTTGGCAAGGATATTAAACTACATTCCATCTCCCGTGTTACAAGTAGACAAAAGAATGATGAAACGTCTATAACATCGTATTCCCTTACTCTGGACCTCCTTGCTAAATCTGAAACTTATTAATTTATTAAATACTGCATGTGAAGGAGACAAATAAGCAGCCATAAGCACAAACACGCCCACATAATCACTGTATACTTTCATGATCAGGCAAGAAATAATTGCACAGGCACTGCTATTTTCACGCACAATTCTGAATTAGATAAGATATGTTAAACTGGATTGCTTAAATGAGAGGATAGTGTAAGCAATATTTTCCCTTGCTCATCTTCATCGCCGCTTCAACTTATTTTGCATGATTACTTATTTTTAATTTTTATGATGCATGAAATAAGTTTATAACATATCATGATGTTACCACATACAATCGTAATGTAGTGTGTTTTATATTAAGTCTTGACCCCAATAATTTTATAATGGATAGATTTGAGCAATTTGATTGAGCAATATACCATTGGTATCTGGGTTTGGGTTGAACCTCTACATGTAGTTGGAATTTCTTAGCAATGTCAATGTTAGACATTCATATGACCGTGCCGAAATTATACGACCCCGACATTTCAATAATTGTGTTATTTGACGTTTTATTTTAAAGTATCGGGCTTTTTTTTATCTTACTTCATATCATTTAGACCACGCGAACATTATAGCTAAGTTGGAAGAAGGGACTATGGTGCACCTTCTTGTACTTCGTAGTAAAGCCTCTTCTTCAAACTTAACTATTAGCATTGCTCATCAATGCCAATGGCGGCGCCACAGGGGGCAGGGTATATCCCCTCCCAGTTGCGGTGGAACGATTTTGAAAATGGGGGAGCCAGTCAGTGACGGAAGTATAGAAAATGTAAATAATGGACACAAAGCGCCTATTGTGTCTGAAGGGGTGTGCCCCCTTCTGAAGTGAGAACCTTTTGCAAAATGAATGCCCAGTTGAAGTCATTAGGTACACCATTTTGGTACTATTATTGTGTATAATTTTAGTTCGAAAAAAACCCGAAAATTGGTGAAATGAAGGCAAATTCAAGTTCTCACTATCATTAATTATTAATTCTTCGTGGGCAAGTTCTCACTATTATAGATTATATAGATGATTGCTTTAAATACTTAAAAGTGTCGGGTGTCCAAATCAGAAACTTTTGCAAACTAAAGGCCAAATTGAAAACATTTGGTGCACTCGAAATTTAAACAAAATGGTAAAAAATACCTAATTACTTGAGCAAAAAGGGAAGAGAACAACCTAGATGAGTACAATTTAATCAACATTGACTTAAAATTCGCTCATTTTGTTGCTCTGTTTCCTCAACAGTTGAGTAACAATTATTTGCAGTTTTGACCATTTTGGCACTCTTATTGTGTACAAGTTTAGTTTGAAAAGTACGAACATTTGGTTAAATGAAGGCCCAAATTGATGCCATTCGTGGACACGTTTTTCGGGCTGACACCAATAAAAGTGGTAAAATGACTTACACATCAAATAAATCATAATTACTTCTGTAATTTGATGCTTTGTAGGTCGTCCTTTATAGCAATGGTCAAAAAATCGTCAATTACTTAGCAAAATTGATAGGAATATTTTACCGATATAGCAACAGTATATTTAAACCGACATTTCTATGAGTACGCCGTCGCTTATCATATTACAGATGCAACCGGTCCCTATGTGAGTGGTCGAGCTTTCGTTAGATGTGTCTCCTGTCATCAAAGAGTATGCCGTATGCCGTCTGTCTCTCTATTCATCAGAGAGTACGTACAGTACCGGTGCAGCCTGTCCCTATCTGTTCATCAGAGACATATCTGACTAAAGCTCGACCAATACCACAGGGATCGGCTTCACTGGTACTGTGATTACCGACGGCATACTGGTAGAAATACTATAACTTATTACGAACTACCGTCTAGAAAGTCTAACGTTTGAAATTAACACATATCTTTCATTTGTTCTCAATCGTAGCAGAATTTGCTTGTACAGATTGAATCGAATTATTTAAATTCATTAAGCTGTAGAATTACTAGAACTCATTTCATTCAAGTTTGCATGTTTTCATGTTAATGTACGTTACCTTGCTGTCAACAATCGGTGAGTACATGTACGCTTGTATTAATGTCAATTAAGTTGCTTTTTTATGTATACGTCTTGGATTTTTATTAATTTTGATGTCATTTTTCTCTTGTCGCTTACTAACTCAGGATTCCTTTACTTTGCAACGAAGACAAAACACGGCAAGTATTTTCATTTGATTTGTGCTACCCAACGGAAACAAACTACACTATACTGGGTGGTCAAAAAGAATTTGGTATAATGCACACATGGTACACATCACTGGCCAAAGGTTTTGCAACATCACTGAAAAGAACAATTCGGCAAACTTGTACGTGAACATTCATCAAATATTCTGTCACTTTCAAAATATGTACTATATAGATAGCAATGTTATTTGCATAAAATAAACTCAACCCAGAAATTATCGAAACGATTATAGATGGTCAGATATATCGGGAACTGAATTATATAGCAAAAACTTATTTAATGTTTATAAAGCGCAGCTTTCTCCTGCGCATTTTGATACCTCTTTTGTTGCTCTACGATATCATTTGGTCGAGTTATGGGCGCTTGAGTGGCTTCAAGTCGGATTTTGAAAGTTGCACTTAGCTCCTTAGTTACCCAATTGTCTATTGTATTCAAAACTCATACTCCCTTTGTGGAGGACTTTAACCAAATCTTCCACAGGGGTAGTGTGGATTTTAAATGGAATGGCCCACGGCAGGTGACTCCTTTCATCCCAATGATTAGCCTGATCTTATATATTTCATTAAAAGAACTTGCCATCTAGAACGTAATGTGAAATCGACAGGATATTGGATGATATTCATCTTACAATTTGCCGAATTCCTCTGTTTTCATCAATTTTGCAACACTTTTTTTTATTATAGTTTTTATTGAAGAGAAACCAACTTGTCGCAGTGGTCTGAATTAGGTTATTCCAATTGAAATCTACACCTCCTATGAAAGACATGATTACCTGAATGGGTAACTCCACTTGAAATATTTCCCCATTTGAGTGCCATCGGGATGTATGGATTTCAACTGGAAATGCCCATTATAAGCAAGTACCTTTTTACTATCTAATGCTCCCAAAATTAGACAAGTGTCTACTTTTGTAGTTCAAAAACTAAACCCATCCCAAAAAGAAAGTATCCAGTTTAATTTTTGTCCATAGATCAAAGAAGGGGTATTAAATCACGACCTACCAAAAGTATGTTATAGATACATTTATTCCGCACAGTTTGATACCTCATTTGTCCAAATCAATTCAGAATTGATGGAAAATGATTTCAATACATCTCCATTGCATCTAGGCCTATAAGACAGGATTTGGCGTAAGGCCATCCTCTTTCAATAGAGCAGCTTGCGCTCGGATAGTTCTGACATTGGGCGGAAAGGCTGCATAGTGCGCAACACTGTGCTGAATGTAGCTGTGTGTGAATGACCATTTGAGTACTTCTCTGAACCACTGAACTGGAAAACTGTGCAATGTGTCCCATAGAATAAGTTGTTTATGATAATATTATACTCAACGAAATGACATAGGGATACAGACAATGTTGTTTGCAAATCAGGGCACTTCGATAAGTTGATAGGATGGAACTTTGCAATCACAGTTTTGATATCAACCTATCATAATTAAGCAATATACATGCAACGAATACATGCAACTTTTCCATTTTCATTTGAGACTAAAATAAAATGTGCCAGATCTACGACGAAAGTTATACTACTTTAAAAATGAGGAGTTTTGTAATTCAATATTTTCAATTTAGCAGGTTGGTTAGATTTTGGTTTTATATAATCATATTGGTATTTCATTCCAATATCACCACCTTAATCAATAGACCTACTTTCTGATGCTCCTTCAATGATGTTTACCGAAAATGAATGCCCCAGTTTTATTGTTTTAATAAACAAGAATGACTATTTTCTTAATTTATTCCACGGAATGATATTGTCCTGAAACCTCATCATTTGCCAATGAGCAATGATTAAAAGGGCATTTTGTGATCCACAGCCTCATCCCCCCACCTTTCTCAAAAAAAGTTGAGATTTTCATATCACTGGAAACCTCTGACTACATAATGTTTATTTACAAAAAAATTCTTGCAGATTAATTCGTTTAGCAAAGATATCGTGAAATTTGAATTTGGAGCACATTGTCTATGGAGCAGTGTAATACACATAATCATGCATAACTCGCAAACGCAAAATCGGAATCAACTGAAATTTTGGGAATATGCTTTTTTCGTGGATATCTACTGAAATAAATAGAGGATGCTAGGATCACGAAATACTCCTTTAAACTATCCTATGAACAATAACAGTGTGAAAAGAAAAATGTATTATATCTCGGTCATCAAGGATTCCCATATGTGTTGATATTGTATATATGAAGAAATATTTATAAGAAGTTTAATTATTCATAATTTAATCTTAAGGAACGACTCTTAAATCCACCATAAGTGACGATATATGTGGAGACAAAAATAGCGTAACATAGGTTAAGCAGAAAATGTTTAAATCTCGGGTTATAAGGCAGGTACGTAGCAAGCGGGGGGCCAGGGTGGACGAAGTCCATGGGCCCGAGGGTTCAGGGGCCCCAAGCAAAAGAGAAAATGAAATAAGCGCTGCCGCTGATTAAAGAGATGCTAAAAAGGCAGAGCCGAACTTACCTGGGCCAGGGCAAAATTTGGAGGCCCCAAATTCAACGTGAGGAAGTCATGTGGGGCCTACTATAAGATCGACAGTGGTGGCATGCAGAAGCATTTCATATTAGAGGGAGATATGCATATTTTGTTCCAATCTTACTAGGACATTAATTTGCGCGCGAAATTATTTTAAATTTCAGACAATTTTAGCACAAAATGATGATGAATTTTGCTATATATGCCTATGATATGCACGAAGCGCGCAAAATTGTGCAATTTTACCATATTTTGGTCCAAAACAATTTTGAGGGCCCTATGGTAAATCTGGCCCTGCTAAAAGGGTCCTTCTGTTTCTTGTCCATGGGCCCCCGAGGCTCTTGCTACGCCCCTGCCTAAAGGGTATAAAACATGTAAATAACATTTAAATGGCACATTTCGTGATACACAGCCTCTTCATTTTTATATACTTCATTTTGACGTGGCAGTATTGTTTATATAATCACTATTATCTATTCCAGCTCCAGTGACACCTCATTAATTTCACTGGACCGTTTGATGTATTGAAATATGTATTTAGGTATTACGTGGGGGAAAAGTAACAATCAGATGGCCCAAATATCCCCTTCTCCACCACCCCCTTCCCCGGCGCCGCCACTGCATACCAGGTGGCGTAAACACACCACTCGTATTACTTGTATTCAGTATTCACCTTATTCGAAATTTATTATCACCAATTAACTGAGGTTTATTTTGAACCCACTTCACAGGCATTATTAATGTGTACTGCATGCTAAATGCTCTTGTTGTAAACATCATATTTACGTTGCTAAGTGTCTATTTATTATTGCATGAAATTCATAGATTCATCATTTCCTGCATGCACAAATATCATGGCTCCAAGTATCATATGACCAAATGCTTCCATCTCATATGCATGCATAAATTGCACAAATCACGGATTAGTATAGTATTATAATCATCAACAAACGACTTTACTAATATATAGAAGGGCTGCAAATGGTTCCTTGCGGAACCGCATATTTATGGAGGCAATTACTGTACACTGTACACGCATCACCCATGTTTAATGTGTGTTTAAACTATGAAATGTATATAGTGTATGTATATTATCATATCTCCATGTGTTATTACTTCAAAGGAATGTTGAATTGCTGTATAACAACTTATTTATATTTGTGAATTACATTTTGTCGTCACCCAATGAACATGAGGAACAAATGTATCTCTGAATATACCACTATACAATTGAGTATAGTAATTATCACCTTTCCTACTTTCATATTTGGGAATTTGTGGAAGTTATTTGAGATACTTTTATGAACACGTCCAACTTTCATACTTTTTGACTATGAACTCGTCAATATTCCATACCCTTAATACATTCATCAAAATATCAACAAGCAGCAGGTCAAATGTTCTTTCTTCTCGACAAATATTAGACCAAATTCCGACGATAACCTGATGCTATTTTGTTGGGAGAAAGTTGATATCAGTTATGGTAAAATGATATGAGCTTAGTATAAGAGATGGCCAAAAGCTAATAGTCTGTTGGCTTATGTAAAAAAAGCAAATTTTTAGGCAGATTCTTGGCACCCATGTTTAAACACATCTAGAAACATCACTGATTAAAAAAAAGTGGGTGCCAGTTGTTCCATTAACATTTAGCACATTGCCGGTGCCACGCTAAGCAACTTCGACCGAGTGCGTTGTTTTGATTTGCAACTTTTAGAAATGCACCAAATTTCATATACTGGTATTAATCTTTGTCAATTTAGAGTGTTTGGTAGCAAATTTGGTATCAAATCGGAGCTAACAAGATTCTGCACACGACATTTATATCAATCAAATTGTCATAACATGAACAGGTTATGATGTAGGACGGGTTATATAAGTGCGGATTTTCTTTATGTGAGTTTCAACCATTTTAAGCGACCTGGAAAGCAGCAGTCTTTAGTTGGCACAATATCTAGTTTTGCTAATATTGCATATTTCAACTGAGTGGTGGATACCATGTAGGATGATTGCATTGCTCTTTTTCCAATGTATAATATTTAATGTATCTTTATTGATTTTTCATTTTCATACAGATTAATAATATTAAGCCTTGATCCAGAAAACGATTATGGGAACTACACCTGCGTAGCAACAAATTCCCTAGGCGCGGCTATGGGTTATATTGAAGTCAGTGGTGAGTACATTACACTATTCCATTTAAATTCCACACTACATGTACCCCTGTGAAAGATTTACTTAAAGTCTTCCACAGAGGGAGTATAATAGAATAGACAAATTGGATAACTTCCAGTTTGAAATACTCACTCCAGTTGTGGAAGATATAGGTAAAGCCATAATACAGGGGCGTATGGTTTTCAAATGATTAACTCTGATCAATTACATTTGAAAAACATACTCCCCCTATGGCAGATATTTCCAAAATCTTCCACAGGGGTAGTGTGGATTTTAACTGGAATAGGCCATTACACGCACAACCCAATCAACCTATACATTCAGTGGTGTAGCGTGAGCCATCCTATTGGGTGGAGCCGACCATGATTAGTGGCACCGGGTCTGATTGGGGATACACAATCCGTTTTCTGACAATGTTCCTACAATTTGCCTCTCCCCACCGTACGCTATACGCCACTGTTACACCCCTCCATTTTAGACCCCGGCATGTACACCCCGATACATTGACAAGGTAAATTTGCTTAGGTCGCGTATCACCTATCATCCGAAGCGTTTGCAAAGCAAAACTATATTAAATACAAAAAAATAAGTATACACTCAGTACGTCTTAAATCTCATCCCTGTGAGCCACTTGTTACAACCCCCTTAAGTTTTACAAAAACATCATAATTACACCATTATATAGTGCGCAAAAAGAATTAAAGGAGGATTTCGTGACCCTAGCATCCTCTTTTTATGACATTTTTCAGTAGATATCCATGAAAAAGCTTACTCCCAAAATTTCAGTTGATTCCTATTTTGCGTTTCCGAGTTATGCATGGTTATGTGTATTACACTGCTCCATAGGCCACTGTTGTAATTTCGTTCTGGTATACCAGAACGAAATTCAAATTCCCTAACTAAACGAATTAATCTGCAAGAATTTGTTGGTACATAAACATTATGTAGCCAGAGGTTTCCAGTGATAAAAAATCTCAACTTTTTTGAGAAAAGTCGGCGGATGTGGCTGTGAATCACGAAATGCCTTTTAAAAGAGCATTTCGTGATCCATAGCCTCATTCCCCCACTTTTCTCAAAAAAAAGTTGAGATTTTATACCACTGAAAACCTCTGGCTACATAATGTTTATGTACCAAATATTTCTTGCAGATTAATTCGTTTTGCAAAACATCGTGAATTTGAATTTCGTTCTGGTATACCAGAACGAAATTACAAAACATTGTCTATGGAGCAGTGTAATACACATAATCATGCCATAACTGGCAAACGCAAAATCGGAATCAACTGAAATTTTGGGAATAAGCTTTTTTCGTGGATATCTACTGAAAAATGTCATAAAAGCAGCTGCTAGAATTATGAAATAGTCCTTTAAGCAAAAAGTTATGTTCACCCGGTATATCTTAACTAAAGACGAACTTGTCAAAATTCAAACAAGCAGCCAATAACTGTACTCTTTGACTCTGATTTAAGACCTCATGTGTTGAAATTGGTTGAGAATTTGCACTTTGGGGTTGTAATCGATGAAACTACAACGCTGGTTTTAATGCGATAATCAATGGAAAGCAAGGCGCCAGTTCTCTTGTTCCAGAAAGCTTGTCAACGAATGGGGTCTAAAATTCGAGCTTAAAGATGCAGTTATTGGCTATGGACTCCAATTTTGACATTATCTGTCTTTGTTTAGGATATTCTGGGGTGCACATAACTGACACCTTAAAACTTTTGCGCACTGTATTTGGTACCAATGTACAGCTATGGGACTTATCTCTTCTATCCAGAGATACCAAAATAAACTGCGCCAAAAAAGTATCCTTACATTTGGAAAAATAATCACAATTTCAAAACTGAACAATATTGGAGTAAATTTGTTTTTGTAATAGATGCACTATCTAATCCTGCACATTATGACACCACATTGAATCCAATGTGACTTCAAGAAGTAAAGTTACAAGCAATTGAATAGAGGAGGGTCCAATTTTGAAAGTGACAAACTGGCCTATACAAGGCGCAAAAAGTTTCCAACAAGCGCAACAAAGAGACAACACAGTTTCGTCAATGAAGCGTTATTTAAAGCAGTTTTATTTCAGTTTTAACTTCTCTGTACTTTTCATAACTTTCATTTTATTAGCCAGTTCTTTTGTTTCAGTGCTTTTATTCCTTTTGTTTTAAATTAAAGCCAAACGCATAAATGAGCCATTCACCACTCTCAAACCAGATTTGTGGTCTGTTGAGTTTTGAATAGGCCAGTTTGTCACTTTTGAAACGGGACATTTGTCTAATCAAATGCTTATAACTTTACTTCTTGAAGTCACATTGGATTCAATGTGGTGTCATAATGTGCAGGATTAAATAGTGCATCTATTAAAAAAACAAATTTACTCCAATATTGTTCAGTTTGGAAATTGTGATTATTTTTCCAAATGTAAGGATACTTTATTGGCGCAGAATATGTGCAAACATCGTCCACATAATATCGCTACGATATCACAATGTGAGCGTACCCTCGCAAAATTGGGAAATTCTGGATCTAGGCAAAATTGATTTTCGGCTAAAAATATTCCGAAATATAAAAGGAAATGACTATTTCAACCTAATCTCTTTGAATAATTAATTTTACAAGAATAAAAATCATGGATTTAAAACCATGATCGACCCTACCCCTGGGTAAGGTGCTGGGATAAAACATTTATGATTAAATAAGCGTACAGGATGTATCTATGATTAACTTTAGTCGTTTGTGTGTAATTATACGCGTTTTTTATGCCGGATAAAAAACCTTAGGGGTTGTGACAATTGGGACTACCCCCCCCCCTCTTCGTAGTACTAGCGATATCGAATTCCCAGCAAACGCCAAAAAATGATCTTAAAACGTTTGAAACGTTTTAATAAATGTCGGGTTATATAAAGTTCATGAAAACCTTTTAAAACGTTATTGTAGGATATTTTGGGCAAACTTTTATACAAAATATTTTGTCAAATACCATTCTGTTTGGAATGTTTTGCATCAAGTAAAGATTTCACAAATGTTTTGCAGCAAGCTTTCAAAAATATTTTTTGAATGTTATTAAAACGTTTTTATACCCTTTAAATAACCCGACATTTAAACGTTTTCGGTAAAACATTTTGTGGTGGCCACAATTGTTTGATGTGATCATTTATAATATTTTCTAAAAAAACATTATTAAAATGTTCAATTCAGACCTGAATAATACAAACAGCTATCACAATAATAAACTGTATATACACATACGTTTTGTAGCAATTTTTAACAAAGTTTTTGTTTGTATTATTCATCTTTTTTTGCTTTTTTGTGGTAAATTCAATTCTATTAACTGCACATTTGTGTGCAAATTGAGGCCGCTGTTTACACATAATTTAAATTTAAATTAGTTAAATAAGATGAGTGATATCTTACATTTCATGATAATTGAAAATTCTCTTTTCATTTGTTAGTCTGTTTGCTGATGTTCTAATTTTACAAGTGTCCCCGGCAAGTGTCTAACCCTTGTACGGATGAAAACAAGATTTAAGAAAAATAGCGCCATCATTGTTCAACTTCTCTTAATAATGACTTAGTTTTATATGTGTGGTTGGGTTGTTATTACAAGGCTGAGTAAAATTATAGTTTTGGTTATCGACTGGAGGATTTTCGGGAATTGACGAGGGAGGAAGTATGAATCGGCCCTCGGGACAAACCTTGTAACTGTGTCAACATTAAAATCTGCACACTTCTTCACACCCTGCAATGTTCAATTTACCAATTCTGTCAATTCTGAAAAGTGACGTGAGTTGATATGTATATTAAGAATTGATTTTTTTTAAATGACTTTTCCCAATTTTTACCCAAAAATGTCAATGTCAAAATCAAAGTATATACACGTAGCTGTAACTTTAAAGGAAAATTACGTACAAACTTAATAGCTCTGTGGAAGGCATTTGCAAATTGGACTGTTCCAGCGGAAATCCTTACACCCTCTGTGGAAGACATGACTTAATTTCCCACACAGGAGATATAAATTTCCAATTAAAACACCCGTCACGGCAACCGCATTTGGAATTCACACTCCCCCGGGACACTCCCTGTGTGGGAGATTAAGGACATGTCTTCCACAGGGGTGTATGGATTAACTGGCATAGCTCAATCGGTAAAAGTAAAATCCCAGTATCTGGCATTTATAACGACTGTCCAGTGTCAGAAGTGGGTAATTGGAATAGCTGCCACATATGAAAACGGTTGGCTACAAAACAATTCTCTTATAAACGCATCTACGCACAGTTTCCACCTCGATACACTCGAGTACACAGATATCTGCAGGCACAGCGAGTCTAGCCTCTACGCAGTCTGTGTTTATACTGCACGGTTGAGTGCATTGAAGTATTTCGTTCATCCAATCAGAAATTTATATATATATATATCGAACGAAAACTAACACTTCCCCCTAAAAACACTTCATTACGTCAACAGATAACGCAATTCAATGTTTATAGCAAGGCAAATGGGGTAAATCTGTTGAAAACGACCTATCCAAGCACAATTTTTGACCACAATGTAGGTTTTAAAAGTCAAAACCTCAAGTGTTCCTTACAATATTTTTCAATATTTTACACTTATATTGTCCATATACTAGCCTCTTTTCAATGAGCAATGGCCAATTCTCTTTAAATTGCAAATCTTATGCAAAAGGTTACTGTTCTCGCCTGTTTTGTCATACGGTTGTAAATTCAATGAACTATGACTTTGCTAAAGAACGCTTACAAATTAATATATGTGTAGCTAATATGTGTAGATGAGTACAATAAATTGCCAGATGTTCACAGGGCAGCTATTGCATTTACCCACTTTTGGAAATGAGCAGTCGAGAAGCGCAAACTTTGCTCTTATGAGTTATAAAATATTTGCACATATTTTGTGTCATTGTGACCCTTCAAACACAATCCAAAGGCTAAAATAAAAATTGAGGACAAATGATTTTGGCATGTCACTTGGATCGTATCGCCAAAATATTTAGATTTTGATTTCAATTCCTATTAGCCAAAAATCCGGTAAAAATATTATGTTTTCACGACTTTTTAGCCAATAACCTAAAACGTTATTACATACAAGAGTATGTGGGGAATTTGGTAATACTTATTTTGGTATCAGTGGTTAGAGAAGGCTATCAATTAATACAACAAAAACAGCATATGGGTTTAACAGTTTAATGTGGAATTTCCAGAAGATGTGTTGAACCCTCCCTCCTTGGTAAAGTGTGTAACCACAATCACCTTTATAAGACCATTAAGGGATCAGATAGTAACGTTTGCACAGTATTTTCTACATAAATACTGTGCAAAGGTGTGTTACAGAATCCTTAATGTACAAAATTCCAGAAGGTGGGGTGAACCCTCCCTCCTTGGAAAGTGTGTAACCCAAATACATTGGTAAGACAATTAACATTGATACCAATCCACTCATTTTTTTAATTACAGGTCGACCACTTAAGCCATCAATAAAAAGCAAATATCTAAGTAACAAGAAACATTCCTACCGTTTAATATGGACAAGCGGACAGAATGGAGACCCGTCAGAAGATGCTAGCTATATTCCAATTACGCAATATGTTATACAATACCAAGGATGGTGGTATGAGGTACGTTATCGATTATGCCCCCTCCTCCCAAGTACAAATGACTAACTGCAAATAAATTATATTACAAAGCGAATACTATCGTTTTACTTGGGAGATTTTTAAAATCAGACTTCTCCCTACGTCATCAAAATTCAGTATTAAGGTTAGCAACTATTTTAAACTGTTGCCATTTGGTAGTTCACAGCATCTAGCGAATGGTAGTGAGCTTTGGCAAAAATTGCATTGATCAATTCATAGCGACTTTGTAGATGAATTTAAATATCACAGATTTACTTTTGTAGGTCCTGTGGTTCTTGAGTTATGTTGTAAAGAGGGCTGAAACAACAACACTTTTTTACAACGTACATAGCTCATTCACAACAATACAATTTTCAAAGTATATAATTTGCAGAGTGAACTGTTGCGTAACATCAAAGTGTTATTTTCAATTATATATTGATTTAGATAATGAATATCGATTTTATGACTGCTTCGACCAACAATACCTAGTCTACCCTTAAACTACACTACTTGATTCCTATTGGTGCCGACATACATTGCTGCCCAGCTACTATATGTTGCTATTCTACAGTACCAGTGCAGCACCGGTATTATAATAGTCTATCCAATATAAGGTGAAACTTGACATGCACCAAAATGTACGGATCTTACACAAATGGGGCAAAGGTGATGTGGCCAACTTATCATGCTTATGGTAGAACATACTTTGAACACTTGCTTTATTTATTGTTGTGAATGAGTTATGTACGTTTTACAAAAGTGTTGTTGTTTCAGCCCTCTTTACAACAAAGAGGCTGACTGAGTTAATGTTCTTTGTTTGCCGGGACCTGTACAAGCCAGAAGTATGCCCTTCGAGAAAGGCCCATTGTCCCCCCCCACCGGACATCATACAGACATACTACTGGCTTGAATAGGTGCGTAAGAAACAAAGAACACCAACGCAGTAGCCAGGACGTCTCGAAACTACCATCTTGCGACTTAATACCCATTTCATGGTAGCTGGTCACATATGAAGCACTTCACTTTTTAGATCATTTCAAACTTACTCATTGAATTTCTACATGCTTATTGAATATTATACCCTCTTTAAATATAACTTCTGTTCAACTTCTCTTAATAATGACTCAGTTTTACTTGTGTGGCTGGGTTGTTATTACAAGGCCGAGTAAAATTATAGTTTTGGTTATCGACTGGAGGATTTTCGGGAATTGACGAGGGAGAAGTATGAATCGGCCCTCGGGACAAACCTTGTAACTGTGTCAACATTAAAATCTGCACACTTCTTCACACCCTGCAATGTTCAATTTACCAATTCTGTAAATTCTGAAAAGTGACGTGAGTTGATATGTACAGGGTGTAACAATAAAATTTGTACAATTTTGAAAATAGAATGACACAAGCATGCCGCCTATTTTTTGGTTTGATATTTATATGTCTATCAAGATAATTTCTTTAGCCACCAGATAAGCTTTGTTCCATTAAAATCGTAGGTATACAAGTGAAGATATAGCCAATTATGTAACCTAGTCTTAAAACCGCTTGGGCCACTTTTGTCTAAGTGTTACAAAAGTGACTGAATAGAGTTGAATTATGGACCAGTTGGACGGCGCTCTTACGATAGGTCGATTTAAACAATGGGGTATTCGAAGTGGTAGAAATGATTACATAATAGAATATCTCCTTGAGTTTTTGAAAGTAACAACTAAGCACTGACATAACAACCTCATTTACTAGAAATCGTGGCTGCAGCTCAACACCTTCAACCCCAATTCACGTTGGAAGAGTGTATTTTTATGGTTGTGATATTCGGTAGCACATGGAGTCAAGCAGAAACCATAAGATTGTTTATCTAGCTCATTTTCCAAACTCACATCTTCCATCAAGGCATAGAATTACATATAACTATGAGAAGTATGTAGAATTTGTTAACAGAAATGCTGGCAAAAGTGGTCGCCCCAAAACAGCTAGAAGCCCAGCTGAACTTAATTTCAAAATCTTATTGTTTTGTACTTATGGATGCAAAAACTGTTCTCGGTTTTACCAATGATATCTCAGGGATATGATAAATTACTTTATTTGTAAGATAATTTGTAAGAAATTTCATGACTTCATTTATAGAATTTAAAGAAATATCATATTATTATTAAGTTCATGTTAATCATAATTATGAACAAACACCACTTATAATTCTTTTGTGTCAGTTCTTTTGATGTTAAATGCACGATAAGCACAATCTACGCGGTTCAAACTTGATATACGCTAACATGGCAAAAGTGGCCCAACCCGTTTTCTGGACGATTTAATTAATCGAACATAATTTTTGAACCCAAGCTAGTAAAGAAACCAACTAAACGTCTTCTTTTAGCCAAGATATTTCTGATTGTATTGCATATAACATATGTGCCGTAACTCTTTTAGTTTTTTCCTGAGAAGTCAAAATGCAATTGTACAAATTTTATTGTTACACCCTTCACTTTTTAGATCATTTCAAACTTACTCATTGAATTTCTACATGCTTATTGAATATTATACCCTCTTTAAATATAACAGCCCACGCTCGGGTAGGTCTGACCTTGGGCGGAAAGGCTGCATAGTGCGCAACACTGTGGTGAGCGTAGCCAAGTGCGAATACTTTTTCTAAACCACTGAACTGAAAAACTGTGCAATATGTCCAATGCAATAACTTTCTTATAGGAACAATATTAATCAACGCTATACATTTGAACATTATTTTTACAGAAAAAGGATGGTAAGATATCAACACAGTTTTCGCATAAGTCACCGCTAACTGAAACCTACGATCCACTCGATTTACTACCAAATAGCGGCAGGAGGCATAGTTTTAGGCTAATGGACTTACGGGATAATATAACATATCAGGTCTTCTTGTATGGACGAAACCAGTATGGAGATGGAGAAAAAGTAGAATTCCAATTTAAAACTAATTCAAGTGAGTAGATTATATTTGCGTTCTTCTCAATATATTCAAAATTGTTTTCGCTATGGTAATTAATCCTGTTGCATCACTACTTCTACGGCGTATAAGGTATACGTTTATGATATGCCTATGGTCAGAATAAACGATTCAGTCAAAAGATAAGCACGGGGTCTGACATTGACCCCTTGTGAAATTGAAAGTAAATGTATATTATCCATTTTATTCAGCTGTTGCTCATTAATTTATGACCAGCTGGTTATTAGCCCTATTTAATAAGATGGTAGTAGCTGATTTAGTTTCTGAGATATTGCCCTTTAAAACGGGTAAAAGTGGCCTGCTATTGACCAAATTCAGCTCGACATGCTCAAGGTCACGAAATTTTCGACAAAAAAGGGGGAATTTGGCGTATGACCTCACCTGGGGAACAAAAAGTACACAAGCACATTTGACGTTTCAGTACTTGTATACTATCACCTTAACGACACACGGGCTCATTGTGTCATTTCATCATCTTTTAAACATCTGGTCATATTGAGTTGGGTCATATCGGGTCAACGGTGAGCCCATTTAGTGAATTACCGATATTTTGTTGTGCGCATTATATAAACCGATATCTGTATATAGGCCTACTTTAGTAAGCTGAAGATAAAATGAAATAGTTTTTACGGATTTTGGTTCATTTTGGGGATTTCGGCCGCCATCTTGGATTTAAGGGGAAAAGGGAGGTGGCCTCTGTATGGGCTTACTTTACTTCTTTCATCCAAAGTAACATACATGCCAAGTATGGTTTTGGTAGGAAAAAGCAGTATTTTTTTTTCCTGGTTTGCATGGATATTATGCATATGGGTGTTTCTCAGAGGTGAATTTACTTTTTAACACTGATCAGATTTTTTAATTTCTTTATTGTGTGTTTATGCAGAAGATTTAGATGATCCAACAGTAAGTCCTGCACCAACAGAAGCAATATGTAAGTAAAATCTATTACCATGATAAATGCGGAATTGTAGTGACATCTATGGCAAGTATATTGCACAATAGAACAGAAAAACCTGGTTTTTCGTCGAATCGTCGATAAACCTTTTTTTTGATCGAATAACCAGGTTTTTCAAATCGAAAACTAGGTTTGTCAATTCGATTGTCAGAGTTTTTTATAAACTTGGTTTTTCGGCTGATAAACCAGGTTAATCAAAAATTATGATAGGTTTTTCATAAACCAAGTTTATCGACCGAGAAACCTGGTTTTTCGCCGATAAACTTGTTCTTTCAATTCGATTGTCATATTGTTTTTGATAAACCTAGATTTTAAATCGAAAAAACAGGTTTTTGAATTCGATTGGCATAATTTTGACAAAACAAATTTATCGACCGAGAAACCTGTTTTTTTCGCTGATCGAAAAACCAGGTTTTCGATCGAAAAAAAAACAGGTTTATCGACGAAAGACCAGGTTTCTCTGTTGCATTGTGCAATATACTTGCCATAGACATCACATCCTTGCTTGTCTAGGTTACCTGTCGTACTATCTGGTATTCGTGTGTCTTTTGCGAATCAGTCCGGTCCACGACTAAAATACGTTTGTGACGGGTACCCATCAAAGTATAACTTAGAGGGCGTCAAACAAAAATATATTTTATATTCAAATATTAAACTCACAGTTATAGATGATTTTCGCGCTAATAAGCTTTAATGATTTTTTACATTATATAAATAACCACGGTATTTTATTCTACTGGTTTAAGATTAATGTACGATTATGTGAAATATTCTACTTCTATATATTTTTTGTTAACATCCTTTCAATAATTTTGCTGTTTCTTTTATTTCTTATTTTCAACCATACAGTTGGTAACCAGAATGCAGGTAAGTTTTCGTGGTTGCACAAATTTGTTATAATAAAAACCTGCGGAATTAACTCAAGGGAAAGGCAGAGAGAGATTTGAAGTCCACAAAGGAGGAGGAATAATGATGGGAGAGGGAATGACGAACACGAATTTAACAAGATGAAACCAGAATTACGTTTATGAAATTTACTGTGATTTTACATGACGGGAACATACACATGCAGGAGCAAAATTAAAAAAATATGTTTGTATTACTGAACCTACAGTAAACAGGGTTCTTTGTAATCCCGAAAATGTACTTACTTGTGTCAGTTTCAACAACCACCGTTGCCTTATTCAACACTTACCTACTACTGGCAACTCTAAAATTAGTGTTGGACAGTCATAGCTTTTGTTGCCAGTAGCAATTACTTCTCATCAAGTGTTGAAAAAGGCTACAGTGGATGTTGAAACGTACACAAGTAACTGCATTTTCTGGATCAAATACAAACAAGAAATGTCTTTAAAAAGACAACGCCATGGATGAAGATCATGTTTCATAATTTTGCATTGCAAGTACTTGGAAAGCTAGTAAATTTTAATGTTTGGCACAACTAACTGGGTGCGAAATATTGGCATTTATTGGTAAATACCACCAATGACATACTAGGAAATACTCAAAATGTTCATGTCGAAAGCTGAATTGGAAAATGTGTGCTAAATTGGTCTACATTTAATTCATACTTGTAACAAACGGCTCAATTGAAATCACATCCTCTGAGTTTTACAACAATCCAACAATCTATATTCAGATAACCTTAAGAATGTTTGCTGCTAAAGAGATTTCATATCAACCAAATTTCATGACAATCCAACTATCTATTATCAGTAACTGTTAACCTTGATATGACCTTGATGGTTTTGACCCTTAGGGCCTAATTGTGATTAGGACCCGGTGCTTAATCTCGCCGATTACCTCTGCGTCGTCTCGCAGCATTTCGATGGCTCTACTGCGTCTTACAGTTTCAAGCCGCAACACGCCGATGAATTAATATAGTGTAGCCATATACCTGGTTGCGAATTCGCGAGCAGTTATGGGCATCGAGTTCGCAACATCTTGCCATCTTCTTGCTCTGCGGTTTGCCATTCATTACTCAAAACCTTTATATTAATGTTTATTGTAGTACGTACTTGAGTTTACTCACCGTGAGCAATTTTCGGATCAGTCGATATAATCCGGCAAAGAATCAACGCACTCAAGGACACTAATTTGTAAGGGTATTGTTGTCAAGTGTTATAAGCCGGTTGCGAGAAATGTAGGAGTTGGGCCGATCAAGCCGATGAACGGGTGACTGAACATGGCTTTTCATCGAGCAGACACACATTTTGTTAGTGCATATCGCAACAGTATTTTATTTCTCAGCATAGGCGCATCGGCTTGGGTCTGCGTCTTGGGTTGCGCTTGGGCACGCCGCAGACTTTATCGGCGAGATTAAGCACCCAGACCTTACATGCACCACGTTTTATGAAAATCAGACTATCGATGCGCTGTTGACATCAAATGCGCTTGACACCACTTTGAACATTCTGACAATCCAACACAATATATACTTAGTCGACCTCAAATGACCTTTAACAATTTTGGGCAGAATTGTTATCCACAATCTGACAATCTATACTCAATTCACCTCGGGTGACTTTGACCTGCATGACCTTCAATATTTTCCGCTTAATAACCCACCATGTCAATAACAATCTAACTCCTTTGAATTCCTCTCAAATCTTTTATTCATCTAAACTCCAAATTTCTGTCCTTTATTACCTTTTCTGTGTTTTACTATTTACCAATATTTAGTATAAAATCCATTAAAAGCATGGTAATTAATTTTAGATATATTTATTCACAATGTATAGTTTACTGGTAGTTACAATCACATTATAAGGCCACTAACAGTCAATTTTGAGTTTCCCGTCACATAATTTCTGAAAACAAGTGAGGTAACTTTTTCATTATTCATTATTTTTCTGCCTTTCATTATATGACCAACACGTATGTAAAATGTGTTGTTATTTGCCACTCATTCACTTGAAGATGGATGTTTAGCCCTAATGAGATTCAAAAGTATATTAAAAAAAGTCACAATAATGAATTCAAGTGAGGGTCAGAAAATGAAGTGAGGGAGGTGACGGGAAACTCAAAATCGACTTTCATTGGCCTAATCAAAAAGACTGATTACTCAATCCCAGGGATTCCCGGTTGCTCTACATGTACCAAAAATGTATAAAACCAAAGCCACTATTATCTACCCCAATTACTGGTACCCCCTCCCCCCTCGACGACTAGTGTCACTCCCAACATCAATTAGTGTTGGTAGTAGGCACCTGCACTAATTATACCCAGCTCTGGTCAGATCAGGGAATGGTCAGATAATGCTCATTATTATTGTTTAATTAGTGGTCACTGCTTGTCAATGCTTGTTGACAGCTTATCAGTAGTCGGGATCAGCAGGGGTGCAATTGTATCCTTTTTCATAGAGCAAAATTGTTCAAAATGTTTATTGTCGAATGGTTCCAAAAAACCTTATTTCTGAACGGATTTCCGTCGTTAAGAAAGCAAAATGTATGTTTAATACATTAATTATTTCATTAATAGCAATTTCCTAAGTTTCCATCCATAAATAACCACAGAGCATTATCTGTTTACAAAATAAGTGTTTATTTTCAATTAGCCATCTTATCAGTAAAACTGATAGGAGGCCAAATTATAGTCAAAAAACAGATTCTTTGTCTGGTAGTCCCGGCAACCCAGTCTGTATGTTGCTCAGTTGTAAACATACACAACAGAAACCGACTGTGAAGGAGCCTATATGCACGTAAACAACTTTCTAGTACATGTATAATAAAATCCGTTTTTGAGTATAATAAAGAAAGTCATGCATTGGCAACATGAAGGAAATACCTATTGCTAACTTGATAAAATGCATACTCGTGGCCCAATCTTGTACATCATAGCACCCAGTTTGGGTTTGTAGTTTCGAAATGTTGCAATTAAACATTAGTTCTTTCAAATATGAAACGCTAAAACACAAATCTAGAACAAACAATCATTATATTTAGAAAGATATAGCAAACTTTCCATGATAGAGATTGGACCCAAGACAAAGTACACCCAAATTAGGTGACAATTCGGAATTAAGCCATGGCTGGAAAAACTTTGTTTACTAAGCTTTCAGTTTGTAAGGTTTCTTGCTCTTTGCTGTTATGGATTAAAGGCCCATTCAGTAATCCCAGCGAAAAAAAATGTACACAAATTAAAATTGTGTATAAATTGCTTAGAAGTGAAGTATAATCATTTAAATTGTCGTTAGGTATTTTTGAAATGGAAAATTTGGCAAAACCTACTAAAACAGTATTGAAATCTGAGACTACTATAAACATATGTAGCTAATTTCCTCTACTTTTCAGTAGAGAAATTCATGATTGGCTACATGTACTAATTAGGTACATGTAATTAGCTACTTAAAAGTAGAGAGAATTACAGATTCATGAAAATTGTTTACAGCTTTCGGCTTTACCGCTATCAGGACTACGTTTAGCATATCTATGACACTGACCAAGGTGCCAAAAGCTGAATTTTAAAGATTTTTACGTTCCTCCGGATAAGCAAATCACTGAATGGGCATTTAATTCATATAGGCCTACTTGTAGTTTCGTATGTGCGTTGTTTGTTTGTTTATGTGTCTATCTGTTTGTTTTATCGTTTTGGTTTTCTTTTTTTTTTCTTTTTTTTGTTTTTTTGTTGTTGTTGTTTTGTTGTTTTGTTTTGTTTTGTTTTTTGTTTTTTGTTTTTTGTTTTTGTTTTTATTTATTTATTTATTTATTTATTTATTTATTTTTTTTTTTTTTCTTGCTTTTTTGGGAAAAACTGCTTTCTAGTGCTATTAATCACAATTGCTTTTGTTGTCATTTCAGAATCGATGAAAGTATGGTCTGCGGACGACAACAGATCAGGCTCAAGCCGTGTAACATCAGCGCTATCAATTATACCATCTATTTATATTATTACATATTTTACTTCAAATGGTCACATAAAAGTTGTTTGTTTTTGTATGGAATTTTGAAATGAAGTCAAGAACGTATTGTACTTTGAAAATGGATTTTAATAAGAGAAAATTAATCAAAGTTATTTTCACAATTTATCAACTTATTTATCATCTATTTTCGAACTGCTCGTATGTTTTAAAGGGTCTTTTTCATCGATTTTTCAACAAAATCTTTACGACAAATATTGGTGATGACTCAATCATGAAATTATTTGGATTACTCGTAAAAGAAAGTAAGCTTTAAATATTTCGACCATTTGACTTCAAAATGTAGCAAAAGGAACCGCAAAACGAGTTCTGCATTGATATCGATTTTAATAGAGAAATTCATTTTCAAAATAGAATGCGCGTTACCTTGGTAAAGTTTGTAATGACACTGTGTAATTTTGAAATGTAGAAAGTAATTTTGTACCACACAATAATGATGATATCTGATTGGACAAGGCTAATGTAAGTTGATTTATTTTAGTTTCATTATAGAAGTTTCAGTTTTGACAAAACGATGAGGGCGCTTTTACATGGGCCTGCAATCAAGGAAAAAAATTAGTTGGTACTCGTTTTGGATTCAATTCGCCAGCGAAGTGGTTATGTAACTCCCTGGTAACAGGATCACGCACCTTTTGGAACTGGTAGTACACGCCATAGACTTTGTGTTGCGGTCATTTTGATCATGGTGCAGAACTCAAAAGCGTGATCCAGTTGACATAGTGATAATCGAATTACACGTAACACTTCGCTGGTGAGTTCCTGCCCTGGAGTCGGACGTCTTGAGGGCGTTTAAAGTTGCGACAGACGTGACGGAACGGCTAATTTTACTTAGCGGGTGCAATTTCCAGCAGCGTCTTCTGCTGCGAAAGACTTCAACAACAAACGCAGTCCCAAACTAACTTTCATTTGAGCGGAAACAACTGAAAATCGCCGCGAACAACAGAAAACGCGATGTCTCAACAGAAAGCGCCGCTAAAACATCGGACTGTTATAACTATAGAAGCTTTTAAAGTCAGAATATAGTCCGACGTTTTTGTTACGTTTTATCGTTGCATCAAACGTCACGTTTTCCGTTGTCCGCCATAATTTTCAGTTGTTTACTATGACCTTCGGTTGTTTCCACACGGTTGTTTGATGTGATCGTTAGTTTTCTAATAAGATAGACCTTGGCAATACCTACAGCTGTCACACTAATATGCACATGTATATTTTTGCCATTTTAAACATAGATTTTCGTTTCTATATCAAATTATTCAACTTTGTCTGCTTTTTTGTGGTATTTTTATTCTATAAACTGCACATTTGTGTGAAAATTGAGGGCGCTATTTACAAATATTTTATATTTAAATTAGCCAAATATTGAGTTATTCCTTACATTTCAACATTTCGTGATAAAAAGATTTTTGAAAATATCCTTGTCATTTGTTAGTCTTTTTCTGATGTTCTAATACCATTATACATGTGTCAACCGCTTGTAAAGATGCAAACAAGATTAAAGATAAATAGCGCCATCATTGTTCAACTTTTCTTTAAAATGACTACAGCTTTACATGTCATCAAACAACCGTATCCAGTCAAATAACCAGCTCTGTGAGGAGCGTTGTTTGTCTGCAGTCTGTACTCAGTTGCACGTCTCGCGGAGATGATTTATAGGCAATATATCAAATTCTCGATCATGAGAGCCAACAAGTACATCTTTTGAGAATTGACCAATCACGGTCTTTGGTCGCACGATAGTGTAGTTCCACGAAAAGTGTGCTGACCCAACGGTACGCAGAGGGTACATCCGCTCATGATTGAGAATTAGGTAACTCTGATTGACGTCTTCTGAAGCGAAAGACGCTGCTCCGAAATTGAATGTACCCGGTGCGGATGATGCTACGGAAAATTGTCTGCCCAACGTCAAAACGCCCGCAAGACGCCCGATTATAGGCAAAAAAAAGCTAATTCTCGATCATAGGAGGATGTGTCTTCTGCGTACTGTTGCGTCAGCGTACTTTTCGTGGAACAACACCATCGTGCGACCAAAAACCGTGATTGGTCAATTCTCAAAAGATGTGCTTGCGCTGTAATCGTGCACTGGTCTTTGCGTATACGCTCGACGCAAATATCTGTGCGTATCCAAGTTGCATGGCTCTCATGATCGAGAATTCGATATTTTGCCTATAAATCATCTCCGGGAGACACAAGACGTGCAAGTGACGTCATATTTCAAGGAATCAGTATAATACATCGCGGTATAACTAAATCAGCAACGTATAAAAATACGGTGAAACATAAAAGTTCAGAATTTCTGTAAAACAGTTAACTTATTATTATTTTAGGCTCAGAAGAAATAGTGTGCATTCTATTTACGATATTTCGATCTATGAAACTGCTGATTGTGTGTACGTGTATGACATATGGTATATGATAATTTGTGCCAAAATGCGATTGATTTTTTAGTTGAAGCACTTGATTTTAAATTTTGTTTCTTCATATTTGAGAAATGCTGCTAACCGGTTAACAAAACCAAGTAACATTAAGGCCACTATAGTCCGATGTCTCACGCACTCGGCTAATTTCCGCACGGTCTTTCGCAGCCACTAAAATTGTCCGCAGCGTTTTTCGCAGTTTGGCAGAGGGCCGAATCCTGATTCGTCTTTTTGTTAAATTTATGTTTCGCATGAATTATTTTGAATTAGAGAACAAGGGATCAGTGCTTTAGCTAAAGAGGGCAGCATATCAATTTTAGGGTAGTGTGTCGTTAGCTAACACTGTATGCCCTCCCTTTTTCGCTTACTCATCACGCGCGAATCCTGATTCGGCCGTCTGCCAAACAAGTATTAAACGACATGGACAAAGCTCCAAACAAAGCTATTAATTTGAGCTGTAAGAACAGAAGCAAACGCCCGTAAAGGCGTCGGCAATTGGTGGCCTTAACGCAATGAAGCCGACTACGATTGCTGAGTGGTTTGTCCGCCTTTCCCCGTGGAGTCCATTGATGATTTTTGTATTTAAAGGTTATATGGACTACGTATATTCTGAAAAATATCATTCCGATATTTTGTAGCGTTTGCCGTTGCGGTAAAAGCCGCTGTCGTTTTCCATTCTCAATGACAATAATTATTCACATCATGTGTTTTTCCGTTTTGCGAAACATTACGTTTTCCGTTCTACTCAAAGTCGCACGATGTGAATATTGTCATTTATCTTGTTTAGTGACAAACTATGTTGCTTGATGTAGTTTTTCTTAGTCATAACGCATCATTTTTATTCCATGGATATAAATAGTGGTTCCTATTTTCTCAGATGTAGTAACAAAATATAATTATGTTTTCAAATGCAATTTGCTTGTACCAAAGAAGAGCAAAAAATGTATAGTTTATTATTTAAATATCAAAATGAATTTGTAATTTGTAGGAATGACATCTACATATATAGCTGAATTATGACATTATGATTATGACAAGGTCTAATTGTTTTTTAGTACCACGTGGGGGTCAGGAAGGGGACTGTAAGCCACGCTCCTATAAGGCCTAAAAATTGTTTGATTGGCGTAACATAAACATTTTGTTTTTGCAAAAAAAGAAAAATAAAGGCTAGGGTAGGGTCGGGCCTACTTTTGGGGTCGGTTGGTTTACGCCAAACATTTTTAGGCCTAATTACTATCAGAGATGCAAGGTCAAAAGAAATGTGGTTAAAAATTATACCAATGTGTTCCTCTCAGCATTTTGGTAAAATATAAAGCATCTATGCATATAGGTAGGAGAGCTATATCGCCCAGTGGTTAAGGGGTGGGGTATGAACGTTTGGACAGTATTTATTGTGGGACATAGAGCACATCAGACATATCGAATTGCATTCTGAATACGAAGAATGTCCTTCTGATATCAAATAAACTTGATTTTTGAAATTCGCAATGTAATACACATTTTATGGCAAATGATTAAAAATTGATATTTTGATATTTAACAGTACTCGAAGTAAACTTTATAAATCTGATGATTTATACTTAAAGTGTATGTAGGTGGGATAAAAAGCCGACGATTAATTGAAAATTTTGACCTTTCGTATTGAAGACATGGATTTCCCCCCCAAAACACCCAAAAAAATAGGCCTTCTTGGGAAAAAAATCCATATCTTCAATATGAATTTTTAAATTTTCCATTGATCGTCGGCTTTTCCTCCCAGCTACGAAATTTACTTCGAGGACTGTTATATATCAAAAATGTGAAAAATATCAAATTTTTATAATTTGTCATAAAATTTGTATTGTATCGTGAATTTCAAAAAATGAAAATTATTTGATATTAGAAAGACATTTTTCGTATTCAGAATGCAATTCGATGTCTGATGTGCTCTCATGTCCCACAAAAAATACTGTCGAAACGCTCATTCCAGATCCCTTAATCAAACTCATCCACTATTTTAACAAATGTTGACATATCGGTCTTTTCTTACTTTAATTTCTATTCTAATTTACTACATATACCCGCACAAAGTAAAATCCGTGTTTATTTGATTATGTTAAATGTATGTAGAGATAAATTATAATACTAGAAAAGTATAATTTTGATAGTTTTGCTGTTCGTTGTAAAAATTAACTATGCACCTTAAGGCCATATAAAATTAATGTTTTGGTTCTCGTCCAGGGGATTTTCATGAATTGATGAGGGAAGGAGGTGTTTTTTTTTCAATGTAAACTTAGCATTGTCAGTAGTTTTCGGTCTTCTCCAACAGTGCTCGAGGAAACGATGAGGCCTTTTTTTTTTCTTCAAATGTGAGATTCTGAGGGATAAACCCCTAGAGTACCACAAAAAGACTTGGAAGTGATGCTTGTTCTCTAATAAACTTATTTATATGTATGAAGATTTCATAAATCATTCCAAAGTCCAAAAAAATTGCAAAATCTAAAAAAAAAAAAAAAATCTGACAAATCCCAGAAACTGAGGAGGGAGGGGACGAGAACCAAAATATTAATTTTACACGGCCTAATGTTGAAAACTTTGAATGTTTGTAAAATAACAAATTCATAATTATGTTAATTTATTCTTTATCATGAAATCACATATTCATATTCTATTAGGGGAGGGTTGGGCTACTCATTAGGCCTATCATGATTTTGAATGTGACGGGATGATCCGACAGGGGTCAATTGGTGACATCATTTTCGGACAAAACTTAGTCATACGATGAGAATAGTACAAAAATGGCGGGGAAATAGGGATCAATTGTTTGATAGTAACTCTTTAAAACATTTATCTTGCGTTTTGATACAAAAATCATCAAATTGATGTTTGTATTTTCATCAAATGAAAATTTTTACCAAAAATCACATTTACACCAAAAATCACATTTTTTTACATTGGGGTCAAAGAGGCCGAAAATCCCCGTTACCCAATTTTACGAGTGCCCTATCTCACGGGTGTTAGTTCCCGTCAAATCGGCAAAACCAGCCTTTTTGTAAGTATTGACGCCTACTTTTAACCTCTCAAATAAAAATAAAAAAGTATGACGGGTTGCTTATATTATTTTCATATTGACTATCTATATATATTTACTTCAATGTAAAATCTGTGTTAATTTTATACGAGTGAGTGAAATTTTGCAAACTATGATAACTGTTGAGTGTATGTAACGGAGACAAGTTCCATGTTAATATTTGTTTTGTTATTTATTTCACAAGGGGCAACAATCATTTTGTAGAATAAGGGTATACTTTCACCCCGAACCCTATCACTAATCTCACCATCCAAATTTGTTAACCTTATACCTATAACTCTAACCAGGGATGTAAGTAACCCTGAAGAAAAAATACGGTAAATTGGGGGGGGGGGACACATAAATTCGGGCTAAAAGCCACAAAATGGGCTAAAAATAAAAGAAATTGCGTAAATCTGGACTACAAAAAAACCTGAATTCTGTAAAAATACAGAAAACTTACATCCCTGCTCTAACCACCTTTTGAGGGGATTCCATTTTTGCAAAGTCTTACCATTGCTTGTCACATTCAAACAAAAACATACTGAGCCCCTAATAGGTATGAAAACAAGCACTGACATAATTTCCTGAAACTGCTTTAACATTTCCTGAAAATGCGTATTTCTCTATACGTTGTACGGGGAAGATCCAAGCAAAATTTCCTGAAATCAGGAAATTTCCAGAAGATTTACATCCCTGCTAATAAAAAATACAAATAAAATACAAATGTTGCCCCTAATAAAAAAATTGTATGGCAAATTTTCACAGCTTGAAAAATCTTCATTTAAGGGGGTACTACACCCCTGGCCAATTTTATGCCTATTTTTGCATTTTTCTCAAAAATTATAGAATATTGGTGACAAGTAAGATATGTATATTATAGGGGCAATGACTACAACTACTGTGCTGAAAATTCAGCAACTCAAAGCAAGTAGTTATTGATTTATTGATCAAATATCGGTTTTCCCTCATTTTTGACTGTAACTCCACAACTGTTGTCTGTGCTGTAATAAAATTTACAGTGCAGTAGTTGTAGTCCTTGCCCCTATAATATACATATCTTACTTGTCCCTAATGCGCTATAAGTTTAAAGAAAAATGCAAAAATAGGCACAATTTTGGGCAGGGGTGTAGTACCCCCTGAAGTAAATAAAACTAATAGGTGAGAATAGTCCCATTTATGGTAATCTACTCGAGGTTTCTATATATATGGCTCAATTTATAATTGTTTTGTTAATAATAAAATATTTCTTAAAATCAAAATAGATAACAATGGTGCGACTCAATTCGGCATGTGCAAATACCAAATAAAATCTGGTGATTCCACACAAGAGCAGGATTCACATGAGAACTACCTGCCGATTGGTCAAAATAAATATTGTGTCTAAATTATGAAGCAATCAAGGAGGGTATTATATATCAGATCATCGACTGCAAATGCAAGTTTGACAAATAGAAGCCTAGCCATAATTGGCCATTGAAATGAGCATTTCAAGTTACCAACCAATCAGAAATGCTGTTAGATGACCAGTACGCGATATTTTTTTTCCTAGTCAACATTTGCATCACATAATACATTTACATGATATAGGCCTATATGAGGCTGGATTGAGCTGTGTTCAGTTTTATACGGCGGATTTATTGCCATAATTATTACCTCTTAACAAAAGAAAAGCAAATTTATTCCAATTAAAATTCTACCAGGGTTCGAACCCACAACCTTTTGATTAACAGTCGAGATAGAATACCACTACGCTGTGAGTGCTTCTGCCAGAAATGCGTTTGTTCATCATACTTATTGATTACAGAATAAATCGCAAACACACGATATATATATATTACTTGTCTATTACTAATAAATACGTATATAATCTCCAATCAATAATGAACCTTGCCTCCGACTATGCGGTTCCTATGCAAATGTTGACTAGTAAATTAATATAGGCGACCAGTACAGTAGTGTCCAGGGAGTTTAAACAGTGAGATCTCCTGGGATGCGCAACCATTGAAGATGGTGTCTACATGGCACTCAAATCCGCATCCGGGAGATGATCGTGAATTGATCGCATTTCTTGTAAGTGCGTTTCAGGGTGCTCATGGCACAATGCTGTGTGCAAGCAGGGCACGCATGACGCAATATGCTGTCGCACAAGCATGACAAGAGATCACATTGGAATGCATCCTTAACTCCCTGGACACTACTGGTCATCTAACAGCATTTATAATTGATAGATAACTAGAAATGCTCATTTTAATTGCCAATTATGACTATGCTTTAAACTATTTATGGTCAAACTTGCATTTGCAGATGATCTTATTTATACCCTCCTTGGTTGGTTCAAAATTGGACATATTATTCATTTTGGCCAATCGGCAGGTAGTTCTCATGATGTTTAAAAGCAGATCTCGCCCCTCTTGTGTGGAATCATCCAATGTGATGTTTAGTAGAAAGTTTTTGATGAACTTTTGAAGAAAGAGTTGAGCTCTTTATAGATTGTAAATAAATGTAAATTGTGTACAGATTTTTTTTCTCAAAAAGCATTTACAACTTCAATGTAAGATCACATAGTATTAAAAACTACTTTGATAATAAAAAAAAACATTTGCGACTGTTCCTTTGTGTTTTGTAAATGATATTGAACTACAGCAGTTTTTGGGCTTGGCATAACTATACTATTCGCTCGGATGCCACCAAGATGCTGCTTCAGCACCTTGGCGTCAAAGCGACATTAGGGTGAAAAATGTAGAAAACATGTGTTACAAACAGAGCACACACCTTTTTATTTAACATAAGTGGATTTTGTGCGTACCATGTCAGTGGCTGGATATACATCACACAGATCATTTACAAATTCAAAAACACAGAATAATTCATTTAATACACCTTTTATTGCTGGGTATTATTATTGCTAAACACACAACCACCCAAATATGGGCATAAAACATAAACTTGTTAACTTCCTTCATTTGGCATAAAATACTCAAAAAAGTTTGGAATATTTCAATTTTTTTCCTGGAGATGCACTTGAAATGGTGTCCAAGCTTCTCAAGCACTTAGCTTGGTGGTCTTTTTACAACTGGCTAATGAAAAAATATAGGTTTTTTTGGTGGCCTAGCCTTAAAAAATAATGGGTTCTTTCAGTAATGGATACAAAAACATGTGGTCTTCTAGCATCATAATAAATAATTTATAATAAATATTAATACAAATACAGGGTCTGTAAGTGTCAATGGGATTTTTCAATGATATTTGTGTAGGGGTGTGTGTGTCTGTGTTACAAAGTTCTGGTAAAACATTTGAGCTCAATTTATGGGGTCATTCTGTAAATGGGCATGTACCAATACCATACCATATTACATAAATGACCCTTCTTCTCCGGGCTGTTTAAAAACATGTATTCCATGTTCACATTGTGTAACATTATATTCTAACACATGTCATGCTAAAAATTTAAAACATTCCAAACATGCTCCCTTTACTGGATCCCATCTTTTTAATCTTTAACAGATCATAAAATGATGAAATGAAATGGACTGTCTGGGGTTATTAACGGACAAGGCACATCCAAAAGCATTTAATCATTATCAGATCTATTTCAAATGGGCTAAATGACTAAACATACTTTTCTGGACTATTTAGGACTTCCTGGACAAGGATCACCTAGAAGTTGAACAAGACTCAAGTTGATTTCTCTTTTACCTGAACTTTTCTGGACATAGTTAATATGTTACCTGGACTTTCATGGATCTTCCTGGACTAAATTGTATGTAATTTACTATTTACTCATTTTAAACTAAATGGGTTATTCCAGTTGCAATCACCCTGATGAAATATATAACCATCTTCCACAGAGGGAGTGTGAATTTCAAATAAAGTCTGTGTGGAAGATTAAGGTCATATCGTCTACATGTATACAGGGTGTACAAGTTTCAATAAGGAATAACCCAATTACATTGCCTGATTCACACACAAACACATATATTGCTTATACATCAACTTCATACAAATCAAAATCAGCTGGAATAAGAATACAGGTACTTTGCTTAATACCATTTGATTTATTGCCAATAAAATTTAAAATGCTTTCAAATTATTGGAATGTATGGCTAGAAAGACTAAGTGGAAAAGGCACATTATATATCATTGCTTCAACAGAATCATTAAGGGAACTGGAATGAGCGTTTTAACAGCATTTTTTGTGGGACATGAGAGCACATCAGACCAATCGAATTGCATTCTGAATACGAAGAATGTCTTTCCGATATCAAATAATTTTCATTTGATGAAATTCACGATAAAATACAAATTTTATGACAAATTATTAAACTTTGATATTTTTCACATTTTGGAGATATAACAGTCCTTGAAGTAAATTTTATAAATTTAATGATATAGTCTTAAAGTGTATGTAGCTGGGAGGAAAAGCGAGCGATCAATTGAAAATTTTGACCTTTCATGTTGAAGATATGGATTTTTTTCCCAAAAAGACCTAATTTTTGTTGGTGTTTTGGGAAAAAAATCTTCAATACGAAAGGTCAAAATTTCCAATTGATCATCGACTTTTCATCCCACCTACATACACTTTAGGTAAAAATCATCACATTTATAAAGTTTACTTTGAGTACTGTTAAATATCAAAAATATCAATTTTTAATGATTTGCCATAAAATTTGTATTACATTGCAAATTTCAAAAAATCAAAATTATTTGATATCAGAAAGCCATTCTTCATATTCAGAATGCAATTCGATATGTCTGATGTGCTCTAATGTCCCACAATAAATACTGTCCAAACGTTCATACCCCACCCCTTAAGCAAAGTTCAAAAATAATTATGTAACATTCTTGTAGAATCCATAAATCTGTAAAATCTGACAAAATTTTATAAAACAAAACCACCAGCATGTATGCATCCCACATGATGCGATGACTCGATCACCTTAAACCTTATACACATGGTGTCCTTGGCCAGGACAGCGAAAGACATGTGGCTACTAGTCTGGGGTTCAAATCTTGATGATGACAAATAACTTCTTTGTTCATCTTTTCTCTTTTCTGATAGCCAAAAACCACTTTTAGCATTAGGGTTAATAACTAGCGTAAGAAAAATAGCGTAAGAAAATTTGCATAAACACAAAATTATTTTCTGAAATTTTCAAAAAAGAGTTTAATTCCTCTACACATTCAGGTTGTTTTCTACCACTTATTAATATTTTGGTGAATTGGGTGACGACAAAAGAAAATTATTTTTCTTGGCTCTAAATGTAAGTATATAATGTCACACACAAAATTTTACAAAACATGTTAGGGTCACAATCAAAGTTTTACAAACCCTCTTAATTAAATATCAAAGGCACTTTGGAGAATGATTTCAGATTTGGAGCTACAAAAAGAGCATTTCACAACCATTTCAAAGAGGTAGCTGTGCGCTCCTTTTTTACCACTAGAGTAGAATGGCGGAGCTTTCCAGCAAATGCAAAAATCTTTTGAAAATGTTATAAACATGTTCCTTTTATGTCAAACAGGTATACAAAATTCAGGGTTCAAAAGAAATAACTACACCCCAAAAATATTTGAAAAAACTTGACATACATTTTGTTTATTTGAAAATTTTAAAAACCTGTGAATAGATGAATCTTTTCCTACTCTCCCAAAGTTATCCTTTCAAACAATTTGTGTTTTCATCAAAAATAAACACATTTTCCAAAAATAAAAAGTTGCATTCTACACAAACTCATACCAGTATGTATGCTGTATAAGATATTTACACCTAGTTATATAATAATAATATGACATATCATGTGTTTTCTGAGTATTTACACATTTTGCACAAATTTACAAATATTATACATACAACAAATAACAATTAATAATGTATTTTCCACATGTATTTACAGAAAATTGTTGACTGTATCCAGTACCTTCACTCAAAACCATAGCACCATGATTTTTCAAACATTCCATATCAAGGAGGTTTTAACCTCCTCCCTCCCCCTTTTTCATGCAAAATTTGGCTGTTTTTCAACAAAAACTTATGCAGGGTTAACAAAAATCTTCATTGTCATCAATGTTAAGTGCAGGCGGTTACCTTTTCAACTGGTCAACACCCGACTCATGAATGAAAATTCATACCATTCCATGCATAAAACGGTCTATTGCCATTTGGTCTAATACCATTTGGTCTAATTCCCGTTTAGTCTATATTCAATTGGTCTATTACCAGAAAGGCTAATTGCCACTTAGTCTAATAATCATATAGTCTATTGTAAATTTAGTCTAATATTGTTTGGTCTAATAACCGGTATGTATACTAACCATAGTCTAATAACCATTTGGTCTAATATTTCTTTAATAACCAGTTAGTCTAATACCATTTCGTCTATTTATTGATAAACTAAATTCTTGTAAGACTAAATGGTTTGTAGACCAAATGAGTATTAGACCAAATGGCTATTAGACCTATTGATTATAGACCAAATGGGTATTAGACTAAATGGTTGTTAGGGTAAATGGTTTTAGACTTATTGGTTATTAGACTAAATGGTTATCGGATCAAATGGTTATTGGACCAAATGGTTAAAGGACCAAATGACGTAGTGGATATAGACGAAATGGATGTAGACGAAATGGATATTAGTAGATCAAATGGTATTAGACCAAATGGCAAAACATCCCCAGTGACTGTCCTGCCCAGAGAAAAAGGGCATTTTTTCATGGATAGCTAACTGTTGTGATTTTCCATTGGATTGGAAGGATGATAAATTAAGTCCACTAAAGTAGACTAGAATGATCATGGTTACTCCCTATACTTTTGAGTGGAGGCACCTGGGATATAAATGAGTTAATGAAACAATGAATTTTAAATTTACAAAGGCACAAATACATGTTAACTTGTTCAGCTTTTTTTATGTACAGGAATATAATTATTTACACAAATTGATGTTTTCCAAATATATACAAAATATAAAAAACTACATCGTCAGTAATTCGTTGGTTTGACAATATTCACAATAATTTTGGCGCATTTTCATTGCATGATGAGATAAGAAAAAACTTCTAATGACCATTTCAGTATACCCCGAAAGCCTTCACCTCTGAATACGCCATCATGCCAGTGTGCATTCGCAACACTCAGTACTGTGCATGTTCCAACACAGACGTTACACCCATCGAATATAGGTCATTGGCCCTCAGGAACTGTAAGAACCCATGGATTCAATTCATGTACATAGACGTAGCGGTGTTGTGTTGCAGCCTTCCTACATGATGCAGTTGAGAGAATATATGCTGTACGTGGTGTATGTGGTGTTGGTTTATATTTGCAATGACTTTCAGGAATTACAGAAATGGCCTATTGGGCTATTCCAGTTGAAATCCACACTACCCACGTAGAAGATTTTAGAAATATCTTCCACAGAGGGAGTATGTTTTTCAAATGTAATTGGTCAGGGTTAATCATTTTGAAACCCATACTCCCCCTGTATTATGGATTTACCTATATCTTCCACAACTGGTTGAGTATTTCAAATGAAGGTTACCAATCCACACTACCCATGTGGAAGATTTTGGAAATATCTTCCACAGAGGGAGTACTAGTATGTTTTTCAAATGTAAATGGTCAATCATTTTGAAACCCTTACTCACCCTGTATTATGGCTTTACCTATATAGTCCACACCTGATTTGAGTATTTCAAACGCCAGTTACCAAATTTTCTATTGTATTCAAAATATGTACTCCCACTGCGGAAGACTTAAGCTAAATCTTCCACGGGGGTAGTGTGAATTTTAAATGGAATAGCCCACCTTGCAGACTGCAGTAGAAGTGCCAATTCTGCCTTACGTCATAAAATGCCATAAGGCCACTATACTCTGATCAGGACTCATAATATTGTGGATTGATATAGAATAGTTTGGCGCACGAACATGTGCGAACTGCGCTTTGCACATTACGTGAATGATGCACTTTTGTGAACTTACACAGGCGTAAGTTGGGACTTTATTGACACGCCCAGTAACAAAAACCGAATAATTCTCGCCTATTAAAAGCTGATCATAGTATAATGCACTTGAGTTCTTCTTTCACTGCAGTCTACAATTACAAACATAAATACAAATCCCTGAATTAGTTATAATACAGCAACAAAATAAAAATAAAATAAAAAAGTACAAAACTAATTCTGAATACATTTAATAATTGCTATATGGTATTGCTTTTCAGTACACAAAAACGAACGTTAGAGACACTATCTGTGATTCGCTAAATCAGAAAATAAAAAAGAAATCTTCAAAAATCAAAAAGCAAAATCAGTCGGAAATCGGAAATATCAAATTTTCAGTTTTTTATAGGATAATAAAAAGCCGATTTCCAACTGATTTTGCTTGATCGCATCACATTTTAGTTAATGTTGGAGGAATTTGTAAAAAACTATATTCTCTCGACTATATCTAAAGCATTTGTTGGATCACAAAAGCAATACATGTATATTGCTTCTTTGTGTAAGCAATATATTGCCTATTTGTGAAAGCTATTATATATTGCTTTTAGTGCAAGTAATATATGCCTAAATATCAGAAACAAAGCCTTAAAATATTGCTTAAGTATGCCTAAGGTATGCCTAAGGTATACCTAAGGTAAGCCTTATATTGGTGATTTTATGCCTTTAATATTGCCTATGGATACAAGGCTTTTGAAGCCTTATTATATAATTTATATTGCTAGGTATTGCTTAAATATGTATTAATTTTTGGTAATGGTTGCAGCTACATGCAAGTGGATGAAGCTTCATAATTATCAACACTGCCATTTAATATTTTTCATATTGTCACCCTACTACAACAATAGCCCAAGTCAGTTTTTGCAGATTTGAGAACAATGCACAAAATATGGTTCAAGCATGAATTTAAACATATTTATTCACCACATCTTTGCACAAGAATAGGTCCATATTATAGTGAGACAAAGGAAAGGGAATCAGAAATAATTAGGGTGATTACGTAACCAATGAATGCTTCAATCATATTTAGAACGGTACTTTGTTCTCAAAATTAAAAAAAAGACTTTTGCAATTATCATAGTAGGGTGATAATATGAAACACCACCCGGTAATAATGACTTACCCTTCACTTTTTAACTCATTTCGGAAAAAAAAATTTAAAAACATATTTACTCCTTTGCAGGGATCACTGATAATGCCTTTAACAGTTCCAATGGACTATTCTAGTTGAAATCCATACTCCCTGTGGAAGACATGACCTTAATCTGCCATACAGGGAGTGTGAATTTCAAATGGGGTTACCTGACAGTGACTCCATTTGAAATCTACATCCCCTGTGTGGGATATTTAGGTCATGTCTTCCATAGGGGGGTGGATTTCAACTCGAATAACCCATTTTATAATATTGCTAAACTTTGCATCCAAAACATTATTGCTTATTACACACACATTTTGTTAATTCAAAAATATTTTTCTTCCATAGTGCTAGCACATATTATCAAAAACAAATTATTATTATAAGTATTGCACACAAAAACATTTCTATACCATCCATTAAAACTATTTGAACTATTATATGTTACAAGTTGCTCAAGTCTATTTTCAAATAGTGCCACTGTGGTAGTACACAGTGGCATAGCCAAGGGGGTGCAGCTGCCACCCCTGTGAGAAGTCTCCCATCTGTGGGATGATGGCTACCCTAATATTTAAGATTTTAGACCTTTGCTGTGCTTTTTATCCCATTTTTGACAATATGTGACATGATCAAGGGGAATGAGTCACATATGTTTCTAAAGAGGACATTTAGAGCTTTCTGAAACTGAAAACCTCATGTTGATACAACTTTTCTTTGCAAAGTTACATCAATTAATCAATCGCTGAAAACAATATAAAACAAAAGAATTTTAACACTTTCTTTGCCAATATCTCAAAATCAATATTAGCGACATCTGACTCATTTCCCTTGATCGTGTCACATATTTGTCACATTTTGCTTTGCCTTGGGCCCCCCCCCCTCGAAAAAGTCCTGGCAATGCCCCTGTTTTACTCTATTGGTCAATGAAATAAACACCTCAAGAGAGAGAGAGTAAGTCCCTGCTTGTTTAGAGATCATAATTTTGAGCTCAATTAATATTAAAAGCAATAAACTTGACATGAACAAATGAAGAATGTTGTTTGCTACAGTATGATACCAGCATAGTATTTCAGTTGATGCCATCTATAATAACCATCAAAAGGCACAGGTATGAAAACAAGTACTGACATAATATCCTGAAACTGCTTGAACATTTCCTGAAAATGTGTATTTCCCACAAAATTAGAGAAGGAGCACCGTCAGCTATGGGGAGCAAATTGGGGGTATTCCGGTCCTTGCCGACGGAGCGTGGAGACGAACGAAAACAATTTTGCGTCTCATCTAAATCATCTATGTCGCGCTTCCATGACAACGAATGCCTCAAGCGCATTCTGAGGGAAACCGAATACCCCCAATTTTTGCTCCATGCCTGCATCAAGATGGCGGTCAAGTCCCGGTTCTCCTTCTCTAATTCTATGGTATTTCCCTATACTTTGGACAGGGAAGATCCAAGAAAATTTCCTGAAATCTGACAATTTCCTGAAGATTGACATCCCTGAAAAGCAGAATGAATTTTCAAGCAAAAATAAGGCATTGTTCTCAAGGCACTTTGCAATCTATTGAAAGGCATTATACAACATTGTTTGACTATTATTTTGACCAGTAATGACTTTAACAGCAGTACTTAAGACTAGGGTCTTAGCTAGAAATTCAGGTTTGCCTGTCATTTGAATAAATGTGCCTGTCCCAATTTGACCTTTAAAACATTTACCAGACTTCTAGAGCCCATTGGGGGGTTCAAAGACTTCAAATATGTGCTGCTATAGCCTTGTTTTGCAAACCTGGATTACTAAAAAGGTCAACAGACTTTCTATACACCTACAATTATAATGTAGCATCTGTCAAAGGGATTAATTTTGCCCATCCCAGGAGCAAACTCCCCCGGGTGGCTAGCTAAGACCCTGCTTAAAACTGCCATCACCGAAGACATTGGACTATTCCAGTTGAAATCCATACACTCCCTATAGCAGACATGACCTTAATCTCCCACACAGGGGTATAGAATTCAAATAGATACCTACATGTATTCAGGCAACTCAAATTCACACTCCCTGTGAGGAAAACGTCATGTCTTCCATAATAGGGGGGTGTATGCAGGCTGTCAACTTTTTGGAATTGCTTGGCGTGAGACACAGCCGTACTGGGATTTATCGACTACAATGTTCATTTTGACCCATTATTATTTGAGCCATGGCGCTCCAGAATCTGAAAGTGGGGGGGGGGGTTAGAACAACATTTTTTTTAACGGTGCGTGAGATTTTACTCATTTTCCAGCATTTTGCGTGAGATTTACTACCTATGAGTGAGATTATACTACCTTGGCATGAGACCGTAAGACAGTGACCCAATGCGTTAGACTCGCGGCCAATGCGTGAGAGTTGACAGCCCTAGTGTATGGATTTCAACTGGAATAGCCCATTAGGATTAGGATATTGTTATAAAAATAGATACATTTACAATTTGTGATGTTATCAGGTTAAATGAGGTTTGTTGCCAAGTTAATTTTCTTTTCATCTTTCAACCATATCATAAATTAAAATACATGATCCACCTAGCTTGATAATATCACATCACATTTTGATTCATATAAACATTATAATTTATTAATTTACTTTCTACACCTGTGAGTTGACTACCTGATCATGCAGCACCTTACCCCCATCCTCTTACATGGTATACAGAAGGTAGGGGTCTGCACAACATATACACCCATCTTGAATTCATAAAATGCTTACTGAAATTCTGGGGCGGTCACTCTCACACAAAAGTGCTACCCCCCTGCGTCTAATCACCTCTGAAATGCACCCTTAATAATGAATTTTTACATAACCAAATTGCACCCCTTAATGGCGAAACACATGCAAAATCCTACCCTAAATGGCGTAGCACATGCAAAATTATACCCTAAATGGCGTCAACTGAGATATATCTAATTTATACCCTCCTACGTGGCGTAAACAGGAAAATGAGCTAAATAGCTGCTAATTTGATACCCAAGATATCTTTTTGATGATGCAGACCTATAGAAAACATGCACAAACAAGAATCAATTAAAAAGTGGCAATTTTTATCAAATTAGCGCAAACTCACTCAAACAATAATATTACTAACCCTAAACGTCTAAGGATTTGCCTGATAAAGGACCCCTAAATGGCGATGTCTTCTGAAAAGTACCCCTTTTTCAAAAAGATGTTGACGACGTTCTGTGGTGAAAAACATACCCATTTAGACGTTTTTCTTGGACGCGGGTGCGCAGCAAGTAGTGAGTGACCGCCCCCCCCACCCCAGGGACTGAAATTGTCTCCTAAAATGGGCTCAGTTGAAATCCATACACCCCTACAATATGGAAGACATGACGTTAATCTCCAACACATGGAGTGTGAATTTCAAATACACCTGAATGAGTGACTCCATTTGAAGGAGATTTCATGTCACATCTTCCATAGGGGGTGTATGGATTTCAACCACAGTAACCTTATTTTTTGTCCTTATTTTGGGACCGCTCATAAGATGTAAAATGACCTGACCAGCCCGGTCTGGGGAAACGATTCGGTCCGGGGGCCCACTCATCTTAAATTCCAAAGATTTGTTTTTCCTAAGGTTCAATTATTTGAATACAGTAATTTCATATACAAGCAATTAAGTCAGGAACACAGAAACCTTTGGACTAACCAATAACCAACTAGGCAGTAACCAGTCATAAGTGATAAATACATTCACAGAAATGTTGACTCAGATGGAGAAGTGTACACTACGTAGTAGTTTCAGCCGTTGTTTCATGTCTGATGAGGGAATTACTGCTACTTGCATTGCTGCCATTCTGTAGAATAATGAAGAAAAAAATGCATATCCTTCATATATACTGTAGCTTTCCATATAATAGTAACTATTTAAAGATTAGGTCATGCAACCCAAAGAAAACCAAGTCAGAATTACCTATTGTGTCATGCAATATTATAATTCAGAGGAGTCAGTGAATTCACAGCGCCACCGAACTGATCTTGGTTTGTCGTACGCATGTAGAACAAAATAGTGTTCCTCTGGCACTTATCGGCAAAAGCCTGACATTCAATGATAATTAAATTCTTAAAGCTTGAGCATTGCAACAGCTAGTTTTGTGATTGTAGAACTTGGTGTGCATGACGCAACGCATTAGATGACGAACACAAACATGCACTCTTTTTAGAGCGAAATTTATCAGGAGAATGGCAAGATAACCCAGAGGTACAGGTACATTATTTTATGTTCCATGAGCGACATGCAAACATGGCAGAGTGGGTTCTCTTTGGGTCTAATCTCTATGGACTAGAGTTAGGGTAAGGGTAAGGATAAGGGTCAATCTTGTTACTACTAATGACTAACACTATCAGTGTCATGCTATGCCAGAGTTGGTTGTCTTTGGGTCTAATCTCTAAGGGTTAGGGTTAGAGTAAGGATAAGAATGAGAATTAGAGTTAGGGTAAGGATAAGGGTAAATCTTGATGGTACTATTAATAAGTAACACTATCAGCACATTTGAGATATGAAGGTAATGCAAAAGAAAAAGAAAGGAGAGAAATAGTAAGTTCATTCTTATTAATTATACAGTTCTTGGAATACAATGTTAATAATTAACTGATTTACTGAAATACAGGCTGTATCAAAATGATCGCTCCACCCACTCTCCATTCAATTTTGATGTTTTTGAAATACATGCCTCTTCCAAACCCACCATTGGATCTATTTATTAATATTATCAATCATCCAGGTAGATCAAATAGTTGTACTAAATTATAGGTCTATTCAACTGGACTTACTATTTATGATGGCTACGGTATCACATAATATCCATGACGCGTCATCAGGTCGACTGGTCTTGAATTGGCTCTGTATTCGTGACCTGTGACGACTCCTGTGTGACGTCACATCTACCAATGTGAGGTCGCAGGTCAATAATACAGAGCCAATTCAAGATCAGTCAGCCTGATGATGCGTCATGGATATGACGTGATACCGTAGCCATCAAAAATAGTAAGTCCTGTAGAATAAAATTATAATTTAGTACAACCATCATTGGATCCAAATGCACAAAGTATGAAGTCTGGTCATTTCAAGTGGAAGAGGCAGGCTTTTAAGAAATATTGGGCTATTCCATTTAAAATCCACATTGCAGCTGTACCCCTGTGGAAGGTATTGGAAATATCTTCCACAGTGGGAGTATGAATTTCAAATGGAATGAACACATTTAGCAGCTCCATTTGAAATTCACCCTCCCTCAGTGGAAGATTTTGGTTGAATCTTTCTTAGAGGGTGTATGAAATTCAAATGGAGCTGTCTAATGTGCTCATTCCATTTGAAATTCATATTCCTTCTGTGAAAGATATTTCCAAAATCTTCCACAGGGGGAGTGTAGATTTTAAATGGAATAGCCCAATGAATGGAGAACAATCATTTTGATACAATACAGTCTGTACACATATCATTATGAAACTATATCATGACAAACAATTTTAGGCAAATAAGGCAACTTCACAAAAGCATATTAACAGGCAAAAAATACTAGCATCTGGTGCACCTTGGAAACAAACTTAATTGGAAATAACTAGTGCAAACTCAGTGACGTGTGCAAAGGGGGGGGGGCGGGGCTATGCCTCCCTCTCACTATTCCGCTGAGCGGCAATGGCATGACTATTAAAGCCAATAATGTTGCTGTTCAGCACTCTGTCAAAAAGTTTCCTGTTCTCGTGTAAGAGCGGTGCCGCTCCTGAGTTGACTTGAATTCAACTCCTAGTGATCTGCCGCGTTGAGCAAACTGGTGGAGTGATCAAATACTTGGTCACCGCTGGCGTTTCTGGTATGACTGCGCAGTGAAGCAAAATCTTCCTCAGAGCGGCAAGCAGCAGGAAAGTATGGAATCAGCATTAGGAAGCATAATCATGTATGAACTTTGACCCAACGTTTTTTAGCAGCTCACTTCAGTTTCTCTGGGCTATAATGACAGCAGAATGCAAACTACTTACATCAATCATTATGAAATGTGATGTTGATCAGTGTATTTGCTGTAATTTGATTATTCTGTGGCAGTGTATAATATATGAACATTAAAAAAACTATAACAATAATAAGAATTGAAAAATAAATACCGTACATTTTGTAAATGCAAATTAGTGACAAGCAACAAAATTTTAATGGTGGCAACAATATTGTACTGAACAACAGGTTATTTTAATTTTGAAGGGGTTGATTTTTTTTGGAATTTTTACCTGGTCTGAACGGTTTGTCGGTTTCATTTATTCACGGTGGAAACAGCTACATATGTGCATAATTGATGCCTATGCATTATAAATATTTTTGAGGGTTTTAAATTG
Source organism: Amphiura filiformis (assembly GCF_039555335.1). Classification (NCBI taxonomy): domain Eukaryota; kingdom Metazoa; phylum Echinodermata; class Ophiuroidea; order Amphilepidida; family Amphiuridae; genus Amphiura; species Amphiura filiformis. The sequence continues at coordinate 7,152,678 of NC_092641.1, read as the reverse complement.
GAGGTTGCTTGGTTAACCATGATAAGCTTGAAAATACCTCCCCTTGCAAAATTTCCTGTTTACAGTACTTCAGTAATGGCTGAACCTTCTCCTCACCTGTAAGTAGGGCACGGTGGCTCAGTGGATCGGCCTTGGACTCATAATCTGAGAGCTTGCTCGGCGTGCGTGAGTTCGAGTCCCGATCCCGCCACCGTGTTGTGTCCTTGGGCAAGGCGCTTTGCCTAGCTTGCCTCACCCCACCCAGGTGCAATGGGAAGCTGTTAGGGGTAGTCACAGTCGTTGTACTGATGAACCCTCGCCATTTGTAGGCTGCAAACGTGGTTCGATTATTCTAATGACGGCGGAATAAATGTAAAGCGCTTTGAGGCTGTTTACGGCATAAAGCGCTATATAAATATCTACATTTATTTATTTACATTTAAGTAGTGGGGGATTTTGTTGGCCGGTATGTAAATTTCAAAAGTACTCGCAATGAGTACCATATTTGTTCCATTACCCGCCCATGCCCCTATAAGCACCAACCAGTGACTTAACAATAAGCAAACTGTTATATTATACAAATATTGACTGCTATGAGGGGCACAGTTAAAATTATAGGCCCAAGGTGATGTCAAAACCATGACTATGCCCGAAGCGAAGCTGAGGGCATAGTAGTCATGGTTTTGACATCACCGAGGACCTATAATTTTTTAACTGTGCCCCGAATATTAAGCAGTCAATATTTGTTTTATATACCGAATAATATAGATTCTTCTCATTTGATTGGTTAAAAGATTTCCTGAGCTGACAAGGCCTACAAGCTTTTAACTGCATAGGCCCTAAATGCACAGTGCATGCAAGACGCCATGAGCAAGGGTGCAGAATTTGGACCGATATCTACCGATAACATATCTAAAACCCTACCGTTTCTGTGCTAACGTCACACAATGCCAAGTCTTCAGGTCGTAGTAATTTGTCTAAAAAGTGACATTTGGTAGGTATAAATCCTTGACATGTAACAGATTGTAAACAAATCACTGCATGCACTCACTACTACGCCGCAGTGAAAGGTCGTCGTCTCCAAGGAGAGGTCGTTATAGTCTCTTTTACAACACTGTAATCAACGCCGGCCGTATAGTGGGTGCGTAATGTATACGAGCGATCTGTGTATTTGGGGTTGCGAATATCCAATTATTTAGCGGGCACAGTCGAGTCTATGCCCGGGGCACAGCTGCTTATGATGTCATATTGATAGAAAAAGGGGGCACAGCTATTTTAATGACTCCACTTTTAACCAATCAGATGAGAGGAATCTATATATGAGGTATATAATATGAACTGTCGATGCAAATCTGGATCATGGGCTGAAACATATGGAACACTGCAGATGATGGATGAATATTTTGGTCCATTTCTTATGTACGCAATTATGTAAACAATGTAAGAAATAAGCGCCCCACCAAAATGACTTTGTTAAGCACCCTGGGCCGTTAATGGAACAAATACAGTAATTGAAATGTGAGGGAAAGTAGCAGGCCAGTAACTTTTACAATTACCGACTTAACTGATGAGTGCTTGAAAATGTTAAGGTACATGTACAAGACTAATCGCAGTACATCAATAAAGCACAAATGTGAGGTTTACATTCATTGGTGTCAATGCCTAGAAGCAAAATGCGAAACAAAAACATTCTCAACTACCATGCATGCATATATAGTCTCTAGCTTCCTTTTTTAAGGGAAATCTTATACATTACATACCCCATCACTCTCAGGTGCAAACAATCCACTCACTTCACGAGGAGATTGCCTACCAGGCTGGTCCCCATCGTTCGCGAATAAAAAGGCACCAACATCCCTGGCTGAACCGCCACCATAAGGTGGGGGATGTGAAATAGGCGGTAGGTGACCGTGGGGTAATGTTGGCATGGTGGGCCAAGTCTGGCGGAAATGTGTAAGGTATGTAAGATGTTACATTAGTAATCTTAGTCCCTGTTAAACATTTTCAGAATCCTGAATTTGATACGCAAGTTACCATTTATCATATTTACATTGCACTTAAATTTATATATAAATATGCACTTATGAACGTATAAATTGTTGTCTATGTTACATACAGTTGTATCTCAAAAGGCTGCCTTGTGTGATTTCTTATTATCCTTGTTGTATTTCATATAGTGGTTTTATATTCTCATGCTCCTTTTCTATGAATGGACACAGGATTGTAATAATGTGATATTTCCTCAAAATTAACCTATCAAGTTAATTTTGCAGTGTATTTTATCACAATTAAATGATAATAATAAAATAAATCACACAAGGCAGCCTTTTGAGATACAACATGATGTGATACGGAATACAAAATATGCCATCAACTCACCTGTACACCCCCTCTTATAAATGATGAAGCCGTAAACATTCCCCCGTTCAGTGCACTTGGTCGCCTATCACCATCACCATTACTAGCTAGATATTGCGGTTTTGCATTCGAACTATTTGCATTTGATCCACTGACAGTGAATAATTCAGTAAAATTTGGCGAGTGGCCCAGACTGCCGCCCTCTAATATGTGAGCACCGTATGCGTGGTGTGAGAAGTTGTCTACTTGGTGGCTAATATTGCCGTTAGGCTCATTCATGACGCCTATTTGAGATGTCCGTACATGGTAAGGAAAGTTTGTATTGGCACGGGACGGTCTGGTGAGTACCTGGAGGAGTTGAAAATTGAAAACAATATGTTATTCCAGTTTAGACCCCCTATAGTCGACATGGTTTAATCTTCCACACAGGTTGTATAGATTTCAAACAGACGAGTCACCCATTTAGGTAACCCGATTTGAAATTCATATTCCCTGTGTGGGAGATTAAGATCATGTCTTCCATAGAGGTGTGTGGATTTCAACTGGCATAACCCAATTTCATTATAAGCTAGGTGATTTCATGCATGTTGAAATAGTTATATTCTTAAATAAATAGTATTAAATATAGAGAACACATACTGCTGAAAAATAATATTATTTTAACTAATTCTATACCATTCAGCAAATTACTTCAGCGGTGACCATCTGCCCTGTCTGATAATCGCGTAAAAAGAACAAGGTCACATGTTGCTACGCAGCTTGACCAGCGAATGAGGTGCCGATGTGATGATGACGTGATTCAATTAGCCAATCAGAATCCCACTTCCGTATACACCATATAAACTGTGCTGAATTTACAGACCGCTGAAGTTCTCTGCTGAAAACTATAGTCTTATGAACACATGAACTTCTAGACATAATGTGACCCGTCATATCAAAACTATGCAGCTGTTAAATCAATAAAGAGGTTTCCAGTGGAATAAAAATTTGAACTTTTTTTGAGAAAAGTGGGGATGAAGCTATGGATCACAAAATGCCCTTTTAAACAAATCCTAAAATAAATAAGAACTATACTTGATTCATTTTACCTTGACAGTCGTGGGGGGTCCTTTTGAACGTTCCAATGAGTCAAATAGGGCCTAAACTTATGCTAGAGTGAACACGATAATGCGATTGATTTTCTTACACGTAAAAATACAGCCAATTCAGAGAGAAAATCTTGTTTCTCGTATAGGGCCTACTATAGACAATTTGTTGGCCGGCCACTGAGCTACATCTCTTCACTAATTATAGATACTTTATAACGCGTTCCCATGTTGAAAGTTGACAAGCTATTTCTACTTGCTTTAAAGAGAGCACAATTGAATGAAGATGATTTATTTGTGCTAGGATTTCATTTAATGTAACTATTTTGTTAGTTTAATAATACCCCATACCTAACCAAGAACATAAGAAAATATTGTAAAGGCCATAAATATACGCACTCACGCATAGGGAGACAAACATGATAAAGTTAATCTGTTCTTTTCATTCTCGATCATTAACCTTTGGAACATTTCACATGCATGTTGTTTGCCTCAATGCCTTCTCGGCAATCTCGGGCTGTTGGTCAGCACAATCTGTTGGTCAGCATAGATATTGAATAAAATTGAATGCCATCACATCAATTCAAAGCTACACCCTTTTTTGAAATACTGGTTACCTGCAACTTAAAATGAATTGACAATAAGAAAAAATATAATGAAAGAAACTTACCAAAAATACAACCTGCGCAGTAAATGCTATAAGTAGTTCTATGAAATTCATAATTTTTTCTCGCCACCACTTCGGCATAACAAAAGTTGCAATTAAAATCATAACAGGTGTAGCAAGAAACCTGAAAAAACAAATAGGTAAAAAGTTGACTTTCAATTCTCCAATTATTGTCCACAATGTATCTTGATTTTAAACTCGTAAGGTTTGGCGCACAACAAAAGTTAGACCAGATCTAACATTAGACCAGGTCTAAGAATAGAGATTAGTCCTATGGAGAAGAAACTTTTTGTGTAGATCCAGTTAAGGGCAAAACCATGTAGCTTAATATAAGATGGCTGTAGTTTAACTTTTTGACTTTGTTAAAAGTAGGAAAAGAAAAGAGTAAAAGAACCCCTCCCTAATTCTAACCTGCATGGTTAGACCATGTCTACGACTAGGTGTCAGACCTGGTCTAACTTGTTTTGTGCATACAGACCTTAATACATGTGTCTGAATTCAGCGGAAAAACTAATCTAAATGTGGCATGTCATCCCATGTTGCTTTCCTTATGTGGAATAAATCACTTATCATATACCTAAACCAGTGAACATGAGACATCAGGTTTTTCCGCTGCCTTTAGTTGGTTTCAAATACGTCATGCATATAAAAATGGGGGACAAGAAATGTCACTAATATAATATGTACAGCTACAGGCAACATACAGCTAGCTTATTTAGCCAATGTCAACATGGGGTCATCAACAGAAATATTTTCTTATAAACATATTGGACCAACACCTCAGCTATTTGGTACTTTATGACAGCAATGGAAAGAAAAGTACAAAATGTTTGCAATTTTTTGCCACATAGATTTTGACAAATTGACATGGTAAACATCAATCTCTTACACAAGACATACTGCTCTTGATTATGCAATGACTATAATCCATACCAATACATAATTATAAAGACTAGTTTGCATCTGACATCCTGTGCAGGTCAGCAACCAATCATGCCATCAACCACAAACAAAAATTTTTAGTTGAACATTCCTGAAAAATTCACTTCTAATAAATGCCCCCTCCACCTTCCAAAATGTTACGCCCCGAAATAACCACTTACCATATTGTATAGAAGAAAAAGAACGGATAGTAAAATAAGCCTTTTTCAGGATAATGTTTTAGTGTGAAGAAAATTGCATATATGAACCACAACCAGCAGAGGCCTCGTACAGCTATGAGACCAAATCCAGCAGGACTTTCAAATAGATATAGCACTTCACCCTCGTCAAAAACCTGAAAACGAAAAGCAGTTAACACTGTCATTAGAATCACAGAATTTGTGGGGGGTTTTTTTCGAAAAGAAAATGTATCTAAAATAAATAGCCTGGCCTTGTTTGAAGTTGGAACTTTAGCATTTTTAGAGCTTTCACTTTTTGCAATGCTCTATCTAAATAAATTTTTTGGGGCACTTGTACAATGGGCTCATTTCATTTGAAATTCATACTCCCTCTGTGGCAGATATTTCCAAAATCTTCCACAGGGATAGTGTGGATTTTAAATGGAATAACCCAATGATATATAAAAGGTGACCCAACATCCGATGGGGGTAAAAACAAATAAATATATTACACAAAGTTAAATGTGCTAATTAACTTTGTGTATTTATTTGTTTTTTTCCCCACTGGATGTTGTGTCACATTTTTGCTGTTTTTAAATTTACTCTTTATTTGTATCCTTTTCAGGGTTGTTGATTTTTTTTGTAATTAAATCAATTTTATTTTTTTTAAATCGATTTTTTTTAAATTTTTTTGCTCTACCCCATGATAAAGTCCAAAGAGTACCATTAGACATATGCACAATCCTACCAGGTATTTACAAAAGAATCAGAAGATGTTTTTATATGTGAAAATTTCAAAGAAAACATTTGGTAAAATCATGGGGAAAAACTTGTTGAATTTTGCACCTTGAAAATGAATTTTAGCAATAGATAAAGTGACATCATAGAGGTATTTTAATTGTATCCGAAAGTTGAAGAAGTCAATTTAAGAAAGAAATTAACTTATATTTATCAAAAATGGTAAAAAAAGTTGATTTAAATCAGTGATTAAAAAAAAAATCAAGTGATTTAAATCAATGTGATTTAAATCAAACATCCCTGATCCTTTTGGATCCATCCTTTGGTTCCCTGCTGGTCAGTTGGAATAGAATTTCTAGTTTTTACATAGCCAATAATATTTGTGCTCTTTGATTTTTTTAATACCAAACTTGATGAATCGCATGAAGTATACTCACTATTTGTTGATAAACGAATAATGCAACATTAAGCATTGTATATAAGCACATGAGAACTGCTATTTTGACACTTCCTGAATGACTGATGCGACCCCTAGAAGATAAACAAAAGAAAATACAAAACATAAATTGATTTAACACTGTTCGGTATAAAACTAATGCAAAAAGGCTGTCATGTGGCACAAACCAGCTAACTAAAACTTAACCCCTGAGCACTACCTGCCGATCTAACATCAACTCTTATTGGTCAATTACATGATATTTTCAATTTAATCACCAATCAGAATGGAGCTTTGCAAATAATTCACCCCAATAATTCTGTGTGGTGAAATTATTATAACAATGTTGCTGATTGGTCCAACTGATAATGAAAACTTCTTTTTGGCCAATCAGCAGGTAGTTCTCATGGGGTTAAGGGGGTACTACACCCATTATTGATTTTTTTTTGCATTTTTTTGCATTTTGTGAAGAAATTACAAAAAAAATTGGGACAAAGTGGCATGCAAAATGAAGGGGCAAATCTTCTCGTTTTATTGGTGGCATCGGTGTAGTATTAAATTGTCTATGTGGAAGAGATTATTTAGGCCTATTTAATTTATTCAGTGTTATAATCAGTGAGTATATTTCTATAGATAGTATAACAAAGGATTTAATGTATTCTATTCATGTATTCTACTTGGACATGTTCAATAGAATAAATTATGGTTTGTTATGAAACACACATCTCAGTTACCAGGATACAGTAAACAAAAAAAATATATAGGGCTAAAATGATTTTCTAAAATGGTTTAAAACCACTTTTTATGTAGAGATATTTTATAAGTTCAGGACATGAGATGATGAACATATTTATATACTTTATAAATTTGCAACAAAAAAAGAAGATGGGTACTGATGAAAATCAGGGTATTAATTAAATCGCCTTAAGCATAAATTTGCGGATGTACTCACTCTGCATCATTATCACATAAAATGGGCAAGATGTATGCAACTAGGCCTTGGTACTTCATGACTTACAACATAATTAAATCAAATCTATAATATTTTGCAGCTAACATCACGTACGGTGCAAAGTTAATTCATAAATCTACACTCGGCATCAGGAGATCGCCTCATCAGCCAATCAGAAACAACTGTGTTTCAATGCATTTAATATGTGATGTAAGCTTAAAATATGCTCTCATTAAAGGAAGTGTACAGTAATCACAACATTATGTCTTATATGTTAGAAAAATAATTATCAAACACGAATCACATGGTTTTATTAAAACAAACTCATATTAACCATAAAAACGAATAAAAACAGCCGAAATTGTCTAGAGCAATGACGTCCCAATAATTCAATGAAGCCTGACGACAAATGAGCACAAATAACCATTACATCATTGCTCTAGAAAATTTTAGCGCGGGAATTTTGAATATTGCGTGTTGCGAGCCAGCTGTTTTTATTCGTTTTGATGGTTAATATGAGTTTGTTTTAAATAAAACCATGTGATTCGTGCTTGATCATTATTTTTCTAACAATATAAGACATAATGTTGTGATTGCCGTACACTTCCTATAAAGTTTCAGGAAAGATCATAACACCCTCTTTATTTCCACTGATAACAATAAAATGGTGGTCCCATTTGTAATTTTATTACTGAGTACTCCCAACAATTTGGGGAAGATCTATTTTGAGCCATTGTAGCACTTGTTCAGTGCTGCTCGTTGCACTTGCGTGATGAGGGGGATGTCTGACAGGGCAATGTGTCCCACTGCTCTCCCTCTGTCATGGAAAAATCTCCAAAAATGAAAGTCCAAATGAAGCCATTTGGTGCACCATTTTTACACTATTATTGGATATTTTCACATAATATTTGGAGGATGCGTAAGATATTACTATTTTGCCAGCTCTTGGTGTAAGATATGCAACCTTGGTGTGAGAGTGTGAGAAAGCACCTGAATGTGTGAGTCTCATGCTCAAAACGTGAGAGTCGACAGCCCTGACTCTGTTTCAGTCAAGTTAGCTCAATCGATAAGGTGTTCAACTGTGGTGCGAGAGGCGGTGCCTAGTACGCTCCCATGGGAAAAATTGAGTCAAGCTTGAAATTCCCTTGAAATTGAACTTACTGCTAATTGTCTCGTTGTAACCCGTACGAAACTCAGGGAGCTGATCCTGGTTGGGAAGGTTATTTGTGTAATGTCTAGGGTGTGCGCTCATGAAGTAACTAAGTCCATGATTTGTTATTAAATGGTTTATGGAATATGTGGGGCCCGTTTTTGGTCACCGACAACCTGTAAAGTGTGCTGAGGCTTGTGGATCAACATCTAGGCATTGTGCCTGTGCGTAGCGCACTATAAATCACTGCACTTTTTTTTTCAAATAAATTACCTTCATTGCATATTTCTGTAATAAGGAACAATGCTTCAATATATCCCAATACTTTTTGTAATTGAGCTCTTTCTTACCTTGTTATGTTATAGCCTTTTGCCATCAGAATTAACATCAACAAAAATACACCGTCTGCTAAAGCTTGAAATATCTGTGCTGCTAACTTGGTATTCATATTTGCCGTGCCATTCCTCCCATAGTCAACATAATGGACTATATACAGCAATAATGCCAACACTGAAACAGAAGCAAATGTTGCTGTTGAGTATAAGCGGAACGTCTAGAAAGAGGGGGAAATCCAAAAGGTGTGTCCCAAGAATGTTGGCAGGGCTACTACAAAATACACAGCGACCTGGTATTTGACATATTTCTACATTTAGAGTCACAAACAATTGAAGAAGGGGGCAGGGAATAAATATAATAAAATAAATGTGCCAAAAAGAGAGAAATAACCGGAAAATCATGAAGAAATTCAATAATTATTTGTTTAACTTCCTCAAAAATAAAAACTTAAAATCAGGGGTAACAATACCAACAGAGCTGTTGGTCTCAGTGTTTGTTTTCACTCTAACACTTCATGTTTTCAGAAAGGAAACAAATCGTCGGCAGAGTGCAACACCATCGTAAGTGCAGTAGAATGCAATAGCTGCCATGTGCAACATTTCAATAAATGTGCTTACTTTTAACTAATAACACTAGAAAAAACACCCAACTGCATGTAAAGGTGATATCATGAGTTAGCTTAAGTGGCCATCAGGAAAGTATACAGAACATCAACACTTTTATATAATGAGCATGATGAGGGGATTGTGCTGCAAACAATAGGTGTTTTACAAAAGGCAGCTATTGTATTCTACTGCACTTACGATAGTGTGACGAAATGCATTCACATGGTCCAAATGTGGCATTGGGGAAAGCAACTGAAATTTTATGGAAATGTTTTGACAATCACATATTGGGCTATTCCATTTAAAATCCACAGTTAACCTTGTGGAAGATTTTAGAAATATCTTCCAGAGGGAGAGAATGAACATATTAAGCAGCTCCATTTGAATTTCATACACCCTCTGAAAAAGATTCAACCTTAATCTTCCATTGAGGGGGTGAGTTACAAATGGAGCTGCTAATGTATTCATTCCATTTGAAATTCATACTCCACTGGAACGTGTTCCAAAATCTTCCAATGGCTTACGGAGCAGTGTATTACATATAATCATGCGTAACCCGCAAACACAAAATTGGAATCAAGTGAAATGTCAGAAAATTTTCATGGATATCTACTGACAAATGTCATAAAAAGAGACTTCTAGTGTTACATAATACTCCTTTAAAGGAGGATTTTGTGATCCTAGCATCCTCTTTTTGTGACATTTTTCTGTAGATATTCACGAAAAAAAAAGCTTATTCCCAAAATTTCAGTTCATTCTGATTTTGCGTTTGCGAGTTATGCATGATTATGTGTATTACACTGCTCCATAGGCCACTGTGTGTAATTTCATTCTGGTATACCAGAACAAAATTTGACGATATTTTTGCTAAGCGAATTCATCTGCAAGAAATTTTTGGTACATAAACATTCTGTAGGAAGAGGTTTTCAGTTGTATAAAAATATCAAAAGTGGGGGGGATGAGGCTGTGGATCACAAAATGCCCTTTTAACTATAATGAAAGACAGAAATAAAAAGATTTTATCACGTCTGATGTCACTGTCAATTACGATCCTTGATCGGTTTACACAGGTTAATAGCGCGTAAAAGGAAGGCCAATTCATCTGGTGCTGGTCAGAGAAAAGGAATAGCAGAAAATGGTGAAAAATTACGTACTTTTACAAGACAAAAAGTAACTTTTCTAGGCATTGTTGACATGGTGCCTCCACGAAAGAAAGTTTCCTACTGTAAAGACCTAAATTTTGAGATGGTTTGTATGTTTGAAGGTGCAAAATTAACAATAAGGCGCCCACTGATACCTCCGTGTTCAGCAAGTCATCATCACAACACTTGTAAACAAACCGTGCTTGAGTTTGATTGACAGATGACGTCAGACGCGATAAAATCTTTTTATCTCTGTCTTTCATTATATCTGCTGCAATTTCATTGATGAAACTTACTGTAAAGTACAATGACCCACATGTACATCTTGTAGGTGGTGTGAAATAGCTGTCTTTCTTTCAGAATATCTGCAGGACAAGAAAGATAACATACAGTTAGATAATCACCAGTTTCTGTCAAGTTAATTGTATTTCTCAATCTCCACATTCATCATGGTACCTACCGCATTGTCTCTAATAAATGCCCCTAGGGCGTTGCATTTTTCCAAAGGAGTTTGACATTATATATGCTGATTAATGTATGAGCAGACATTATATACATCATTGTAATCAATGAAAAGTGTGGGAAGGGGCATTTATTTTCCTTCTTCTTCTTCCTTATTAGTGCCTCCCTCATATGTATGAGTATTGTCGCACTAACTGCATACAGACAAGCTGTACTTATTTTTTACTCTGGAACCTAGAGTGGATGAGTGTATTTTTGAAGTACAGTCAACAGTACCGGGATGATCCCCTGCTCTTTTCGAATAGCCTGTGACATTCTTTAATGTGCACACTGCATTAATGTCAGAAATACACTGGACCGACGGCTTAAAGTGCCCTCTGAAGCACTAAGCAAGTAGAGTGAAGTGCCTTGCTCAAGGACACAAAGAGCCAGCCGAGCTCAGGCGGACCTGGGATTCGAACCCTCACGTTTATTAGAGAAAATACGATATGTGAATCCCACTAAGGGCCCATACCAGTGTGCAGCTTTCAAGCTGGGAAATCTCTTATTCAATGGGAGATTTTGCATTGTGGCTACAATAATAAGCTGTAGCTTGGCTGGGAAGGCTGTGCACTGGTAATAGGTATGGGCCCTAAATTCTTTGGGGTAAACAACATCATTTATTCCCAGTAGGTCTGTATGGAGCTGAACACAAAATAAACACACCATATTCTAAAATGTTGGTTTAGTAACAATAAGTTAAGCATAGGGAAAATGAGCAATATTTGAGAGCAAAATGCACTCACCAGTTTTTGAAAATGTGCAATTTGCATTTTTTCCCCAAAATGTGTGATATTTTTCTCCCAATGCAATATTTAAAAAAATTTACTTTTTTTTCTTTTATATTTTCTTGCAACTTTCTGTGACGGTCTATTTTCTGTACTTTTTTGACGAGGATTGTGTTGCAGATCATTATGGATTCTTTGATTTTAGTTTTTGGAAATGAGTACTTGTTTATTTTTGGAAAATCTTAAAATTTGCGATCGACCTATAATGGCTGATTATACCCAAAATGCGCAAATTTCAGCCTATTTTTTGCATTGCGCATTCTCCCTATGCTAAATCATTAAGTGCATGGTTATATATAAGTCATGAAAATGATTTTAAAATAATTTCTATGAAATATACTACAACAGTTTGGAAATGTCACACAAAAATCATATTGGATTGAAAATGTTATATGGAAAAAAAAGAAGAAAAAAGAATTGACAAAAGAAATAAAAAATAATAAAATAATAATGTTCTTTAATATTTAATCAATCAATAACTAAATTGATATACAACAAAATGCATAATCACTCATCCATGCATAATTTGAGTTGATTATTATTAATATCTATAGGCCTACACATTGCTATGGAAACCAGTAATTATGTCTTATTACTAATTAACTGCCTGGCCTCAATGTTTAGTATACCAGTTTGATGAAATAGCAACATTTATGTTGAAATTGATTGTATTGATGAATTTCAACCCTACCTATATCCATGACAATACAACAAAGTGAGGGGGATGTCAACAATAAATAATTAAAAAATTTCTTTGGAAAAAATAATACATTCTTTATATCTACCTTTCATGCCCAATATTTTATGGTTTGACATTGGTGTTAACAAAATAATACATTTGGCACTTTCCTAAAAAAACTTGAAATGTGTGTGAAATTGGGCAAAAAGTACCAAAACCAGGCTGAAATTAAATGAAGTTGCGGAAATTTTGACTAAAAAAACTGAATTCAAATTTAATTTTCAACCCCAGCACAACTTAAGGGTCACACACTGAAAATAAAGTGTGGTATTCGCCGTTTTTGGATCGCACCCACCCCGTCTGACTACATGCTGATTGGCCAGTACTTCTTGAATAAAAGGAAACAGTAGTGAGATTGAGATCAACAGTGTCAATGGTGTCATCCCCATTCCACAGTGAGATAGTCAGCCGTGTGTAACGACAATGATGCACAGACAATTAATTAAAATTGTGTAGCATGAAAGTTGGAATGTTTGTGGACTACAGTAGAGATAAATAAAAAAATATTGGGGCTGCCAAAGTGTCTGTGAGTCTCAGCTTCGTTAATTTTACAGAGCAATTTCTGATTTTTTTTTTACCATGTGTTACATGAGCCTTGCGTTTGTGTTACGGTATGACTGTGTAACGTTTACATCCCTAATTTGATCCCGTATTCAAGAATAAAGCTGGAGGCAGGAATAACACTTCCGAGAAAACCAAAACATCTGGTCAAGGTTTCTGGTCCAAACATATAGATCAATAACATCATCAAAGCTTTAAGAAAGCTTTCTTTCAGAAAGTTTCTGGTGAAACTGTCAGCAGAAAAACAGAAGTTTTTCACTGATCTTGGCAAATGTGCTCGAAAAAGCAAATAGCAACAACATGTGAGACAGCAAACAACCCCAAACCAAACCAATCCAGATCATCTTACCTCCCAAGCAAGTAAAAAAGAACTATCTGATTTATTAGGCTATTCTATTTGAAATCCATACACCCCCCTATATTGGATGACATGACCTTAAACTTGAACACACAGAGTGCAGATTCAACCAGGTTTTTGCCGCAGGTGGGAAAAAACGTGGTTTTAACCGCTTGGCAAAAACAGTTTTTGCCGGCAAAAATGGCAAAAACTAAAAACAGTGATTTAAAGTTCAGATTTTTGATCTCAAATTTAATTATTAAATTAAAAAATTATTTTCCGGAGTGTAACAAGGCCAGATTTTGTAATTAAAAGAAAGAAAGAAATTAAAGGCATGCATTTTCATTGCTCACTTAGTGCATTTAACTAAAATCTGGCATATCAAATTCAAAACTTTTTCATTTTAAGGACTTGATGAGACAAAAAATATGTTGAATGATTCATTAAAAGTTGTATGTTTACTGTTATGAGCTTTCTGTGTACTTGTTAATATTTGAGTGACTAAACATAATAAGTTTTTGCCAGTTTTTGCCATTTTTGCCGGTTTAAACCAGGCAAAAACTGGCAAAAACAGGTTTTTGCCAGTTATTGCCACTTTGTCGGCAAAAACAGGTTTTTGCCGGCAAAATCCGAACCCTGGATTCAACGCTAAACGTGGTTTTTGGCTATCGGAGAGAAGAACAAATTTTTTACATGGCACCCCTGGGATTTGAACGTTAGACCCTCAGGTGCCATGCACAAGATCACCGACTTGTAGCTATGGTGGTTTGGCTGGCCCGGTCAGCGATTCCCTAGGTATGTATGACAATGCATGCATGCACAGTTGTTTTCTTTGTAAGATTTTACAGAGTTAGGGTTAAGTAACCCCATTTGAAATTTACACACCCTGTGTGGGAGATTAAGGTCATGTCTTAAGGGTGTATGGATTTCAACTGGAATAGCCCATCAGTTACCAGCAGATACTTTGTTCTACTTTGGGAACAGTAAAAAAGGCAGTATCTAATGTGGTATTTACCTCCAGCCACTGCATTTTATTTTGGGTGTAGACAGATTACATAATACCTTGCAAGGAAAAATTTAGTCATGTATTGGTATTTGTAAGTATTCTAATTTCTGATAAAAATTCTTATCTTTTATGACCAATTATTAAAATTAACATAAAATATTACACTAAATGTGCAAACTCGTAGCCTATTTCACAAGTGTTGAATGCTTAGACTTGTGTCAAGTTTTTGAATATGGTGACTAAAAATTGTCAGAAAGACTGCAAACTTGCAAGGTTTTTGGCCCATTTCCCCCTCAAATTGCAAAACTATTCAAATTCATCTTTTATTAGAACTGAAGGATTAAGATTTACATATTTTTAATTTGGCAAAACAGGAAAAATTAGTGCATAAGATAATGCATTTTCACTTGGAAAGTTAGACATACGCAAACAAACACACAAATCCACCACCGCAAGCAAACAGCACACATAAGCATACTTACATGACGTATATAAAGTCAGCAAAAACAATAAAAAATAGCAGCAGACGAATACAATATCTGTTTCCAGTATTCCTAAAAGCAACAAAAACGCAACAACAAAAACAAAAGCAGAAGCATTATTCAATTGTGTAACTTATACCGGAATCTGGTTTACTTACATGCTACCAGTATGGACATCAAAAACATGACTCCAAAGAGACCGAAAAAGAATAAGTCGGCTTCTAGAATACCTGTAAAGGTACACACTATTATATGTAAGTAAAAAGGCGAAGAGGTAGCCATATCTTCAGCAATGAATTTGCGAGTACCGGTACTATCTCTGGAGTTGGAAGTTTGTTGCCAAAAATAACGGGTCATAACTTGTACCAACTTTCCAATGTGTAGTTATTCTAACATATAGTTTATGCCCATGTGGTCTTTCGGCATGCTACCCATGCTGGCAAGGGATGCATGCCATCAGGAGTAGATAGCAATGCAACCCTTTAAGCCCTGTAAAACCTAAACTTAAGGGGTCCAATGAGAATCTTAATGGTCCGAAGTTCTAAACTTTGAAAATTGATTTAGTTAACTTTGATTTTGGAATGCTCTATTCGGAAGATTTCTTGGGTTTTCTGTGTTGTAATTGGTTCCTTTTTTGTATCGACAATGACGAAATTTGATTATGAGCAACTCGGCAAAGGATTTACATAATTTAAGTTTCTATGCATCGTAAAATTTAAGAGGTCCATGCAGTTTTGATCGGACCTGTTGGTCAATTTCAACTTGTAATTTAAGATGTCCAAAACAAAAAAAAGTAAGGAGTCCCAGGACGCACAAGAATGCGACCCATGCCTTCCACATAGGGCACAGTGACAAATATACCCTTCTTATTACTATCTTGGGCAAAACTGAATCGAGACGGAGGGTTAGAACTTTTGAGCCTGTGAAAGCGCTCAGAGTGAATGTAACCAAAATGTATAACATAGAAATTCAAAATGGCTTCCTTTTATTTATTACTGCAACATATTAAAGACAGATATTATATACATCATTATATTTACCAAATTGATCAGCTGAAAAGTGCTTCCTCCAGAAGCCATCTCCATTAGTAAAAGTCATTTTATATTTCATATACAGGCCCTGCAAAAATGGAAAAAAAAATTGAAAACAATAATTTTATATTTTGCTTGAATTGAATCAAGAAGTCTACAACAAAAGCTTTAAAAGTAGTTGCTATCTTTGCAGATAGAACAAAGCATAATTGTAGACAGAATTAAAAAGACTAGTTTGCGTATGACGTCCTGTCAACCAGACAAAAATGTGGTACTGCGCAGGTCAGCAACCAATCATGCTGCACCTTTACCCTGACGTTAGATGTAAACTAGTCTTTTTAATTCTGTCTTCAATACAGAGTTCAGTGTGTTGCTATGTACCCCTGATAGAATAGTATGCATGGTACAGTGTGCGTTGCTATCTACCCCTGATAGCACAGTATGCATGGTACAGTGTGTGTTGCTATCTACCCCTGATAGCACAGTATACATAGTACAGTGTGTGTTGCTATCTACCCCTGATAGCACAATATGCATGGTAAAGTGTGTGTTGCTATCTACCCCTGACAGCACAGTATGTATGGTACAGTGTGTGTTGCTATCTACCCCTGATAGCACAGTATTATGATAGTGTGTTGCTATCTACCCCTGGTAGCATAGTATGTATGGTACAGTGTGTGCCATCTACCCATGATAGCACAGTATATTATGGTATAATGTGTGTTGCTATCTACCCCCAATAGCACAGTATGTATGGGTACTGTGTATGTTGCTATCTACTCCTGATAGCACAGTATATTATGGCATAATGTGTGTTGCTATACTGAAAGACAGAGATAAAAAGACTAGTTTGCGTCTGACGTCATCTGTCAATCAAAGTTTGTTTACAAGTGTTGTGATGATATGAGTTGCTGAACGCGACAGTAAAACCAGGCGCCTTATTGTTAATATTGCACCTTCAAACATACAAACTATCTCAAAAGTTAGGTCTGATTTCTTTCGCGAAGGCACCATGTCAACAATGCCTAGAAATTTTGCTTTTTGTCTTGTAAAAGTACGTAATTTTTCGTCCATTTTCTGATATTCATTTTCTCCGATCGACACCAGATAAATCAACCTTTCCTTTAACGCGCTATTAACCGACAGTGACATCATACGCAAACTAGTCTTTTATCTCAGTCTTCAATTATATCTACACCTGATAGCACAGTATATATGGTATAGTCTGTGTTGCTATCTACACCTGATAGCACAGTATATATGGTACAGTGTGTTGCTTTCTACACCTGATACTATAGCACAGTATATGGTACAAGTGTGTTGCTATCTACACCTGATAGCACAGAATATGGTATAGTCTGTGTTGCTATCTACCCCTGATAGCACATTATGATTATCTATGGTGCAGTTGCATTGCTATCTACCCCTGATAGCACACTAAATATGGTACAGTGTATGTGTTGCTATCTACCCCTGATACCTACACTTCATAGCACAGTATCCATGGTACAGTCTGCTTTGCTATATACCCTTGATATCACTTTCACTTTCTAACAAGCTTTAAAATTAAATTTTCTTCCAAGATAGCTTATAAATTCTATTAGCTTTTATGCATAAAATGTGAATAAAATACACTTACATATTCGGCATTGCAATTGTCTAACACAATGTACCACCATCTCTCCCGTGCTGACCTGAAGCTCCTTCCTGCTTCACATACATACTTCTCTGTGTCACCATAGATGACTGCGCCAACAGAATCAAATTCATTTTGGCCTAGTTTCAAAAGTCGACATCCTGCCCAGATGTAATCGGTGGTAAGATTTACTACTTGGTGGTTTTCTTTTTTTAGTACTGATTCTTTCTGTAGACATGTCTGTTAGAAGAGGAAGAAATTATAAGCAAAAGAGCATGTTAGAAGACAAGAACCAAATGTATTGGGAGGTGAGATTTACTATTTGGTGGTTTTCTTTTTTTAGTACTGATTCTTTTTGTAGACATGTCTGTTAGAAGAGGAAGAAATGCAAAATAGCATGTTAGAAGACAAGAACCAAATGTATTGGGAGGTGAGATTTACTACTTGGTGGTTTTCTTTTTTTAGTACTGATTCTTTTTGTAGACATGTCTGTTAGAAGAGGAAGAAATGCAAAATAGCATGTTAGAAGACGAAGAACCAAATAGCTTGTTAGAAGACGAAACCAAATCTGGAAAAAATGTGGAAAGTGGGAAGCTCCATCCTGGGAAATGTGGAAGTTTGGAACAGTGGCGTGCGCAGCACATTGAAAGTGAGGGGCCAGGTTGTTCAGTTCCCCCGAATGGAGTTTGATAGGAGCAAATTTTGCCGTTTTGAACATTTTTCCCCCTAATTCCCCAAATGACCAACAAAAGTGAGGGGCCATGCCCCCCCCCCCTTTGTACACGCGACTGGTTTGGAGGGAAATTAAGGTCCTTAAACAAAGAAATACATAAGAATTTGATCATCTTCCAGGGACATTTTCATTTTTTCCAGCCCTATGTATTCGGTGGTTAGATTTACAACTTGGTGGTTCTCTATTTTTAGTACTGATTCTTTTTCTGGAAATGTCTGATAGAAGAGGAAAAAAAATGTAATGGAGCATGTTAGAAGACAAGAATCAATCGCATATGAATCAATTTTCTCAGCAATTTATTATGACCACCAAAATCTCACTGAATGACCTCTTTTATTCAGGACTATTTCATCCAGATGAGTTTCATTTTGTACTTGTATGTAATTTTTTTGTTATTGAGCGACAATGCTTCATTCCCCAATATTTTTATCAAAACCCTACCACTTTTAAATTTTGTATACTAATGCAAACTACAAATAAGTATATTTTAAATAATTTGGGAAAATTGGGAAAAGTGAATTGTATTTGTAATAAATTATTTCCTGTTATTATCAATGTATTTTGGGGCCGGTGGCCTATGTATACTGTAAATAAAATCCTCTTTTGAGGAACGAAATTGAAAAAATTGTAGGAAAATTTATTATTGCACTCAAAATAACTAGGTTATTCAAAATACCTCATGCATGCATGAATGATGTATAGATCCACTTTAGCTAAGTCATTATTAACTGACTACAGATAACATGTTGCTAGGTAATTTTCTGCTCTAGCTCATAATTTATTAATGTTCTTCATTTCAATTCCATTACCCATGATTTGGCTCATTTAAAAAGGATTAAAACACACAAAAACAGACAAGTACTGTACTTGTTCCATTAGTCGCCCATGCTCCTATAAGCGCCCACCCAACGACTTTTTACACATGATTCGCTATCATTATGTGCAGGATCCACACAACAACACATCAAACACAGAACATAGATCTACTGTTCACTTAAAAAATACAGACGGTACCAAAAGTTCTTGTCTATTCAAAAAAGAAACAAGGATGTAAACACTAAAATGTCACTATAGTTTGATCAGCTCGTAATCGGCAGGCCTTGTGACATTGCTGATTACCGTAACCACTCGGGTATAATCCCACCCCCCTAGACGGGTAATTTCACTGCAAAAATGGGGGTGGGCTTATAGCCGAAGGTGGGCTTAAACACGAGTGGTTATGGTAATATCAATATATTTTATTTCGAGAATTGTCTTGTGACATCTTGCAAGAAGTGTCACAAATCAAAATGCTATACTTTCTACAACATGCCAAATGTACATCAGACAGGTCAACTATATCACACTAACATGGGTAAACTTTTTGGCGTAGTTGCAGCGGTAAAAGCCTAAGAAGTCCTGCCGATTACGAGCTGATCAAACTGTAGAAATTATCAATATTTGTGATGTAATCTGTGAAAACCCTTCACATGTGACATTTTTTAATTTTAGATTTTGAATTTTGATTTTTGAGTTTTGTAGACAAAATGCATTGAAATTCAGAACTCTTTTTAGAACTGTTAATTTATTTTGTACCTGTGACTTCAATATCAAAAGTTGTGAGCAAAGAAGAATTGAAAAAATAATAGTTAAAGTCATAATG
Source organism: Amphiura filiformis (assembly GCF_039555335.1). NCBI lineage: Eukaryota > Metazoa > Echinodermata > Ophiuroidea > Amphilepidida > Amphiuridae > Amphiura > Amphiura filiformis. The sequence goes on along the minus strand of NC_092641.1, from coordinate 7,132,674 downwards.
TACGATCTTTTTTCAGAATTTACCTTTATTTTTTTCAAAACCGATTTTTTGGCATATTTGTAATACTTACAGATGTTCTAACTTAAATCTATGAGCAAACTGTCAAATTCGTCCTATTTGTAGTAAACGGGACGATTTTCTGTTAGTCCGACATAAAGTCATAACTTTAGATTATGACTTTTGTACGCCACGATCGCAAATTTGCGATCGTGGCCGATTATATTAAACCGTAGTCTCGTACAAAACTAGCTTATTACGCTCCCTCCACATGTGGAGGGAGCGTAACCAAACTGGCCGCAGCGTGGGAGACTAACTCTGAGGCCGCACTCACTGTCCTAATCCAAATAGTGCGAGATGTTTGAGTGATAGAGGTGAAGTTTATGATGTTGTTTCTTTGCAAATTCCCAATGTTTTTCGCATCCAAATGTATTGGGAACTTTCATAATGATTGCATATTATCATTTTAGAAGAAAAAAAGAAAAATCTAAAAATTTAAAAAGATCGTACATTAAGGCTTTAAATAGCCTTTAAATATTTATTAGGCTTGTTATCGACAGACCTATTGTCGCCAAAATTGTTGACAATGAGTTTTTATGAGATTTTTCTGACAGTCGATAAGAGACTCTCACTGTCAACAAAATAGTTAATCGATAATAAAATAGTAAATAAACCCAACCAAGAGCTTCACGATCTTGACAAAATGACCCTACAAAGGGAAGCCAATATTTTACACTTGGACGGGTATCGTCGGCCGTCATGAATAACACATTGTGTGCTAAATTCAGAAGCTTTAAAAAGGCAATATTTCTCACTTGTTTGTTGAAAATGATGTCAAATTCTGAGTTTTGGTGACATGTCGCCAAAGAAAAATGAATCAACAAACTAATATTTATAAGCAAAATAGGATTTATGCAACATGAAGGGTTTTTGGAGATCACATTGATCAAAATTAACACTAGCAGACAATAATATCAAAATTATGTTTATGTAATATCACCTTGTCCTTATGTGGGTAGACCGATGGCCACTGTTCTTGTGTGTCGTAGTATAATATCAAGTTCTGAACTTCAAAAGACTGAAAGAAAATGAAACATCAAAATTATTTCAAAACAGTGACTTTATACCATAGACATCATGTGACATAAATACCTAAACCACCATCAAACTAGGAATTTGGATGAGCTAGCTGGTGAAATGTAAGCTGCAGGCATGAGACTGCACTTTCCTAAAAAAACCTGAAAAAACTGAAAATGCGCGTGAAATTGGGCAAAATGTACCAAAAACAGGCTGAAATTAAATAAAGTTGCGGAAATTTTGACTATAAAAAAAACTGAATTCAGTTTTTAAACTGAAAATTCTCATGCCTGAAGCTATATGCGAGATTTATGCCCCCAAATTGGCAAAAATAAATAAATAAAATTAAAAAATACTCCCCCCCCCTGCTAAAAAATGAGGGCAGTATTTCTTTCTTTTTTTTACTCCATAAAACCAAAACAAATAGCTGACCGGACTGTCATCAAAAATTCACAAATATTGTCCTCATAAATCAGCTTAAAAGGTCAATATTCTTGGATGTGCCAGGAAATGGACCGTTTTTGTAAATTCAGGCTGGAAAATCAGGTTTTTAGTTGCAATGGTTGTCGATTTCTGCAACCATGCACCACAGAAATAGATTTTCGTGGTAGAAATGAATAAGCGAGAAATCACCAAAATCGAGATTCACGGCAAGAAAAGCGAGATTGCATTTTCTCTCTAAGCCTATTTATATCAGTGACATCATTTTTTGCCAACATTTTTGTGTCAAAAAATGACGAACAAATTTGCTCTTTTCTTTCCATTACTGTTTCATCATGAAAAACTATATAGCTGTGGTGTTGGTCCAATATAATAAGAAAATATTCAAACCGTTGACACCATGTTGACACTGGCTAAATAAGCTGTATTTTCATTCGCAAGGGTGACAGTCACTGACCGTTCTTGTCACAATTTCGTCATTTTAATTTTCACAGATGATTGGACCTTTTGAGATCATTTATAGTACAAGTTGACTTTTTTACCAGCTGTTTTTGTTTCATAACAACAGTTCACCCTTTGAAAAGTTAACTTCGAGTCGACGTATGTGGTGCGAAACTTTCTAAAATTTACAAAAAATCAAAATGCATTTTCACAGATGTGAAAATTTCAAAGAAAAAATTTGGTAAAATCATGGGAAAAAAACCTGTTGAATTCTGCACCTTGAAAATGAAATCAAATCAAAATTCAAATAATATTGGGCTATTCCAGTTGAAATCAATACACCCCCACCATGGAAGAAATGACCTTTAATAATCTCGCACACAAGGGGTGTAGAATAGATTTCAAATGGAGTCGCTTATTCAGGTACCGTATTCATTCTAATAAGCGCCCAGTGCGCTTAACAAAGTCATTTTGGGTGGGCGCTTATTTTTTACCTAGTTTACCTAATTTTTCGTGAGGGGCGTTTATTAGAGACAAATTTACATACGTTATAAAAGGGTCCTGAGACCTAGTAGTTTTTCAGATGCAGAAAATGTATTGCAAGTTTACACAGGACTTGTAGTCCTCCAGGTATTTCACTGTATTGACGTCTATCTGTCACTTCAACATAGTGGTACCCTTTAGCAAATTGAAAATACCCTGAGTGGGCGCTTATTGGGGCATGGGCACTTATTGGAATGAATACGGTAACCCCATTTGAAGTTCATACTGACTCCCTAGTCTGGAAGATTAAGGTCATGTCTTCCATTGGGGGTGTATGGATTTCAACTGGAATAGCACATTGCTTGTACTTACCTTAGGATATTCAACCTCAAATTCTAATCTGCCAACATCTGATAAAAAGCAAAATCTGCCGACAAATATCCATTTCTAGGTTAAATGTAAGACAAATAGAGAAAACAAGAAACAGAGAAAAGTGTCAATGATATGGGAGGCAAAAATTAAATATAAGGCCGGATAAAAAAAAAATACATGTTTAGCATCCAGGTGTTTGAAAAATAAGGTAGGAGGAGGGGCTAATTTTTTTCTTTCGATACCTGGAACAAAAGGAGGAGCCCTGTTCTATTTTGTTTGTAGGTACGGCCCTATTATTGTTATTTCACTCCAGATAATTTATTTCAATTCTATTCAAATTCAATTCTTTCTACACCTGGTGTCTTGCTATTCAATTCCAATTCAATCTTTAGAATTAATTCAATTCGATTCCAATTCAATTTTTCAATTTCAAAATCATTTCATTCCAATTCCAATCCAATGCAGTGAAATTAACAGCTAATCAATTTCAATTCAATTCTGGGCATTCATTTCAATTCCAATTCAATTCCAATACAGTTGCAGTTTGTGTTAATTGACCAAAGGCACACTGCAAAAACTGTGTCTAGAGATTGAACACTTTTTTGTTCTCAATTTGTAAACACATGTAAAATCTAAACACAAATGTCAAATTTCAAAACATCAAGTGTTTAATATCTAAACACAGGGCATCAAATTACTAAACATGACTGTTTAGCATTTAGACATGTTTACAAATCGAGGACAAGATGGTGTCTAGAATGGTGTTTAATATCTAGAGACACTGTTTTTGCAGTGCATGTTTTTACTGCCAATTTTATGACACTTGAGTCAGCAACACAAAGTCAAAATCAAGTACACTACTTGTCACAAAGGCACTTCAACAGAAGATACTTTATTGTTATGTTAACTCACCTTTCACATTCAAACAATGCGAGTGATCCTTGACCTCTGGGTCCTATTTTATGAAACTTTGGAACTTCTTAGTTCTTAGGTGATTGACTTCCTAACATTTGTCTAAATTTCTTGTCCACCATGCACATTATTTTCTAAACTTCAGGTACGTGTGGTATGATTGATAATGGGACCCTGTCCCCACACTGACCTCAAAGATGTCAAAAATCAAGTATGCCTAGGCCTAAAAGTGTGAAAAAAGCTGTCAAAGATAAGTATTTTCTTTAATGGTTTTCTCACAATTTGTTCAAATGTACAATGACTTTTGAGCATAAAAATTAGGAGCTTGAGAAAAATAGGGGGTTTATGATTAGTGCCAAAAGTTTTTAATATGTGTTTCTTGTGTGAATAGACCTGGAAGTGTATCAGAATTCAAAACGGGGGAAGGGCACTTTTTACAAGTGGAATGATCTGGAATCACAGACATCTGCTTGTGAATTGAAATGCTGAATTGAAATCAAAGCTGAATTTCATTTCGATTCCACTTCATTCTTCATCACTCAACATGATTTCAATTCCAATCCAATTCAATTCTTCATTGCTCACGATGATTTCAATTCCAATCCAATTCAATTCATGCCCAAGCCCACTCATTTCGATTCGAATTCAATTCCAATGCATTGAAATGAAAATCGCCCAAAATTCATTTCAATTCAATTCGATTTCAATGCATTGAATTAACATTAGCCCCTATACTGATCACAAAACTTTCCTGAAGTGCTTCTCATACATTTGTAAGGCTAGGCCTATAGAAGGCTAGAACTTCTCAAACATCTTCATTAAAAAGTTATATGGTAATTGAAATTTTAGAAAAATAAAAAGAAAATTTAAGAGATCTTCAATAAAACGGAAGCGGGATGGGACACTAAACATGTTTGGTTTTTTTCTTGGCCTAAAGAGTAAAGCCGTGAATTTTCTGTGTTCTACTTTTGAAATTCTGTTCCGTGCTTTTTCCGTTTTCTTGTGGCTTTCTGTATTTTGTCCATTTTACCACATTTTGTCCGTTTTACAAGAATGGTCTTATTTAAGCTAAACACACTTTTTACACCTTCATCTTATTGAAAACAACAACAGGCATTAGGGGGAGGCATTGTATTTAATGTTAGCTTTGTACATTTAACAATTAATTATTTTAATTTTCCACCCGACTTGGGGTGAAAAATAAAGAAAATAATTAATATACAAAGCCGACTCTAAATGGCACCTCCGCCTAATGAACATGTTTTTGTTTGTTTTTTATGTGGCATGAGACTGCACTTTCCTTTAAAAAAATGAAAACGCATTAAAAAAAATGAAAATGCATGTGACATTGGGCAAAAGGTACCGGTACGGTACCAAAAACAGGCTGAAATTAAATAAAGTTACGGAAATTTCGACTAAAAAAACTGAATTCAGTTTTAATCAACTGGCTTTAATAAAGAGCAATGAAGAATACACCCAAAACTGCCGTCGGGTAAACCAGAAATTCACTGGAGTATATCTATCGGACGCCCATTAAAAACATTAGATACCGGTACCGGTAAACTTAATGCAAAAATGTTGGCAGCAATGGCAGATGACCTGGTCATCCGGCAGATGATCAGATTTTATTCCTTAAATCAAACACTGATTTTTACCATCCAATCTGAATTCATTCAATTGCTGAGAGGGCTTTCCTTTCATGCCTTTTGCTTTAATTTAATTATTTTCTTTAAAAAATGTTTAATTTTTAGCATTAGATCATAGATGATAAATAATAAAATATACAAAAGATCATGAAGAGAGGTTTACTCAAGTCAAAGACACTTTACAAACATTGTTTTGCGTAAACAAACAGTACATATTGGAATTATAAAAGTCAGTAAGCTTACAACACAAGTGTGACCAGTTCATTGATTCGGGAAACGTAGTCCAACTTCCTATGCTTTACATGCAAACGCAACAGGTGTTTACATGCTTGTTTGGAAACGCAAAAAGTGAAAGTGGTCCATCACAAAACAGTAAATCTCTAAAACAGCAACAAAATACATACCTCAGTAGTTTGAAGTTCACCTTCCAAGTACAGTGCTTTTCTACATGGCAATAAAACCATCAAAATTAATACGTAAACCCAAATAACCCAATATATTTTCTTCAAAACATCTCTACCATACAAAGTCGCCATTTTGAAAATTAGCCATCAATTATGCAAATGAGCGACTCGGTAGGCGAGACATGACATTACTGCGCAGATTCGACAGGTGATTAACCACGTTGCCCGGTTACGTATAAACAGTTCAATGGCTCGTGGTATCCGTCAAGGACATTTGTATAGCAGCATGCAGCATTTGACTAAGGAAATTAATATTTTCTTTTAAAAATATCTACTATGCTCTGAGACTGTTTGTGACTGTCACTATGTTTAGACGATGAAAGAGCATGTATCAACGTGTTTTGGTGCGTCAGGCGTTTTTTTAATGATATTGACTTAGGTTGAGCAGCTGCGGCCACTTAAAAAAAATGTGAACTTGCTGTAGGCCTAAAATTTAGAAAATGGTCATTTGGTTTGAGAAAAAAATTAATAAAATTACATTTTATTAGCTATAAAAATTTAAAAGAGGACATTTTTTATTGATTTATTTCATTCTAGAATTATTTTATTTATATAATTATTTATTTATTTACTTTATCATTGTTATTGTATTAGTTCAAGTTCAAGTTCAAGTTATTTTATTGACATCACCAAACAAATAGGTACAGTCAAGTTATACAAAAGATACACATATAGAAAATATAAAAGAGAATAAGTAAATTATAAAACTAAACTATTAAACATCTAGGTTACTACGTGCTTCAAAAGCAGAGTTTACAAAAGTAAGAACAGGTTTTATACTATCAAAATCTGTGACACTCATTATTTTTATAAATTTAACATCGTCAGTCAGATTATCAAAGTTATCATACATATCAGTTAAAATTTTCAACATATCTCTACGCAAAGTATCATAAAATGGGCATTTAATAATAACATGAAATTCATCCTCAATCATATTTAAAGTACATAGATGACAAATTCTCTTATGAGGATCTAGTTTAGGTATTAAATGACGCCCCTTTTCAATCATCAAAGAGTGAGCACTGAGTCTTAATATACTGAAATTTGATCTAAATGCGCGATGAAACATAAGAACATAATTCTCACAATGAAAATTTGTTTTGAACAAACAATAAGAACGAAGTTTAGGCTGATGTTGACACATAAAATCTAAACATTGAACTTCATAATTGGATTGAAGATTGGAAAGAATATTAACATGAAAATTGTGCTTAGTTAATATGTTTGGTTTATCCCAAATATCTAATCTATCTATACTAGCAAGAATTTTCTTAATACCAGAAGACCATGAGAATAAACCAGTATCACATAATATTCTATTGTCCAAAAGAGCATCAATGGCTAGGGAATTATTCCCATGTAAACAATGATTATTTAAAGACCACCAATATTTAACAGATAAATTCATCATAAAAAGTAACATTGGAAAGCAACCTAATTCACTTCTTACTGCATTGTTAGTGGTTCTTTTATTAACACCAAGAATTAATTTACCAACCTTCACATGTAAAGATTCACCAGGCAATTTATCACAAATAGATGTAATATTAGAATCATTTAAATTCTTAAGCAAATAGGGCATCCAAACCTCAGAACAATAATTCAAAATGGGCTGAATAAGAGTAGTGAACAATTTTAGGCTACAAGCAACAGATGAACTATACAAATTATCTCTTATTTTGAAATACGCCTTATTGGCCTTATCTTTCAACTGGTTCATAGCTTTAGTCAAAGAGCCAGATGGAACAAAAATGATACCTAGATAACAATATTCATTCGTTAAGTCTAATGTAACATCACCATATTTAAAAGTATAATTCTTCAGCATGCGACCACACTTATTAAAGATCATAACATTTGATTTACGAATATTGACTATCAACTTCCACTTATTACAATAATCATACAATTTATCAATAGCACATTGTAATCCTTTAGCACTTTCAGAAATAAGAATTAAATCATCAGCATACATAAGACAGCTCAAGAAAGAATTATTTAAAGTAACTGGATCACAGCTTGTATCAAAAATATGCGGAAGATCATGAAGAAATATATTAAAAAATACCGGGCTAAGAACACAACCTTGTTTTACACCAACACTAGTTTGAAATGAATCTGTAATCTTATCATCACACTTAATGGCAAAAGATACTGAATTATACATATCTTTAATGATATTTAAGAATTTGCCACCAATTCCAACATGGACTAATTTATATAAAAGTGCATTTCTCCATACTGTATCAAACGCTTTAGAAAAGTCAATGAAGCAAACATAAAGATAAGACTTACCAGCACGATTAATATATTTATCAATCAGAGACTTAAGAACTAAAATATGATCACTTGTACGTGAGCCTCTTTGAAAACCAATTTGCAGTTTTGGAATAACAGAGTTGTTAGTAACAAAGGTATATAAACGATTATAAAGTACAATACAAAATAATTTACACAGATTACTAGAAACAGCAATACCACGATAATTACTAGGAGTATTTTTATCTCCCTTTTTATGAATAACAGTGAGCGAACTAGTTCTCCATTGGGAAGGAAAGTCCCCTTCCTGGAAGATTAAATTAAACAAATTTGCTAAAGCAGGAGCAAATATATCAATTCCTTCTTTGATCATATCAGGTCTAATGCCATCGATACCAGCAGCCTTACCACTTTTTAAGTGTTTAGCCGCCTGAATGATCTCAGATGGAGAGATTACAAAATCAAGTGAATTAATTTCATTAACATTTAAATTGGACACAAAATCATCAATGTGCTTCTCAAAATTAACATCATTATGCGAAATATTCCTATTCATTAGAGTAAGAAAATGGTCCCACCATTTTTTAGGTGAAATAGGATTGGACATGTTTTTCTTAGAGACGCATAGATCATTATAAATGTTCCAGAAAGCTTGAGGATTGTTGCTTTGAAGATCATCCAACTTCTGAAAAATCTTTCTCCGAAAAGCAGATTTCTTGCTAGATAACAACTTAAAGTAACTCTTACGAATCTTGCGATAACTATGAATTAGAGTTAAATTAGTAGGCTGTTGTTTAATACTACGAGAAAGAGATTTAAGTTTCCGGTAAATCAACTTACAATCATGATCATACCAAGATTGTTTCTTATTGGTTTTAACACGTTTACCTCTAGAATTTAATAATCCGTCGTAAGCCAGCTTTACAACTGATCGTACGTAACAACTCATAGTACTTATCAAGACAAGTATCAACAGAAATATCAGCATTAACAAATTCTGACAAAAACAAATCAATATCACGTTTTATATCATCACGATTTAAAGCAAGTTTCCATAAAGAAGCAACTTTGGAGGACCAATTAAATTGGGTGGGTAAATCATGAAGTTGCATGGAATCCTGTGTGGAAGGAATCTCATAATTCTTCCAACCCGCTCGTAACTTACAAGTAATCAAACAATGAATGGAAACTGGATTTAAATCATAAAATAAAAAAAATTCAACATCATCAAAGATGTCAGTATCACATAACATATAATCAATCAAACTAGGATTACCTCGGTGGCTAAAACAAGTAAAATTGCCACATATATCACCCAATTTACGTCCATTGACAATGCGAAGACCACTGCCTTTACATAAATCCAAAAGTTTCTTACCATTAGAATCAGGTTATTTCCTGTCTAAATTACGTCTGATAAGAGGAATATCATTTACGTAATTAGGATGTACAGTAATATGCTTATCGTTATCATTAACAATGAAATCAGGTTCAGTACATGTTCTGGCATTAAAATCACCCATCAACACACAATTACCAACTGAGGTGAATTTTGCAATGTCAGTTTCAATGAGGGAGAATATATCATCTCTACGTTGACTATAGCTAGAAGTAGAAGGACTAATGTAAACATTACACAGATAAATATCATTGGTAAGTCCAAAAAAGTTCTTACACAATTTAATCCACATAAACTCTGAATTAGAATGAGGTAGAACCTTGATACCTTTCATTAAATTAAATTTAATCCCAATTGCTAGTCCACCAAATGCATGTGGAGCTTTATGTGAACGTGGTCTATGATTCTGAAAAATACTATACCCATCAAGTTCAACAATATCATTTACCTCACAGTGAGTTTCTGATAAACAGAAAATATCATAATTATTGAGAATGTTTTGAATGGGAGCAAGATCTAGTTTAGAGGTACGAGTATTGCCAATTCGTGAGAAAAGACCATCGATGTTCCAAGCTCCAAGAGAAATAGATTTATTTGGAAAAGTGAATTTTAAGTTATTTTCTGAAATAACCTCTTCTATTCAGAGATAACACCTGTTCTACCTTACACCTGATGTTGCTATACAATAAGCAGCTACCCTCCTCTGACAAATGATACCAATCAGAGGCGCTAAGCAGATGACGCAACGGAGTACCATTCTTAACAAAGTTACTATTATCACAGAAACTCATATTGTTGTTGCTAGATTTAAGCACAGAGCATTTGATGAAGGCATTGGTAACATCCGTCATGGTGTTATAGAACAAATTATCAAGACGAGGCACACCTAAGGATATGACGAATTTAGTATGTGAAAATCTTGTACCGTGATAGTCAACGATGGACTGTAAATAAGATGCACACTTATCAGGTGGGCATGCCGTAATGTCATTTGTGATCTCGTGGATAACCACACAATCCGGAACAAAATTCAGTTGATTCAACTGGTTATTCGCCTCATCGATTGTATATGCACGAATAGAGGTAACCTCAGCGCCTGGAATGAAACGGCTGGTGTCTAAGGAGGACATATGCGAGTTCCCAATTACCACAACGGATGGTTTGGGACGTCTGCGACTACCTGCGCGGGGACTAGATTGATGATCTTGACGTCTGTGATTACCTGAGCGGGGACTAGATTGTTGACCATGTCGAGCAGAGTTAGTAGGAGAAGAGTGAGAGCTATCATGAGCTGTAGTACCGGTAGCAGATGCATACGATTTGGAACGATGATTATCATGGTTAACTGGAAGCGATGAGGAACAAGTAGGCGTGTCCATCATAGGTGGAGAAGGTTGGAGGACCACACTTTGCGCAGATACAATTTGCTGAGGTGAGTCCATCCCAGGTGGAAGAGGTTGGGGTTCACATGCGCAGATGTACTAGGCAGATCCGATGGTGGGACATGCTTAGGTGTCTGTGTTACTGCCTGAAACTCCTCAGGAGTGTACATAATGGGGGCACGCTTGGTCTCGTAAAGGTCATCCTTAGCCTGCGCTAACTTTGCTGTGGTATGTTTTAAATCAGCGTGAAGACTTGCAATCTGTTCATCTTTGGCCAAAAGCATTTGATCATTACGTTTAACCATAGCGTCAAAGGCCTTCAGCTTATCATGTAAAGAGTCAGAGGACTTCTGCCATTGTTGATGCCTGTTCTTAAGCTGCTGGTCAATGTCTTGCTTCATCTAGTGTAATTGGGTCGGGACAGAAGAACAAGAATCATTACTAGTATTAGCATTATTAGTATTAGCATTTAGTATTACAGACTTGACATTAGACTTCTCCGTAGTCCACTTGCCCATTTTGCATACTCTGGCTATTACATTTAAGCATAAAACTCTGATTTATATTGATTTGTGTGCAACTGATAGATTTTGACATCTGTATCTGATCTTTTCAGTCACCGCACTCCCTCTGTTTGTTAGCTTCCCAAGTGGATTTTCGGGGTTCGCTCAATAAACTGGTAGATTCCAAAATCAGAATTGTTCAGTATTAAAGTGAGCCATTATAATTATGCAAGATAATGTTGCATTCAATTACTTTTATTGTCACAAATCATCTGATATTTCTAACTCTTTATGACCATTTTACTATTGAATACTTTAATTTTAATAAACATCAGTATAATTTTGAGTTCAACGAAATGGGTTCATCATGACTAATAATAACATATTTTTAATAAAATTCGACTATGGCATAGTCTAACTTGACATGGGCATTTCGTGACATCATCAGTTCCCCCACATTTCTCCCCAGGGGGCCACTCAAGTATGATAGTGTACGCATCATGCGTGACCAAATTTTCTGTAAACACCCCTAAACGAGTTTTACCCTACCATCAAATTTAGGCCGTTAAATTTTAATTTAATGTACGATTTCCGTTAAATTTTAATTTTGTTATTCTTTATTCAAAATGTTGAAATAATATTGGTAATAACTGACGGGAAGGGTTGATGTCCATTTTAAGTTGAAATAAACAGGTAAAGTGACAGTAACCCCACTGGTTATTTTGACCATTTAACATGCACTTATGGGATGGGACGACATAATTATCATAATTTTTAAATTATGATAATATGTCGAACTTTGCTCTATTGACCTACAAAGACAACAAATTTGGTCGATTCCATTTAGGTGCAAGTTGGGACATGTGTAATTTATTTATTTATTTATTAAAACCATATTTATACAGGGTTACCCTTCAGAAAAATCTGCTATTACTGGGGCCCTGTGTCATGTCATAAAATATAAAGTACATAGTAATTGGTAGAATTATACATATTAGAATGATTAAAAATACAAACATCCAAATAGAACCATATATCAAAATACATCAAATATCAAAAGTCATTAAAGTCATAAAGTAAAAAACTTATAGAAGTTATTTACACTTCTCTGCGTCATAAAATATATACATGTATACATAAAATAATTAATAACTCAAAACATCCAAACATATATCAAAATACATCAAATAATATCTTAAGGGCATACTACACCCATATATTGGTTTGATTAGTCTAAAAAATATTTTTTCATTTATAGCTAGGCGATATATGCACGGATCATGTGAAATAAAAAAAAAAAAAAAAAAAGAAAACAAAATGCTTTTACACATTGTAGTAAGTCATTTTAGCCCTATATATTTTTGTTTACTGTGTATCCTAGTAACTCAGATCTGTGTTTCATAACAAACTATAATTTATTCTTTTCAACATGTTCAAGTAGGGTACATGATTATAGAATACATTAAATCCTTTGTTATACTCTCTATAGAAAATCTATAGTGGTGCATGCAAAATATATAACACTGAATAAATTAAATAAACACTTACACAATGGATGAATAGTCATTAGTCAATTTAATTATATAATGTGTTGTTAGGAGAAGAAAAGGCTATTAGGTCACCGTATGTCAGGTTATAGGTCAATTGGTTCAGGACTTCAGGTCAAATTTAAGCATCAATTTTGAATACACATGTAAGAGTCTGTGATATCATAATGAGGAATAATTTTGATATTCTGTCTTTAACTGGATATATATCGAGAAGTGCAAGGTGGATATACTAATATACCTTGGGATGTAAATGGTGAGTACAATTTAGAATGCCTAGTTGACATGGATTTCACAAATAAATATAAAATAGTTACCAAAATCACAAAAGTTAAGCTTACGGAAAACTACCCAATATGGTGGTATAGGTGACAAGAAATACAATTTTTTTCAACATTGCTGCAGTATGGTTGTGGTAACCTGTTACCTGGGGCTTAATTATGTTTCAGTGAAATAATGTCGCAAGTTAAAAATACAAAATATAGCTCAACATTGAAAATAGAAGCATTTTAACCAGTTCCTTTTTGATAGTTGTGGAGCACCAAGTTCATGAAGTCATAAAAGAAATCAGGAACCACTTATTCCCATTTTACATATCAACTTTATTTCCCTAACGTGTTAGCAACACATATCCAAAATTTTAACGAAATCCGTTGATAGTAAGCTTTCCAAAATGAAGTGAATTTAAATCATCAGTGATGTACCACCTTTTGGCTTCTACTTTTAAAAGCATGTAAGCTACGTTGATACCGATGCCACCAAACGAGAAGATTTGCCCTTCATTTTGCATACCATTTTGTCCAAATTTTTTTTTTGTAATTTCTTCACACAATGCAACAAAATTCAAAAAAAAATCAATGGGTGTAGTACCCCCTTAAGTCATTAAAATTATAGTAAGGACCTTGGCTATAGTTATTTACATATTCACTGGGTCATAAAACATAATATATGTAAAATAATTAATAACACTCAACATTCAAAATATATATAGAAGCATACATCAAAATACATCAATCTTTAAAAGTCATGAAGTAAAACTTTGGCGCATTATTTACATTTTTCATATATACATTTTACAAAATATTAAAAATTCAGAAATTATTGTGAAGTGCCCGTTTGAACAAGTTTGAGTTGTAATTTATTAACCTTATATGTTGTGGCATCTCATTCCACGCTGTAACACCTCGATAATGAAAAACATTACAAATATGCAAAAAAAATCAGGTTTGAAAAAAATTAACCAATTTCATATTATAAGATCGTACATTATGGCTTTAATAAGGTAATTTAATATAAAATTTACCCTATAATGAGTTTTTTGGCTAGTAAAAGGAAACAATATAGGCCTACCCTTTTTGGACTCGTAATTTACCAAAAATTTGAAAACGTACCCCAAACAAGTTGTTCAGTTTCAGAAAACTACCCTTATTCTTGAAAATCAGCGTAACTTGCCTGGTCTAAAAAAACACATTCTTCCCATTCATCATAAAAACACATCTGTTGTCATTTTAAAGCTCTAATAGCTTTATATCTGAAATATCCTTCCATATTTACTTCCCCTAAGTTTTTACTCAAGTTCTCTTCTTCCTCTTTCGTTCCCCACACAGTGTCATCTCCCCGATATCTGCATGGCAGAAATCGCCATGGTAGAATGAATCCACCGCCACGTACGCATGGCCATTTTGTTCCGACCTGTTTAATAGTTTTGAGTCGCATAATGGGCCGAAGGACATCTGACTAAGGCTACTGACAATAGCCCGGTGACTGTCGCTGTGTGTTAGTGAGCATGGTATACGCCATAGTTCATCTGCTTTTAGACTACCTCCACGATTGGCCTACACTGCACTATATAGTTCGGCACATATAAAATCAGAATTTTTGTTAAGTTTTTGAGTTCAAGACGCAAGCTTCTTTCTCAAGCTAACGACCGTCATATCCGTTCAATATATATATTCAAGTGCAAGGAACCACATCTGGTTTCTTTAGACGAAATCATTTACGGGAGATATTCATCATTTTCTACTTCGGTATCCAAAGATTTCGTCTAAATATCAAATCGTGCATAGCACATTCACGTATATCGATCCCGGGTATTGATTTTAGTATCTCTGCAGTACCAAGTAATTATTAGCCAGGCGATGTCGATGTGCCCTTTTCCTTCCCCGTCCCTATATAGGCTTCCTTTTTTATTCAGTTCCTTTCTTTTTGTGTGTGTTTAGCAGATCTCTGGATTGCCAAAACCAAAATGGATGAAACAAACGGTATTTGAAAGCTAGGACTGCTCCCGTGATGTTGATGTAAGCATCATGTCACAACAGTATTTTCTAATTGCCAAACATAATGCCTATATAAAGTAGTACAAAAAATGAAGGACAACATTTACAATAAAATACAAAGATAAAGGTTTACAAAATACATTTTAGAATTCGTTATATCAGGTCCCTGGTTATATAAAGCACTTAACACGGAATTCATTTCGTGTGATAAGCATCTCAAGGAGGCAAACTAGTCTGTTATAAAAACATAATTAATTTTTATTATTATTCATATAATATACATTTCACCTTGTTAAAAACAAGTCATGTCAAAACATAATTGGTTTTGACATGACGAAAATATTACTAGTATATCTTTTTTTACAAACATAATGAACCTCTTTAAGGGCTGGGGTATGAGGGTTTTGGACAATATTTTATGTGGGACATGAGAGCGCATCAGACATATCGAATTGCATTCTGAATAAGAAAAATTTCCTGCACGAAATGAACTCTCGAATTCTAAAATGTATTTTGTAAACCTTTATCTTTTATTGTAAATATTGTCCTTTGATTAATGCTTTTGTACTACTTTATATAGGCATTTATGTTTTTCGAGTTAAGGGCTCTGGTATGAACGTTTGGACAGTATTTTTTGTGTGATAAGAGCACACCAGACATATCGAATTGGATTCTGAAATCTGAATACGAGGAATGTCCTGCTGAAATCAAATTATTTTGATTTTTTTTTAAATTCGCGATATAGGCCTAATATTCATTTTATGGCAAATGATTAAAAATTGATTATTTTATATTTAACAGTCCTTGAAGTAAACTTTATAAATCTGGGATGAAAAGCCGACGATCAATTGAAAATTTCGACCTAATATATCAAAAATTTGAAAAATATCAAATTTAGTAATTTGTCATAAAATTTGTATAATATCGCGAATTTCAAACAAATCAAAATTATTTGATATCAGAAGGACATTCTTTGTATTCATAATGCAATTCGATATGTTTGATGTGCTCTCATGTCCCATAAAAACACTGTCCAAACGCTCATTGAATACCAGCCGACGATCAATTTCGACCTTTCGTATTGAAGAAATATGATTTTTCCCCAAACACCCAAAAAAATTAGGTCTTTTCACCTGGGAACCAAGGGAGAACATTGCCAGTGCATTGATTGGTCACCCCAGGTTAAATAAATAATAAATAAATAAATAAATAAATAAATAAATAAATAAATAAATAAATAAATAAATAAATAAATAAATGTTAAGATTGGTGAGCTACGTTACCAGAATTCTATAGTATGCACTTGTATTACATGTACTTCCTAATAATATGTGAAAGCTACCAGTGGTCGAACCCCATTTATATTAGAATTAACCGACATAACGTTCTAACGTTCGCAAATCACATTAAAAACATTAAAAACCAGTGAACTACGTTACTGTGAGCTACGTTACACACTCATTTACGCATCTTCAAAACTTCTATGAAATGGTGAAATCTGTTTTACATTTCACTCAAGTGATCTTTAATTTGCTTTTTATGACCTTGGATTGAGTAAAACCAGCCCATTTTATAGTCGGTAACGTAGCTCACTTTACATTGAGTTTTAGTGTTAAAAAACATCATGACTTCCTGAAAGAAAAATATGCAAGTGGTGTTGGCAATTTTTTACATCTGAAAGTAGTGGTACATTTACTTTTAAAAAACACAAAAAGCAAGTCTTTTTGAACAACTTTAATTTTTTCAATTTTTTTAGTGGATTGGCACCGGATTTTGTAGAATGAGCGATATAGGCCTACATATCATTAGAGTTATAAAGTTTACTCCGAGGACTGTTATGTATAATATATCAAAAATTTGAAAACTATCAAATGTTAGTAATTTGTCATAAAATTTGTATTATATCACGAATTTCAAACAAATCAAAATTATTTGATATCAGAAGGACATTCTTTGTATTCAGAATACAATTCGATATGTTTAATGTACTCTCATGTCCCACAAAAAATACTGTCCAAACGCTCATAACAGAGCCCTTAAGAAAAATGTAATAATTTTTTATTCAAATTATATAGACATTATATTGTATTGTTTGATAGTAACAAAACAGACAAATTCATATAGAAGTCAAACATATAGCTGTTGAGTATACTTTAGGTCAATGTAACAGCTTGATTTGGCTTTGGTGAAAACATAATGTTTGTTGATCAATTTAGACACTAAAAGTTCAGTTTTGTTAATTAATTTGGAATATAATGCCACATGAAAAATTACATTTTTTTTTCAATTTTCATATTATTTTTTTAATGTTAATGCTGATAAACAAGTTTATTGGTCAGCATGAATCACTTTCGAGGCCTCATCGTTTTCCTCGAAGATGCTGAAAAACGCTAGCATAACAATGTCAATTTTACGTACAACATAGGCCTACTGTATAATTATATCAATGTCAATTTTGCCCAAAAAAAATCCCCGGGAACAAAATCACTCCTCACGTGTCCAAAAACGTGTGGAAGTCACCACCACTACGAAACTCATGATTTCAATCTTGGACACAGACATACTACACCACGTGTTTTCTTCTCCATGTGGTTTCTCATTTTTAAAAGTCGTGATTCGTAATCAGCGTAATCAGATAATTAGTGCCGATTTCAAACTGACTGATCATATATAATTCGCATCATTACTGCTGTAACATGTCATATCAATGAAAGCACCTTCGGGCATCGCAACAAACGGTCAGTTAGTACAGATTTCAAACTGATTGATTGTTCATACATATTTCACATCATTACTTTGAGCCTGCAATGTCATATCAATGAAAGCACGTCCGGACATCGCATCAAATATCGGAGTAAACATGTGGCTTCAAAATAGTACTCTGCATCAAATAAACTCAACTGATTCCATCGAAAAAGCTACAGGAGAAAAATCCACTGCTCTTTATCTCAGCGTGATTATCTTGCTTTTTAGTGTTGGTTTCATTGGAAACGTTCTGATTTTGTCAGCGGTGTACCTCCAAAAGAAACTTCGAGAAATCGGCTATGCTTTCTCATGCAACCTGGCTATATCTGATATCTGCGTTCTTGTGCTCTCAGATATCTTTATCATCGTAGGTATAGGCAGCGATGGAGAAGTACTCCTTAATCACCCTACTCTGTGTAAAATGTCCTCCTATCTCTGCCTCGCGATATGCTCTTGCTCCATATGGAACATCGCCATGGGAAGTCTACATTCGTGTATCAGAATCTGTTTTCGGCTACAATATCACAAGATCTTCACGAAGAACACGGTGGGTCTTTTCTTGATATCGACTTGGCTTTTTGCCTTTATTGTTCTCTCGCCTACTCTATTTGGTTGGGGTAATCACGTCTATGACCCGCTGTATTATTACTGCGTCTTCAACTACAAAGCCTCGAAGAGTTACACCGTATTCTTAGTAGCATTTGGCGTCATTGTGCCTTTCTTGATCACAGCTTGTTCCTTCATTATGATCATCTTCAACGTGGTGTCAAGTCGGATTACAGTGCGTCAAAGCCTTAATGGTAGCCGTCACAAGAAGATCGAGGTTCAACCAACAGAAGTACCTGCGATGTGTTGGGGAGAAAGATACGCCGCGTCTTCGCCGCGTCAACAACCAGCTCGCATTAATAGCGCAGATCTACGTCTGCTTCGCTCATTCCTATTCATTGCACTCTATATGATCACCTCGTGGTTGTTTCTGCTGGTCATCTGGTTGAGTACGTTGGATTTCTCACCGAACCAGAAGATTGTTGCTATGACTATTGCACATACCCATTGTAGCATCAATGGCTTGCTATACATCGCTACAAATAAGTATTTCCGCAAAGCAGCTATTCAGATAGTAAATTGCAAGCAAGGCAAGAGTGGACCGAAAACCATGAAAACACAAAACTCTTAAATGATAAATTTCGGTTCATCAAGTCCAAAGAGAGATAGACTATACATAATCACGAAGGAACTTTAGGTTCACCATAGTCATCATGATCACGAGTGAACTGGTGTTCGTCACATGCTTAGATTATACTTGATCACGTGTCATACACTGAATGGTCCAAATAACGACCCTTGGGGAACGCCGTTCCGAAAAACGGAGAACTTTTGTTAAGAAATACGAAATATAGAAACATTAGAAGGACATTGCGAGACGTAATTTTCATCAGTAACTTCATCAACAAGTACATGTACATGATGATGTATGTCTAAAACAAAAATTGATCACAACAATGAATATTATATGATTTTCATGACGATAATATTATTCTACTTAACGTTAACGGATATTTTTGTACGAACTGTAGACATACTTCGTGCATGATTATCAATGCTATTGCTTTATGGCATAATTACGTATTTCATCATTTAAGTGGTCTTACAGACTTAAATAATTTATCATACTGACCAAGGTAATCGTCAGCTATTCCAATTAACATTGTTGTTATTTATAATGAGTGTACCACGTCAAGTTTGACTTGGTCACAATTTTTATCTTTTTAATCTGAGAAAAAACACTACAATAATGCAAGCTTCCATATTTGAAAGATGAAAACAAATGAACTTGAACTTGAACTACTTCTTTTGAAGTAAAAACAAATGACAAGCAAGCTGGTTTCATAAAACATGCAGAAATAGAACGAGCTACTCACTTCAGAGTATAATGGCGGTCATATATAATAATTATTTAGGAGGGAAAAATATTTAGAAAGACATAATCCATATCGTGGTAATCTACTTTAATCACATCCGTGATTAAACCAGTATTAGCTTATTAGCAAATGTGTTGGTTGAAGAAATTGTATAACTACTCGTTTGTATTATAATTATTGGTTATTTTTGTTTATGTGCAAAAAGCGTATTTTTCAGATCCAGTGGAAAAGTGCAACGGTACAGTCTAATTACGTACTATAGAATCCCTATTCGTTATCGTGAGATATACTGTTCATTTTGATTAGGTATATTATCTGTTTGAACCTACAATCTTATCAAAATGAATATTCAAATTGATAAGATTACCCATTTAATTTTGACAGGATTCTGTTTAGTCCCCGCTCAGACAAGACAAACTATTCAAATTTGATTTTTATGGCCATTTTTGACAAGACTACTGAAATTTGATAAGTTGAGTTTATTTTTGACTAAAACATATTTCTTTTTTTCAATGACAAATGTTATCAAATTTAATGAGTTTCTTGTCATTTTGATATAGAGCATTTGATTCCTTTTGAACAGAAATCTTTTTATTTTGAAGAGAAATCTGCTAGGCCTATAATTCATTTTTAAATCGTGTGTATATTTAATGTTTTTGAATATTGTCTTGAAAAAGTGAAATATTTCTTTTTCTGTCATTTAAATTGTACTATCTACTGAAGATAGCACAATATTTAGATGTGATATCCACTGAAAATAGCACCATATTTAGATGTGATATCTTCTAAAGATAGCACTATAATCAAATGTGCTATCTACTGAAGATAGCACTATATTTAAATTGTTTTATCTACTGAAGATAGCATCATATTTGAATGTGCTATCTACTGAAGATAGCACGATATTTAAATTGTGATAAATACTGAAGATAGCACCACATTTAAATGTGATATCCACTGTAAATAGCACCATATTTAGATGTGATATCTTCTAAAGATACCGTAACACCATAATCAAATGTGCTATCTACTGAAGATAGCACTATATTTAAAATATGTTATCTACTGAAGATAGCACCATAATTAAATTGTGATATCTACTGAAGATAGCACAATATTTAAATTGTGTTATCTACTGAAGATAGCACTCTATTCAAATTGTGATATCTACTGCAGATGCACCACATTTAAATTGTGCTATTTACTGAAGATAGCATCATGCACCATATTTAAATTGTGCTATTTACTAAAGATAGCAATATGCACCATATTTAAATTGTGCTATCTACTGAAGATAGCATCATGCATTATATTTACACTGTGCTGTCCATCTGCTGAATGCATCACTATGCATCGTACTTTTAGGGCAACATTAGGCATGCTTTTGACAAAATGTATGTTGTCACACAAGCTGGAAAGTTAGAAAATAGTTTTTAGTGGTCTGTGGTTTGACAACTCCTGTGAGATTATTATGTAATTTTGATGTATGTTATCACACAAGCTCAGCTGCAAAAGTTGGAAAATACTTTTGTGTGACCTGCGGTTTGACGACTCGTAAATTTGAGCCAATATGCTGGCCTTAACCTATTTATTCTCTACATGGGTCTGCGACAATTAATTACGCTATCACAAATTAAGATGAATACAATATTCATTAATTAATAATAGTAATAAATTAATACAATCGTCATTACTTTTTCTGAAAGTGAAGCTTTGCAGTGGTCTGTCAGATAATAATCTTGACAATCTGTTTCTTTTTGTCTCATGCGGCGTCACATGTTTATCATTAAAGGGTGACCCCGGCAATTTCAATTAAAGACAATAATTTTCTAGACCCACGCATTATAATCGGTCAGATAATTATCCGATTTTAAACTGATTGATCATACATAATTCACATCATTACTTGCTGCAATGTCATATCAAAGAAAGCACGTCCGGACCATAGTGCAGTTATGTCCATGGCAAATTCACCGTGATCTTTCCAGCCATAAACCCGATTAGTGAAGATTAAACCGATATATGCAGTACTAAACCATTATAGTAATCTATTGTTCAATGCAAATTTATTACCACGTGATAATATTAATCCAATGAGAGATCGAATTGTCCGCTCGACTAAATAGTTTAATTTCGTACTATTCAATTTTTTCGTTTTGATGTGATATGCCGTTCATTTTGATTAGGTATTATTATCTGTTTGAACCAACAATCTTATCAAAATGAATAGCTTCCGTTTTATTTCAACAATTAACTATTCAAATTGACAAGATGTGCAACTCATTATTTGACAAGATTACCCATTTCATTTTGACAAGATTCTGTTAAGTCCCCTCAGACAAGACAAACTATTCAAATTTGACCTTTTTTGGTCATTTTTTTTACAAGACAAACTACTCAAATTTGATAGGTTAAGTTATTTTTGACAAGAGCATATTTCTCTTTTCAATGACAAAGCAATGTTATCAAATTTAATGAGTTTCTTGTCATTTTGATGAGAGCATTCGATTCATTTTGAAGAAAAATCTTTTTACTTTGAAGACAAAATCTGTTAGGCCTATCATCATTTTTTAATAGTGTATATTTTTAATGTTTTTAAATATTGTCTTGAATAAGTGAAATACCGTAAAACCTCGTCTACAAGCATATTTAGTGTTTTTGATGAAAGGTAAGTTCATACGAAACTAGCGTAAATATGCCAATACAAAATATTGGTCTTACAATAATACTTGTTTGTATATGCTTGGATCTGCCATTTATTTGCTCAAACTCAATAATGGCACTGGGATTAATTTAGCTTTCATCCGAAGCACTCTATATGCTTGTAGACGAGGTTTTACGGTATATCATTTTCTATCATTTGCTGTGTTTTCCATTGATTCTGTATTATAATTTTTTCTTAAATGTATCTAGTTTTTGCTTTTTTTTCTGAACATTTATTTAAATGTCTCAACTTCAAGTCTTATTGCTCATATTGATCACTATGGAACATCTTTAAAGTTTATAAAAAAATGTATATTCTTGTTTAAATTTCGTCATTATTGTACAATGTATTGATCACAAATATTGCTTGTTTTTCTTGCTTAATATTGATTACTTTAATGCTTGAAGTTAATTATTGTATGCTATTGATTTGATTTTTATGACTTGTATGTGATAAAACATGAATAAATTCAATAATTAAAATTACCATCGCATTTAAATATTGTACCTTGTAATTTGGCCTGTGGGGCACGATTTGTGCGATGATATACTATTTTTAATCATAGTGCCCTATGAAGATAGCTCCATTATATGCATCGTATCTACCGAAGATAGCACCATGCGCCATGGAAGACAGCATTGTGTACCATATTAGAATTTACTGGGAGTCGGATTCGATATTGCCATTTTTACATCGTCCAGTGGATTAACACATAATCATGAAATCTTCGCAAATAATTCTAATTGAATTACGTCAGGTGTTGTCAAATCAAAATTAAATTGTATTCTAAAACCGTTGGAGTTCAACAACGAACTCCGCTGTAAGTATGTTGTTTTTCAATACGTAATGTCAAGGGATTTGGAATGAGCGTTTTGAGCGTTTCGACAGTATATTTTGTGGGACATGAGAGCACATCAGTCATATCGAATTGCATTCTGAATACGAAGAATGTCTTTCTGATATCAAATAATTTTCATTTGTTGAAATTTACGATATAATACAAATTTTATGACAAATTTTTAAAATTTGATATTTTTCACAGTTTTGATATTTATTTATTTATTTATTTATTTATTTTTCCACATCATCTACATTGACAACAACGTTAAACAACAAGCAAGAATATATAAAACACGAAAAGACAAAAAAAAGACGAGTAAAATGACATGGAGGAGATGATCAAAAGGCCATGAAGGCCAGAAGTGATCATCCCCTAAGACATAATATAAACAAACATGATTTAAATAATGTTTATGTCACCACAGTGAATATAACATCATTGAAATGACATAAGCATCAGCATGATTAATGTATAATATAGAATTAGCATACACAATTTGTAGATAAATTAAGACATTAATCGCTCTAAAGAAGCATGTACATGAAATTACAACCAAGTTTGATTTAATAAATATTTTTTAAATTGATTTCTGAAAATTTTAACATTCATAGCATTTTTTAATTTGAGAGGAAGGTCATTCCAAAGGGAAGGCCCTGATGTCCTGACACCTTTGCTCGCAAAGTTTGTTTTTCTTTTCTGAATATCATAATCATCGTTTTTCCTAGTTTTGTGGCTATGAATTTCATGTCTTTTACAAAAGTATTCCTTAAATATGTTTGGCAAGTCATCATTAATATGTTTGTACATAAGTACACCAAGTTCCAATTTATAACATTCATATACATTCAATATATTTAGATCAATGAATAATGGTCTGCTATGGTGCCTAAAACTAGTTTTACATATATTCCTAACAGCACGTTTTTGAAGTTTAAAAATTCGATCCAAATGTGTTTTACATGCGTTTCCCCACGCTATAACGCCATAGTTTACATATGGTAGAACAAGTGTACAATAAAGGGTATACAATACATGTCTTGGTACAAAATGTTTCAGTTTATTAATAATTCCAATATTTCTGGATATTGTCATTGAAACTCCCCCTATTTGGTCCTTCCATGTTAAGTTTTCATCAATTTGAACTCCAAGAAATTTGGTTTTATTTACTCTTGTTAAGCTTGTTCCATCCAGTTCAATATTTAGTGCTTCAAATGGTCTATTTGTTTGGTGTTGAGTTCCAAGTACCATATAGTTTGTTTTGCTCGCATTCAGCGAGAGCTTATTGGCTCGAAACCAATTTGTAACTTCCCTTAATTCGGAATTGATCAGATTTACTTTGGAGTTAATGTTTTTATGTGAAAAAAGGATAGTAGTGTCGTCCGCAAAAAGTACGAAATCCAAAATTGATGAAGTATAAATAATATCATTGATGTACAAGATAAATAACAATGGCCCCAATATTGACCCTTGAGGAACACCGCACCTTATTTCTTTGAGTTCGGAGCTCATATATAACAGTCCTCGAAGTAAATTTTATAAATCTAATGACATATTCTTAAAGTGTATGTAGCTGGGAGGAAAAGCTGCAATTTCTACTACAGAACACTTATCACTGCTTTCTATTATAGTTAATTGATATGTACAATTTCCGCAAATTGGGTGAAGGTGGGTACAATTCATTTTATATCACCCTGTATTTGTGCTATCTACTGGAGATAGCACCACATTGTGTTATCTACTGAAGATAGCACCTTATTTAAATTGTGATATCTACTGAAGATAACACTGTGACCATATTTAAATGTGCTATTTACTGAAGATAGCACTATATTCAAATTGTGTTATCACCTGAAGATAGCACCATAATTAAAATAAAAAAATAAAAAACGTAGATATTTATATAGCGCTTTTATGCCGTAAACAGCCTCAAAGCGCTTTACATTTATTCCGCCGTCATTAGAATATGTTGGAACCACGTTTCCAGCCTACAATTGGCGCAGGGTTCATCAGTACAACGACTGTGACAACCCCTAACAGCTTCCCATTGCACCTGGGTGGGGTGAGGCAAGCGAGGCAAAGCGCCTTGCCTAAAGGCACAACACGGTGGTGGGACGGGGACTCGAACCCATGCACA
The DNA here is from genome assembly GCF_039555335.1 of Amphiura filiformis. Classification (NCBI taxonomy): domain Eukaryota; kingdom Metazoa; phylum Echinodermata; class Ophiuroidea; order Amphilepidida; family Amphiuridae; genus Amphiura; species Amphiura filiformis. Next base: position 7,107,126 of record NC_092641.1, on the reverse strand, counting down.
TCAAGTAAGCTCTCAGATTATGAGTCCAAGGCCGTAACCACTGAGCCACCGTACCCTCGTTGGCATTGTGTTATCTACTGAAGATATCACCAATATTTAAATTGTGCTATCTACTAAAGATAGCACTATATTCGATAGCACCATATTTAAATTGTGATATCTACTGAAGATTGCACTATGTTTAGACGTGCTATCTACTGAAGATAGCACTATATTTAAATTGTGCTATCTACTGAAGATAGCACTATATTTAAATTGTGCTATCTACTGAAGATAGCACCATACTTATCAGTGTTGTAGGTCTCGAGACCAGGTCTCGGTCTCGAGACCTGATTTTGCAGGTCTCGGATGTCAAGGTCTCGGTCTCGGTCTCGGACATCACAAGTCTCGGTCTCGGATGATTTTAAGTTCGAGACCTGTCGAGACCTGAAGAAAAAAATATAATTTTCTGTTGTTCTTTATAACTTATTTTGTTCCAAAATTTCATTGAATGTTGAAAATAATCATTGTATTGAAATACACTTAACTTGAATATGTAGGCCCTACTGTTCATGTTCATAGGCCTACTGCCAATTTTTTTTAATTTTTGACTCCATATTAAATACAAATAGTTTAAATTATGAGAGAGTTTCATGCGTAAAATTGGCAAAAACATGTTTACAAAATCAGGGTGGCCACTTCCTATTCACTCCATTATGAAAATCAAAATTTTAGGGTGTCCAAATTGAAAACAGCGCGTCCAAATGACACCTGGACACTGACAGTGGACACCCCTCTGGCTAATGCCTTGAATACAAAACAGTTTGTCACTTTCGTTGTTGCTTTTTGTGATTTAAAATAAAATCTACTATAGGTTCAACTTCAGATTGAATCAGAGAATGTCTGGGGCTGATGCAACAGCGGAATTCTTACGTGGAAGTTGAGTTTCATAAAGAGTAAACATAATTGTTAAGAATAAAGATACAGAAATCATATGATAATAACATGTATGATGAGTTAACAATAAATGGACCAATGTTCAGGATCAGATGCGAGTTTCCGATATCAGTTCATGATTAAACAAAGGTCTCGGTCTCGGTCTCGGAACTTAGAGGTCTCGGTCTCGGAAGGGATGGTCTTGGTCTCGGAAGGTTTGGTCTCGGTCTCGGTCTCGGTCTCGGATGGGCAGGTCTCGGTCTCGGTCTCGGACATAGAGGTCTTGACTACAACACTGATACTTATATGTGATATCTACTGAAGAGAGCACCATATTTAAATTGTGATATCTACTGAAGATAGCATTCTGAACCGTTTTCAATATGTGTTTTTTACTGAAGCTGGTATTATGCACCATGTTTAAATTGTGCTATCTACTGAAGATAGCATCATGCACCATATTTAAATTGTGTTATCTACTGAAGATAGCAATATGCACCATATTTAAATTGTGCTATCTAATGAAGATAGCAATATGCACCATATTTAATTTGTGCTATCTACTGAAGATAGCATCATGCACCATATTTAATTTGTGCTATCTACTCAAGATAGCATCATGCACCATATTTAATTTGTGCTTTCTACTGAAGAAAGCATCATGCACCATATTTAAATTGTGCTATCTACTGAAGATAGCAATATGCACCATATTTAAATTGTGCTATCTAATGAAGATAGCACTATATTTAAATTGTGATATCTACTGAAGAGAGCACCAAATTTAAATTGTGATATCTACTGACGGTAGCACTGTATTTAAATGTACTATCTATTGAATATAGCACCATATTTAAATATTATAATACTAACTGATGATAGCGCATTTAAATTGTGACATCTACTGAAGATAGTACTATCATATTTAATTTGTGTTATCTACTGAAGATAGCATTCTGTACCGTTTTCAATGTGTGCTCTTTACTGTAGATAGCATCCTGCACCATATTTAAATAGTGCTATCTACTGAAGATATCAATATGCACCACATTTAAATTATGCTATCTACCGAAGCATGCAATATGCTCCATTTTAACTTATATCTACTGATAGCAATATGCACCATATTTCAATTGTGATATCCACTGAAGATAGCAAGATGTACCATAATACTTATGCTATCTTATGCACCATATTTAAATTATGCTATACTGAAGATAGCAATATGCACCATATTTAAATTATGCTATCTATTAAAGATAGCAATATGCACCGCAGATAGCACCATATAGCAAGAGCCTCAGGGGCCATGGACAAGGAGCAGCGTCCTTTTAACATCTCCTTTAATAGCCCTATCCCTAACCCACGTCGGAGCCCCTGGAATTCGTCCACCCTGTCCACATACTTACTACACCCCTGCTCCTGACTCCATAAAAATTTGAGCTTGAGTGATAAAGCATACGAAAAGCACCAAAACATGTTTTTGGCCCTTATTTCCAAAAATTAAAATAAGACTTCATTGCCAGTTAGAACTAATTAAATGATTAGGATTTAGCTATGTTTCATTTGGCAAAACAAAATAATATGTTTTTTTTATTCCTAAAATTTATGGAATCAAGAGTAGGCCTAGAGCATTTCTATTTTTCTTGCCTGTATGGGTTGACCAGTTTCTAGACTTGATATTTAGACTATTGGTCCTCTTTTGTTTTCATTTTCGAGACAAAAATAAAAGCACTAAAAAAATCTTTTTCTCAGTCACCGTTGAGAGATTTAGTTTTTTTAAAAAAATGCTAAACAAATTTATAAATAGGCCTACATATTTACACACTTTTTATGATACACTATTAATAGCTATAACAATCTATATAGTATGTGACACAGTCTGGTCCATCGAGGTATACTTGATTCTATTTTTACAGAAATGTTATAATATGGCTTTAACGTAATTAATTTTTCGGTAAGTTTTACACAGCAGTGGCGGCAGAAGTATTAATATTGAAAGGGGGTCGGTCGGGGGATGGGTATATTTTGTTCAGGTTTTACTAAGACTTTTTAGCGTGCTAAACAATTTCAATTTCAGACAATTTTAGACCCAAATGAAGTGAGGAGAAAGGCCTTCTGCTAAATGCCAAGAAGACTAAAGTAATGGTTATTGATAGAAATGGAACTGGAGAGGACTTTGTGATAGATAGATGGTCAAAAGATCGAGAAGGATAAACAATTTGAATACCTGGGTTCAATGATAGACAACAAAGGTGATAGCACATCTGAGATCAAAAGAAGATTAGCTATATGGCAAGGACAACAACTCAGAGTATGTCAAAGATCTGGAAGAGTCGTGGTCTATCAATCAAACTCAAGGTACGGTTACTCCGTGCAACAGTCTTCTCAATTGCTACATACGGGTGCGAATCCTTGGCAATGACAAAGAATGACAGGAAGAAGCTAGATGCATTTGAGATGTGGTGCTATAGGAGGCTGTTGGGACAAGAAGACAAATATCTGGGTCCTAAATAAGATTGGCACAGACTTAAACATCAGAAAGTCCATCATTGAGAGGAAATTGCGCTACTTTGGCCACATTGTAAGAAAGGGTGGTGGGGTTGAGAAGCAGATTCTTCAGGGAGCTGTGGAAGGCCATCGTAGAAGGGGACGTCCATCAACATCTTGGACAAATGATGTGAAGAACGTTTCATCACACGGAATGTACGGTGCAACACGTTTGGCTTTTGATAGAAGTAGATGGCGTACTCTTGTGAAGACCACAGCAGCGCAATCCTGCGCCATCTGACCCAGAGAGAGAGAGCGAGAAACATTACTTTGCTATTTGATGGGTCAATGCGCGCAAATCACTCAAACATTTGCAATATTACCCTATTTGGGACTAAAAGGAAGATGCACAGGTCGATTATTGCTTTATTGTCGCTTCTATTATGATTTTTAGGGGGACATCCCCCTTGCAAAATTTTCAGGGGTGTGTGTCCCCTTGGATACACCGCCTATGCTACCCTATCTCTCTCCATTTTTGAAAACTGTAGTCAGTCATTTAGCTAAACAATGACATCTTGATACGTACCCAGTAAACACAAAAACGTTTTAAAAACGTTTTAAATAAGTTATATTTTGGCTTTTGGTTTAGGCAAAAACGTTTTAATAACATTAAAATGTCGGGTTATATAAAGGTCATGATAACGTTTTAAAACGTTTTGTATGAAAACACACTACAACAATATTTTTAAATGTTTTCATAAAATGTTATTGTAAACTATTTTTGCAAACATTTTTGCCAAATATTGTGTCAATACTTAAATAACATTATGTCAAAATATTTGAAGCCAGCAAACACAGAAATGTTCTTAAAATGTTTTATTCAAAACCTTTTAATAACATTTAAATGTCGGGTTATATAAAGGTCATGGAAACGTTTTTAAAACGTTATTGAAAATATTTTGGGCAAACATTTTTCGCAAAATATTTTTTCAACCCCAAAATAACATTCTGTTTAGAATGTTTTGTATCAAGTTTTCAAGAATGTTTTTGGAATGTTATTAAAACGTTTTTATACCCTTTATATAATCCGACATTTAAACGTTTTCTGTAAAACATTTTTGTTTGCTGAGCAGTAGATTATCAAAAAATGTTTTTTAAGGTTATGAAAACGTTTTATACTCTTAAAGGTGTGTTTCGTGATCCTAGCATCATCTTTTTATGACATTTTTCAGTACATATTCACTAAAAAAGCCTATTCCCAAAATTTCAGTTGATTCCGATTTTGCGTTTGCGAGTTATGCATGATTATGTGTATTACACTGTTCCATAGACAATGCGTTGTAATTTCGTTCTGGTGCACCAGAACGAAATTCAAATTTCACGATATCTTTGCGAAACGAATTAATGTGCAAGAAATATTTTGTACATAAACATCATGTAGCCAGAGGTTTCCAATGATAGAAAAATTTCAACTTTTTTGAGAAAAGTGGGGATGAGGCTGTGGATCACGAAGTGCCCTTTAATATAGGCCTACCCTTTATATAACCCGACATTTAAACGTTTTCTGACAACCTTTTATAACCTTTTGCGAATGATGTCGAAAACGTTTTGTGTTTGCTGGGTAGGCCTCGGCTGATAAAGTTTCCACCGCACGTGAGACTGAATGTGACGGATGACGCCAATAAAACTGAGCAGACCGACATGTGTCGGTTATCGGTCAATGCTTCCAGTGCATAATTATTGGATTGTCCAATAATTTTGCAATTGCTTTTCTTCAATGATTGTAATAATTGCCCTCATTTGTTTACGGCTTAATTGGGCTAATTTCTTACCAGTGTCCCACGCCCATCTGTTTATCAGATAAATCTTAATGATGATATTTTTTGATTTTGTGACACAGCATATTCAAGGAAAATATTAATATTCCTGAGATTTTTCACATCTTTTATACTAACTATGTCCGAAATACATCTAAATAACGTCATTTTTCATTTAAAACACGTAAACATATTAATAATCCTGAGATTTTTCACACGCACAATAAAATTACAGTAGGCCTAATTACTATTATGACCACAAACACATCCACCTTAATGTCTTAAAATACTGTTTTAGACAAATATTATGTCTGAAATAAATCTAAATTGCCCTATTTTTTATTCAAAACACGTAAACATAATTTATTAATAATCCCGAGATTTTTCATATCTCTAATGCTAATATCACAATAAAAGTAATTGCAGTACATTGCACGACGTAGGCTATAGTAATTACTAGTACATGACACATACACATCCACCTTAATGTCTTTGAGTAACTATTGTAGACCATTATTATATTATTGATATAAGAGACATTCTCCGAACGAAACGAAGAAAGCAACCTCTGCTCTAGGTGAAGACGGCCTTATGATATGCTTAAGCACCTTCCATCAACCCATCACTTAATGGCCACCATAGTCACCAAGATTCTTCTGGTGGACCCTCTTCCTCCGAAGTCATGGTCGCAGTCCCAGGTCGTATTAATTATTCACACATCCGGCGACACTGGAAAACCTGCAAATTTTCGGATGATATCCTGTATATCAAAAGTAGCCTATATCATCAAGTAACATGCTGAAAGACTACAAAATAAATAGTTTATTGATCCTGCAATCCAAAAAGCTTTCCTGATGGGAGTTAATGGATGCGTTGAACATAGTCAAGTGTTGCAGGAAGCTATATCGTATGTCAAAGATCGCAAGAAAACTATTCATTATACCTTCTTTGATTTGGCCGACGCACACCGACATCGCCTGGCTAATAATTACTTGGTACCAGCAGAGTTACTAAAATGAATACCCGGGATCGATACACGTGAATGTGCTATGCACGATTTGATATTCAGACGATAAATCTTTGGATACCGGGGTAGAAATGATGAATATCTCCCGTAATTTATTTATTCTAAAGAAGCCATATTTAGATCCTTGCACTTGAATATATGTGTTGAACGGATATGATAGTCGTTAGCTTGCGTCTTGAACTCAAAAACTGACAAAAATTCTGATTTTATATGTGCCGAACTATGGCGCAGCGTAGGCTAGCTGCACTCACTCGTGGAGGCAGTCTAAAGCAGCCTGACCTCATGCGTAGGCCTATACATGCTCACTCACACACAGAGAGGTCAATTACCAGGCTATTGTCAATAGCCTTAGTCGGATGTCCCTCGGCTCATTATGCGTCTCAAAACTATTAAACAGGTCGGAACAAAATGGCCATGCGTGGCTGTGGATTCAATCTACCATGGCGATTTCTGCCATGAAGATATCAGGGCGATGACACTGTGCGACGCTTTTGGGAGTGTCAACCATGATCTTATATCCCATTCTATGGAACGTTGCCAGCTTCCCGAAAACGTTTCAAGTTACGTTTCCAACCTCTATTCTCGGCTTAACTGTCACATACGGGGGCCTGTTATCTTGCGTTTGCTTTATAATCGTTCACCCAACTGAAACTATAAAACCAGTTCATTGCACAGGTAAAGCAGAAACATATGTAGTGTGGATTTAACCAGAGAAGATCTGATTTAACATAGTTGAGCTGTTTTCAATGAGTGTTATCTTGGTTTAATAGCTTTTAATGGGGTTTAAGTCCTGCAAAGGTCGTGGTGAATTCTACTATAGACATGACTGCATCATGGCCCTCTCATTTTGTCATATCTACTGAATATAGCACCATATTAAAATTGTGATATCTACTAAAGGATAGCACAATATATAAATTGTATTATCTACTGAAGATAGCACCATATTAAAAATTTGATATCTACTGAAGATAGCATTCTGCACCGTTTTCAAGATTTCATGATTCATGATTTGGACTGAAGACCATTACTATGCACTACGTTTACATTGTGCTTTCTACTGAAGATAGGAGGAATATAAACCATATTTAAATTGTGTTATCTAATGAAGATAGCATCATGTACCATATTTAAATTGTGCTATCTGCTGATGATAACAATATAAACCATATTTAAATTGTGTTATCTTCTGAAGATAGCATCATGCACCATTATTTAAATTGTGCCATCTACTGAAGATAGGCATATAAACCATATTTGAATTGTGTTGTCTATTGAAGATAGCATCATGCACCATATCTAAATTATGCTATATACTGAAGACAGCATATGCACCGCATTTAGTGTGCTATCTACTGAAGATAGCATCATGTCCCATATCTAAATTGTGTTATCTACTGAAGATATCACAAGACAGCAAATGCACCACATTTAAATTGTGTTGTGTACTGAAGATAGCAATATAAAATAAATAATTGTGTTATCTACTGAAGACAGCATCATTTACCATATTTAAATTGTGTTATCTACTGAAGATAACACCATATAAAATTGTACTATCTGCTGAAGATAGCACCATATTTAAATGTGCTATATACCGGGGGTACTGAAGATAGCACCATATTTTAATTGTCGTATCTTCTGAAGATAGAACCATATTAAAATTCTGATATCTATATAATATACTAAAGAAGATCCCAGCAAACACAAAAACGTTTTAAAAACGTTTTAGATAAGTTATATTTTGGCTTTTGGTTTAGGTAAAAAGGTCATGATAACGTTTTAAAACGTTTTGTATTAAAAAACACACTACAACTATATTTTACAATGTTTTCAAAAAATGTTATTGTACACTATTTTTGCAAACATGTTTTGCCAAATATTGTGTCAATACTTAAATAACATTATGTTAAAATATTTGAACCCAGCAAACACAGAAATGTTCTTAAAATGTTTTTTCAAAACCTTTTAATAACATTTAAATGTCGGGTTATACAAAGGTCATGAAAACGTTTTTAAAACGTTATTGAAAATGTTTTGGGCAAACATTTTTCACAAAATGTTTTTTCAACCCCAAAATAACATTTTGTTTAGAATGTTTTGTATCAAGTTTTCAAGAATGTTTTTGGAATGTTATTAAAACGTTTTTATACCCTTTATATAACCCGACATTTAAACGTTTTCTGTAAAACATTTTTGTTTGCTGAGCAGTAGATTATAAAAAAATGTTTTTTAAGGTTATGAAAACGTTTTATACTCTTAATATATACCCTTTATATAACCCGACATTTAAACGTTTTCTGACAACCTTTTATAACCTTTTGCGAATGATGTCGAAAACGTTTTGTGTTTGCTGGGATATTCAAATTGTGGTATCTATTGAAGGTATATCATTCTGCACCGATTTCAAGATCACATATCTTACTAGAGTTATCCAACACCACACAGCCAACACTTTCCAGTAGATAGATAGCACACTAGAAATATGGCGCATGATGCTGTCTTCAGTAGATAGCACAATTAAATGTGGTGTATAACACTATTTTCAGTCAAAATCACATCTTGATACGACCAAATTTCAATTTTTTTTTAATTAAAAAAATTTCAGAATTGTAAATAGTTATGACCATAATTGGGATCAGCATGAAAAATGCATTAAAATGAGTACAAACAAGCCTAGTATTGGTTCAGTGGATCTTAAGATAGCTCTTGATATTTTGAAAAAAATATCTCAAAACTTGGACCTTTTATGAACGCAGAGCATTAACCTGTGCAATGTCTGTAAGAAATTGAATTGCATTATAGCGGTTTTAATGACTATTTTTATATTTTAAATACGAGCGTAATTTTTTATTTTTTTATTTATGTATTTATTTATTTATTTATTTATTTATTTATTTATTTATTTATTTATTTATTCATTCATTCATTCATTCATTCATTCATTCATTCATTCATTCATTTATTTATTTATTTATTTATTTATTTATTTATTTATTTATTTAACCTGGGGTGACCAATCAATGCACTGGAACTGTTCTCCCTTGGTTCCCACACCTTGGTAATACACCTCAATGTCTCCATTTATACTCTACATGGGTCTGCGACAATTAATTTTCAATAGGGCAATCATTAAAGATAAATACAATGGGACCATCATTATTTTTTAGGAAGTAACAGCTTTGCAACACTCTTAGGACTAATAATAATCTTGACAATCTGCTTCGTTTTACCTCACGCGGCGTTACATGATTATTATTAAAATAGATAGGGTATTGCTTTAAGCCGCTGTCGTGCATCTATCGTCTCTTATAACACGGGTGGCATCATTTATATTTAAACGATTGAGGCAAAGCCGAGTTGTTTTACGCCAAAAAACGATTTTTTTTCCGTAGTTAACATTTGAATAGGAGAAACTTATAATACATAATGTATAGTATTACATGTATTATGAGGCTAGATTCCACATGCCATTATTACTAAGTATTTCTTCTTACTTAACAAAAAGAAACGAACTATATTATATTTAAAATTCTACCAAGGATTGACCGGGGTTCGAACCAACAACCTATCGATCCATAGTCAGACGCTATACCACTATGCTACGAGTAGTTCTGCCAGAAAGCCGTCTTTCTATCATACTTGTTGATTACGGAATAAAGCGTATATACACGATACACTATATTATAATAATAATAATAATAATGAGGCGCTTGTATAGCGCAGAAATACCTTAAAAAGGCCTCTAAGCGCTTTACATAAATATACAACCAATACACAAAATTAAAAGTTATAAAAAAACAATGATAAAACCGCATTAAATACAAATTTCAGAGAGTGAAAGCAGCACTCATAAACATGACCATACGATAAAACGTGATTTAAAAAGCAAACAATATACGTATTACTAGTTAATACGTATATAGGCCCTATCTCCGATCAATATTGAACCCTAACCCTAACCCTAAGACCCTAACCCTAAACCTAACCCTAAACCTAACCCTAACCCTAACCCTAAACCTAACCCTAACCCTAACCCTAACCCTAATAGGCGAGACACCACGTATACAGTTGCTTAAACGGGCTCCCTATTCAAATGTTAACTACGGTAAAATAGTTCGCGGCCGGGCGTTACGTAGACTATGCCATTGTCGATTTTTGATAAATAAAACCCTTTTATTAATCATGATGAAAGCATTCAGTTGAACTCGAAATAAAACTGATATTTATTACATCAAAATACTAGTATAAATTGTTATGAAAAAGTTTATATAATTATATAAGTGACAGTAAAAGTAAAGTGTACGTTGGCTTATATTATTGAATGCAACATATCATAATGTCATAATTATATTGGCACTTCAATACTGAACAATTCTGATTTTAGAATCTACCAGTATTAATCGCGAAAGTCCCGAGTTAAAAATCACTTGGGAAGCTAACACACAGAGGGAGTACGGTGACTGAAAAGATCAGTTGTGAAAATCTATCAATTGTGCACACATTAATTAAATCAGAGTTTTAAGCTTAAATACAATATCCAGAGTATGCACAATGGGCAAGTGGACTACAAAGTAGTCTAGGGGTTACGTGCAGAGCAAAATTTTCCCCAAATATTTTAAACGCGCTTTTACGTAGTTATATCAACATCATTCAATGTTGTAACGTCAAGAGCCAAAGGGGAATATTATCCTGTATGAAGCATCCTAATCATTTAGTTAGTACTAACTGGGCCATGAACATGCAATTGTGCATGTTTTCAGGCCTGCATGTTTCTTATAATTGCAACCCTAAAATTCAGAGACTTGGAATAAGTTAGACTTCTCCGTAGTCCACTTGCCCATTTTGCATACTCTGGCTATTACATTTAAGCATAAAACGTTGATTTGTATTAATTGTGTGCAATTGATAGATTTTCACATCTAATATTTTCAGTCACCGTACTCCCTCTGTTTGTTAGCTTCCCAAGTAGATTTTTACTTGGGCTTTCGCGATCAATTAACTGGTATATTCCAAAATCAGAATTATTCAATATTGAAGTGAGCAATATGCAAGATATGTTGCATTCAATATAACTTTTATTGTCACTAATCATCTAATTATATAAACTCTTTATGACCATTTTACTATATTGAACACTTTAATTCTAATAAACATCAGTATAATTTTGAGTTCAACGGAATGCGTTCATCATGATTAATAATAACATTTTTTTAAAATCAAAATTCGACTATGGCATAGTCTAGGAACAAGCCTAAGCACTCACAATCTTAAAAGGGCATTTTCGCGATTCCCCGGCGTGATCCACAGCATCACCCCAACTTTTCTCAAAAAAAGTTGAAATTTTTATATCACTGGAAACCTCTGGCTACATGACGTTTATGTACAAAAAAATTCTTGCCGATTAATTCGTTTAGGGGCACTTCAATATGAAATGGATATAGGTGTAGGGCTGGCACTTTCGCACTAAGGGGCATTCGGTGAGAGCAAAATGTAAAAATATGGGGTCATTGGGTGAGAGCATGATTTTGGGCATTCGGTGAGAGCAAAATGTAAAAAATATGGGGTCATTGGGTGAGAACATGACAAAAAACAGCGTCAAAAATCCTCGAAAATCAAATTTTTAGTTCAAAAAGGCTTCAAATTTCTTAGTTTTTTCAAAAATAGGTAACAAAATCAGTGATAAATGAAAGTTGCTGTTCAAATTGAAAAGTAAAGGTCCTTGGGTGACAGATCAAATGGAAAAATAAGGGGTCTTTGGGTGACAGAACATGTGTTCGTAAAAAAATATGGGGTCTTTGGGTGAGAGCGACGCTGAAAAAGGGGTCTTAACAGCCCTACATACGCGTCACCTCCAAAGTGGGAGTGCCCCCCCCCCCCGGGGCAAAGATATCGTGAAATTTGAATTTCGTGATCCACAGCCTCATCCCCCCACTTTTCTCAAAAAACTATTGAAATTTTTCTATCATTGGAAACCTCTGGCTACATGATGTTTATGTACAAAATATTTCTTGCACATTAATTCGTTTCGCAAAGATATCCGAAATTTGAATTTCGTTCTGGTGCACCAGAACGAAATTACAACATATTGTCTATGGAGCAGTGTAATACACATAATCATGCATAACTCGCAAACGCAAAATCGGAATCACCTGAAATTTTGGGGATAGGTGCTTTTTGTGGATACTGAAAAATGTCATAAAAAGAATACGCTAGGCCCACAAAATACTCCTTTAAGCCAGTTTGCTCATAATTTTAATATCCTGTGTTAATTTTAATAATTGATATAAAGAGATTCAAAAATATGTTTTCAAAAAATAAGAAAACATAACATGAAATTAGTCTTTGTACAAGTCTTTGGGCTTGATTGTTAAAGCATACAAAAACATTATAAAAACGCGTGTTTTTCGCCCGGGGACACTTTAACACAAATGGCCATGCGGGTATGTTCCCCGGAAAGACCTCCTCCCTTTTTTTTTTTTTTTTTTTGGATTTCGCAGATCCGAAAGACCTCCTATATTTGACCCAAATAGAGCTCTGAAAGACCGTCGATTTTGATCATTTCAGCTTTAAAAGACCCCAAAATTGCTCATTCCTCATATTTCTGGTGTTTTTTTCAGGGGATTTTCAACCAGAAAGCCAAGTAAGGCCCTTGATTTGGACTGTTCGCAGCTCCAAAAGTCCGCATTTTACTTGCTCGCAGCTCCAAAAGACCCCCTTTTACGAGTGCGCCGTCAGCTCCCAATGACCCACCACCTGAAAATTCCAGGGGAAAATGCCCACCAATTTGTTTATGCCCCCCCGCACATTTGTTCCATAACCATTAAGGTATAGGACATTTTTTGTTTTTGCTATAGCCCCCGGATGAAATATATTTAATTATGTCTGTACTCACTCAGGTAGCATTGTGTGTGAATTTTACATCCGAACTAAGTGCTATTCTTTTTTATGGGCATTTTAGTGTCCAAAACGGCCCATGTATTCCTTGTACAATGAAATTTTACAATAAAATATCCATTGGAAACAAAGGTGCCCGGGGTTTTGGCCCGTATTTCCACAAATTATACTTCATTGACCAGGGATGCAAATTGTGCGGGAGCGGGGAGCACCGCTCCTAGGAAATGACAGTCAAAATTGAGGAAATGATGCCTTGAGAAGAAAAAAGAAAGAGCCGAAAAAGAGGAAGGGAGAAGAAGAAGAAAAGAAGAGAGGAAGAAGACAAAAAGGAAAGAAGAGGAGGAGCCGAGGAGGCAGCGGAGTGAGCTAGAAGATGACGAAGAGGGAAACATGTCTCAGCAAAAGATAACAAGTTAATAGGTGAGGGCTGTGAGGTAGTGAAGCTACGGAATGGAAGAGAGGAATTCTCAAGACACTGGTTGTGTGCAAAATTTTGAGGAATTCACATGATTGTTCAAGAAATAAGAGGAAGGTGTTGGTGTTAGATTACGGAAATGGGTAGCAATGCGTATTTGAGGAAATTTACCATTCATCACCAGAGGAGGTATTCAATGTATATAAAGAAGTTGGGTGAAGGTAGGTGGAAATAGGGCCCATATTGATTGATTGATTTTATTCGATTATTCTGAGGAAATTTATACAGAGGGGGCGATGAGGATGTTATGGAAAAAGTCATATAAGGAAATTCAGTGTATCAATACTAAGAAATCAGTACCATGTACTTTGTCAACAAGTCTTTGAAAGGGTGCTTTATGCAATGAAGCAATGCCATGCAGGCCCCTGATTAAAAATTAAAGAGAAAATTGAGAGGCAAAGGAAAGAGGGGGAAAGGAGCCCATGTCCCACCAAAATTCACCCCAATCATGGGACCAAACTAGTGAAAAATACCAAATTTTGCGCGCTACGCGCGCACATTTATCCGAATAGATTTTTTTTAAAGTTCAAAGACTTTACACATGGAGCTATTAAAGCTATTGTATGTCTAGTAATAGTATGATTGAGGAAATCTTGAGCCTAAAACTTTGCTCCTGAGGAAGAAATCACAATTTGCATCCCTGCTTCATTCCCAAATAACTAAAGAATTGGGATTAGCTGTTTCATTTGGCAAAACAAAATGTTTTTTATTCCAAAAATGCAATCCTGTGTTTATGGAATCAAGCAAGAGTAGTGCGCCTTATTTTTTCTTACCTTGTATGAGTTGACCAATTTCAAGACTAAAATATTCTACTATTTTGTTTCCCATTTTCGAGACAAAAATGAAAGAATTAAAACAACCGTTTCCTCGGTCACTGTTAAGAGATTTAATCTGCTGAAAAAACGCTTAAACATATTTATAAATACATATTTACACACTTTTTATGATACACTATAACAACCTAATATATTGATGAAAAAACTATGACGAGTTTTTGAAAACTATATAAAACAATACAATATGCCAAAAATTCAACACAAATTGTATTTATATACCTTTGTTTTCAAGGTACAAAATATCATGGACGGAAAATAATTTGGAAGCTGTTCATATGGTTCATATTTTCCATTTTTAGTTGTTTAAGGCCCAGGTTTAAGGCAGGAAGAACAGCTTAAACTTGGGCTAACAAGACAATGTGCTTTCAAATAGTATCAACTAGTAAATAGGCTTTTAGCTGTAGTTTAGAACTATCCACCTTTACGTAACATAAATTCTATATAATCATAGGTATATTTTAGAAGTATATATCACCTTGGTCTGGGGCGGACATTTTAAAAATGAATTTAGAAGAGCAGCAACGACATCACTTGTATTACATTCCAGATGTTAAATCTACATCATATGCAAAATTTGAGGGAATTCGCACGAGTCCGTTTTATTTCAGGGCCATTTGTCTATAACTGGTCTTTACATGTAGCCCTATGGAGAGAGTGCCCGTTGAGGGCGCTATAACCCCCCATTTTAGGAACAAAAATGTAATTTTAAAAAAAACGGCCTCGTGTGCGAATTTTCTAAAATTTTCAGAATATATAGTATGAACATGTAGAAAAAAAATAAAGAAGTTGCCCTACCTGCTCTTCTCCGAAAAAATAAAAAGTCCTATACCTCAATGATAATGAAACCTAGGTGAGTACTGCCCTCTAGTGGGTAGTGACTTTTTTGTGTGTCGAAACAAGTAAATTTCAGACCATTACAAACCCAAATATAACGAAGGTATGTTTTTAATGGGCCAATGTACTGTGTGTGCGCTAAAAAACATGCTAAAAAGGACGATGCACATGACAATTATTACTTTATTCTCTCTTCTATTATGATTTTTAGGGGGATCTCTCCCCCCCCCCCCACCTTGCAAAATTTTTAGCTAACAATGATATGTTGACATGCCAGACTCAGCTGATTAATTTTCCACCACACGTGAGACTCAATGTGACAGTGAAGTCGATTATAAAACTGGACAGATCTCCATCTGTCGGCTAATGTTTCTAGTAAAGAATTTTGTAAGAATTTTGTAACTTCTTTTCTTCCCCAATTACAATTGCCTTCATTTGAATACTGCTTAATTGGACTGTTGGATACATTTCATTAGGCCCTCAGGCCCATCTGTTCATCAGATAAATCTAAATGTTCTTTTTTGATTGTTTGACGTAACATATTATTCTTCCTGAGATTTCTTATACCAACATCACAATAAAGGTAATTACACATGTATAGTAATTACCGTATGACCAACCCAAGGACCACCTACACATCCCATATTAAACGTCTTTGAGTACTATTTTAGACAATATAATATGCTAAAGAATGGCTTAATTGTGTATTATTGTGGACTGCTGTGAAGAAATTACCATTCTTTAGTGCCAATCAATTACAAAAACCATACAATCTGTGCTTGCCTCAGACTTGCACCAAGTACATTCTGCCGACTGATTTCTGAAAATTGCTTCGTAATAATACTTCCTTTTGGGCACGTGTACTTGTACACTACATGTGCGGATGGGTAAGCAGGAGGGGTAAGATTATCCCATCGAAAACATTCGTCAGGTGATGGATTGTTCTCCATTTATTCAATTGGCATATAGTTATTCATTAAAATCTCCAAACCAGGATCGTTATTTGAGGCTTTAAATACAATTACTTGGAGCATTAATTCCAACTTCAGATGAGACAGAATTATAGAACTTGTGAGCTTCTATAATAATGTTGATTTTATTGTTTTTTGGTCTCTATTTTTGCCTGTATTCAAATTTCACAAATGCAACCTTTAGCCTGTTTGAAACAAATTCAATATCACATCATAGACATTGTCTTGCTTAACACTGAAGAAAAATATGAAATAATAAACTCCTCCATAAAAACAATGTGTAGCACTTTGTGAAACAAAATAAGGCTTATAGTGTATACAACATGAACCAAGCCAGCTTAGTACATATCTCCCTTGTGTTCCCAGGGGGGCCACTCAAGTATAATTGGTCATGCATGTGTATGACCAATTTATTTTCTAAAACACCCTGTAAATTTCTAAGACAAATACCCTCTAAACAAGAAGATTATAAACAGAATTATCTCTCTTACACATTTTGGTCAAAAATGGAACTCATTTTTGGACACCAATTTTCAAGATAAAGGCTAGTTTTCTGAGTTTTTATGCGAGATTGATTAACTTATTTTTGGGTAGTTAAAAAGTTTTTTTTTTTGCTAAGTCGCAAAAAAAAACTCACTTCTCACTCGCTTTTTGGTCACGCAAGTGTATTACTTGAGTGGCACCCCCATTCCTGTTACCCCTCCCTAAAATGATAGCGAGTTATTTAGTCAGCCTCCTCCGCATCTTCTGCTGTCGGTGAAGCTGCGGTTTGTTCCTCGCCCCCATCACCTCCATCCTCACCCCCTTCCTGGTTCTCCTCCCCTTCCCCTGCTGTTGCTTCTGTCTCCCCTTCTGCTGCTGGGACTGCTTCACCATCTTGACCCTCTGTGATGGAATGAAAAATGGAAACAGGAATGGTTGGTAACAGAATAATAACTGAATAAAATAATGTCTGATAAAGTCTTATTCAGATTCCCTTTTACAAATTAAGCGTACTGCTAGCCGTACAGCGCGTATTATTTGGTCCAATGCACATGCTTGACGTCGCGCGCGTATACGCGATGGTTGAGCTGTCAAATGAAATCTGAATAAGACTTTGTCTACCATTTGCATGAACATCAATAGCAAAACAATCATGGATGACTACATCTAGCTAGACTTGATTAGGGCACATTGATTTGAACTTATTTGGGGGTGTGTGGGCACAGATGGAGCCTCTTTTTTTCCTTTAAATTTATGTCAAGCATATCTAAGCATTAACAACTGAAATCTAGGAGATAACGCTGGCATTTTTACAGGACAGGCAAGTGTAGCCAACAATTGGGCTTATTAATCTGATCAGACCTGACTGTAACAATACCTTTTATCATGGGTCAACTGCTCTGCCTTTTCCAGATGACCTACGGGGAGAGCAGATTTTTTTGAACCTGCGGAGATTTGAACCCGGGACCTTTCACACCAAAGGCAAAGACGCTGCCCCACTACTCTTACTACTTATATTGGACAACATGGTCAGATGTTTTTCAGGGATGTGATTCAAAGCTTGTGAAATATCCAGGAAGTAGTAAAAAATCCAGAAAAGCAGCATGAAATTGGGCTAGAATACCCTCAAACGGACTGAAATCCTGAAGAATCACACCCCTAGTTTTTGAAATCAAAAGGAAGGGCTCTGAGCCAGAACTGGCTTTGTCAACTGAAGAAAATATGTGAGTTAGTCCTCCATGTTGGCGTATAAACACAACACAAAAAGAAAGCCCTCACTTATGCAACCCATCATAAATCTAAAGCTGTTTATTTTTTGATGATTTGATTGATATATCCGGACTCAGCCGAAAGAATGAACCCAATATATCCCTGATCCGTAAATTTTAAAAAGTTTTTAATCCGATCTGCTTTTAGACTGTGTCGGTCCGGGTTATTTTGAATTTTCTGGTTACCCCGCAGAGCGTTATTCCCAAGTTTCCCCCACTCACCTGCGCCACCTTCACCAGGGGCCGCATCTCCTGATCCTTCTTGTTGCATCTCCTCATCTTCCCCCAAACCCTCAGCGGTATCCCCAGACTCCAGTTCTATGTCCACATCTTGTCCCACATTACCATCTTCTGCTGGGTTGTACTGACTGATGGCGCTGATCTCTCCTGCGCGCCATTTTGGTACTACGATGGTCTGGGCTTCTTCTGCATCATCTTCACCACCTTGTGGCTGGTGCAAATTAAAACATGGTACAAACAAATTTAATACAATGATATGATTGTCCAAACTCACACACACAACCCCTACTCATCTGCGCAGGTAATCACAGACCATGGGTATTGCTATCAATATGAAGACGTGTGAAACGACATACCAAGGTATTGCCTTGGCTTGTTGATTTTGATTGTGGGAAAATAAATTCAAAATATACATTTCTTCGCAGAATTACATAATTGACAAATAATTAAAATTAGAAGCTTTATCCAGGGATTTCAGCCTGAATCACGGGTCAAATAATTGAAAAGTTACCCAATGTTTCTCTTAACCACTGGTTTCTACATGTATGAGCAGGAAGCAACCAGAATTCGCAGGAGTCATTCTTGAAAAGTCACCCAATTTTTTTTCTACAGGATAGGAAATTGTCAAAAGTTGTGGGGGAAATCTTCAAAATTTGCCCAACTGGGCTACCAAATTGCGGGTTTGGCAACCTGGCTTTCGTATTCTTAGCCTTTTCTAAACTAGGATTCTTAATCAATTTGAATGAGCCCAGGCAATGAATGACACAAAATGTTTCTGAATTTTTTGGGACAGTATGCATGTGTTGAATGTTTATCATCCTATACCCTTGAATGTCAAGCAAAAATTATTTACTATAGGAAAATTATTTAATTTGTCTCCAACCAAGAATGCACACTTTGCATGACTGAGCATAGAGATCTCCATATCAACATCATCAGTTGACAAATCACCATGTCACAATGTGATAGGCTAAAACGACATCAGGTCATGTATACCAACTATTTATAAATAGAAAACCAAGATGGGCGCATAGCGTAGCATTGCACACTTGTGAATAGTCGCGGAGTAACAAGCATAGGTGAATATTCTTGGTTGAAAACAAATTAAATAATTTCCTTGGAAAAACAAGAAAAATATTCTTACCATTTCTACTGGAATGTATTGCCCATGCTGCTCACAGCCAATATCAAATACATATTTACCCTTCCCTTGTGGCTGCAAAAATAAGCAAATCAAAATTAGATTACAAACAAAATATAACCACACAAAATGTCTTTACCAAATGTAGACTGTAGTCATAAATGTTTTATGTCAGATTAACTTTATCACTTGTAGAAGTGCAAATTCCAAATACAAACCTGCATCTTCCAAGAAATGTGGCATCCTTACCAAAAAAACCCATTTTTTCACAAATGTGACACGATCTGGTCCATGGGGGCCAAAGGAGGCAGTTTGAGTTACTGTAATTATTACATTACTAGATTTCGCGGTTTTCGGGTTGGGTGGTTCTTGTGACTATCTCTAATTACCCAACACCCGTTACCCATATAGGCCTACTTGCCCTGCCCTTTTAAACTACTAATAGGCCTCTGCAAGTTTTGGAATCCGATGAGATGCACCTGCACGATTAACCACACTGTAATGCTTTCCGTTGCTACTTTTCGCCCGTCGGTATACTCCGCGACTTTACACGATAAGCGCACACGCGATACGCACTTTGAAAGCACGCGTTAGTGAGCCACGCCAGCGACGCTGACACGCACCATGAAGCACGCGTTAGTGAGCCACGCGCCTTGATAAGCAGCCGGACAGAGGGACAGACGGACACGCCATGATTAGTATTATGATATATACATACAATAGGCTATCATTTATTGAAAACACCAAAGGTCTAGCATACTTGATTCTAAAGTTATGATGTTTTTTGGTGTCTATTTTCTTATGTATATTAGTGTTTTTTTTACTGCATATTTTTACCTTTATCTCAGTTTCAAATTTGCCGCCTTTGGCCCCCTTGGACCAGATCGTGTCACAAATGTAAAATTCATGAAACTGTGCAAAATCACGAAAGGTTCTTCTTTTTAGTTAGAGAATAGGGCCTAAGGAACAAGCCATAACCTTGTTGGGCAGGAAAACCTCCTATGTGTCAATGGCCCCTGAACATGTTTCAAGCAAAACCTCTTGGCAGTTTTGTTTTAAACATGTTCAAGGACCACAAGTACAAAGGAGGTTTTTCCTGCCAAAGGATGTTATTAATATCTATTGTTAGGAGTGGGATCCAGGTCACACAGCCTCCTTGATTGAGATCACATGGTGAAGCACCAGGTTTATTATAAATGGGTTTTAGTATATGAACAAACCTACTGGTAAGCAACACAAAATAATGCATGGCATTTGTATTTAGAATGATGTGGCATTCCTGGGCTTTTAAGGCAATATAAATAAATAGTATCAATGATGAGACCGCCGGAAACCTGACATCGATGAAGAATACTATACAAATCGGTGATTTCAACGAGTTAAGGCAACTGTTTCTCGCACACATCTTTGTGTGGTCTTTAAATGTGTGCAAGTATATAATTATTAGCACGTTGAATGAATGCTCACAATTTGAAGCTGTGCCCAATGGAATCTGTAGTGACATATCTTTGACTGCACTAGAAAAAATAAAGAGTACTACACTCACTTGGTCTGCAATCCATCCGCCTTGATACCTATGGTTGGCATGAATCAGCTCTCCAGCACCATCACGTTTACCGCTCACCCACGTACCTACATACTTAGTGCCTGTGTCTTTGTACGTGTAGACACCTTGGCCATGCCTTAAGTGACTCTGCCATTCGCCTTCATATGTGTCGCTGTTGGGATAGGTGTAAACTCCGTAGCCATGTCTCTGATCATCAACCCAGTTACCTGTATTGAATATTAGAATGAAATTTGATTCAAAGGGATTTAGATGAAAACTAGAATTTCGCGGTTCTCGACCTGCGCGGTTCTCGACGCAAAGCGTCGGCCGCAATGCCTCCACCTTGACGCCCCTTCATTTTAACCAGTGCAATGACCTTAACATTATTTGCCTCACTAAGGTGGCCGTTACCACCTAATTTCATGAACCTACAGCAGTCTATGGCGATTTGACCCCAGATGACCTCGAATGACCCTGACATTTTTGCCTTGTTTCAGTGGTCGTCCCCACAGAATTTCATGAACCTGCGACAATCTATGGCGATTTGACCTCGTATGACCTTGGATGACCCCAAAATGACCTTGACATTTTTTTCCTTCTTACAGTAGTCGTTCCCACCAAATTTCATGAATGTGCAACAATATATGGCGATTTGACCCCGGATGACCTCAAATGACCTCACAATGACCTTTGCGATTAATAAATTTTTCGCTGAAAAGCAAATCAGGTCAAGAACCTCTGGCTGTGCTACTGTCCGCCAAGTTTCATCACTGTAACTCGTACAGATCTCCAGATAATCTATGCACAAGGTTATATTGCTTGATATGCATAAATTATGCAAATTAGGTACTTAATTACCATATTTTGCGACAAAAACCTGCTAAGATTTGGAGACCACCAATTGCCACCCCTCCACCAAATTGCATCACAATACGCATTACCAGTTCCGAGAAATTGCACTCGCAAGCTCGGACGGACGGACGGACGGACAGATGGACGGACGGACAACCAGGAAACATAATACCTCCGGTGGAGGCATAAAAAAGGGCAGTGATTCATAGTGCACTACGCACAGGCACAACACCTAGACGTTGACCCACAAGCCTCAGCATACTTTACAGGTTGTCGCTGACCACTAAACCACAGGGACTTTGTAGCTTCAAAAGTGCACACCCTAGACTTTCCACAAATGACCTTTGCAACCAGGATCAGCTCCCTGAGTTTCGTACGGGTTACAACAAGACAATTAGCAGTAAGTTCCTCAATTTTCCATGTGAGCTAACTTGACTGCTAAAGATATAAACCTAAATACAGGGAGTCAAGATCAACCTTCTGAATTTTTTATTTGGTAAAACTTTTGTTTTTCTTCACATTAATAATATAAGCCTTGATGGAAATACACAATCAATTTCATTCCAATGCATAAAATCACACCCACCCACCCATGGACTCAACTATTCTGCTTTAAACAGCCCCCTCAATGGCAGAGCAATGCTGTTGGCTATACTATTAGCCATGAGGGAACATTCATGCAAACAATGATAAAGCCTTGTTCCCTAGCCTGGTTCCCTAGTTTTCACAGAGAAACCTGCTTTCTTGATTGAAAAATCAGGTTTTTTGATTCAATGAAGATTCAATGCGAGGAATGTTGTTTTTTGAAGTGGCAAAACCAAGTATCTCCGTAACGACACATGAGTTTTCCAACAGCTTCTCAAATCATTGAATTAGGGCTATAAAGTTATATAGATGTGTATAGCGGCGGTATCACCCTCTATGTACTGTGTGGCTGAGTGGAATCATACTGTATATCCCTGACCAAGGGCCAGTCAACAGATATAAATACCTAGAAAAATTTAAAACTGCTCCCAAATTGTCATAGATTTACATGGATTTAAAAGAGCATCATGCATGATTGTTTGTATGTGGTCGTGGTCATCATAAGCCTCGCATGATGGAAAAGCAGCCACACAGTACAAGGGAGGTTGATACACTTAGGATATATTGTTATCCCGATTGTTATGAGAATTTGACCACTTGCTTCGCAATTAGGGAGTTTAAAAAAATGAGGATT
This sequence comes from Amphiura filiformis, assembly GCF_039555335.1. Taxonomy (NCBI): domain Eukaryota; kingdom Metazoa; phylum Echinodermata; class Ophiuroidea; order Amphilepidida; family Amphiuridae; genus Amphiura; species Amphiura filiformis. Next base: position 7,084,115 of record NC_092641.1, on the reverse strand, counting down.
TGATGTCAATGCCATACACTCACCTTCATATTTAGAACCATCTGGATAAATGAATGTGCCTTGACCATGCTTCTTGTTGTACTTGTATTCCCCTATATATCTAGCACCATTCTTGAATTTGTATAGACCCTGTGAATGAGAACAAGTATACTGTGTTCATATGTGATATTATTACACCTCATACATATTCATGAGAGAATGACACCAATTCATTGGTCAATCGCAACTTGACACAACCCAAGTAGATTGACCTATCCCCAGTATGATCTATCTTACTGAACGATAGTTTTTCCCCTATTCACGATATCATCATCCTCAGAGACAAAAGTTCGTACTCCCTTTCGCAATTGTGTTTTTCAATCCGCGAAGGTGGGACTTAGCATTTTATATTGTATTGTCGTCCTCCGTACGATAAAACAGGAATTAAAAATTTGTTTATAGCAACAGCTAAAATGGCAGCATCCACGAAACGGAAAGTGCCCGGTGTTGTCACTTAACATTGACTATGTGTACACATGATCGTTCCCAACTTCGGGGGAAAAAAAGGGTTATTTTTAAATACGTTTGTTCGCGATGTTTAAAAAATAGGGTTGTTTTTAATGACGATGTACTCGAAATTAAAAATAGGGTATGTTAAAATACTCACCATGCATAGGGCATACTCATGAATGATGCATGGCTTGTTGCTTGTAGTATACATTGTAGATTTAACTGTATCATATCAACCACATGATGCATCCAATTGGGTGTATTTGTATCTACCTTTCTACTATTTGTTTTCCTTAAACTTTTAAAGGACAAAAGAGGTCGCCTTGAGAACGAAAATTAATCGGAAGGGGTTTTCTTACTACATACTTAGTGGCCGTGTCTTTGTACTAGGCCTGGCATTTTCGGGTAATTTCGTACCCAGGTACCGGCGCATTTTTGGGCGGGTAACGGGTACCGAAATTGCAAAAAAAAAAAAAAAAAAAGTTTTTATTTTTTCGGTTTTGTAGTGTCCCTGGACCTAGACCTAAATGCTAGGATCATTCATGGTTGACCTAAAAAAAATAAAAAAAAAAAAAATAAAAAAGTTTTTTATTTTTTCGGTTTTTTAGTGTTCCTGGACCTAAAAACCTAGACCTAAATGCTAGGATCATTCATGGTTGACCTAAAAAATAAAATTAAAAAATAAATTTCAAGATGTTTTGTTATTTTATGAAAATTGATAATTTGTATTCATGTCATAGTGTATTAATGATTTCAAAATGCATTCAAATTCAATTTTTTTTTTTTCGGGTACCTGGGCAGGGTATTTCCTGCCCGGGTAATGTAATCTCGGGCGGGTACCCGTTTACCCGCCCGAAAACGCCAGCCTTAATTTGTATGTGTAGACACCTTGGCCATGCCTAAGTGACTCTGCCATTCTCCTTCATATGTGTCGCCGTTGGGATAGGTGTAAACTCCGTAGCCGGATTGTACTTGAAATGCCAAAAATAGGGGTAACAAATGCTGAAAATGTTCTTGAAACCGTGCAAAATAGGGCGGTATTTTTGACTATGGGAACGATCGTGTGCGTTAGCCTTTGAATTGGTTTATTTGTTTGTTTATTTCTTCTTTATACTGGGTCCATATTCAGGGGGAAATTTAAGTATTCCCCTGTTCTTCCATATGGCCCAGTTAATTGGAAGTGACAACACCGGGGGAAAGTGCTTTGCTGTTGAAGCAGATATAATTACCGAATTAATTCAGTAAACATATGCTAAAAGGATGTTCGAAACACATCCGTGAAAGCTTGTACTGCGAGGAAAGGAAAAGGGGAATCGTGTGCGCAGATCAGGGTTCACAGTTTGCTCTCAAATTAGCGGGTCCACTTTTTTATGCTGGACCCATTCAGTTCCCATTTAGTTGAAATTTGCGGGTCCCAAATTGATTTTTGTGGGTCCAAATTGTACTTATGTACGAAACTTCATAAACACCCGGAAATGTATTTTCAGTACTGGCGCAAACGATAAATATGAAAGTATGCAGAATTCGGCACCCAAAACTTACCAAAGTCGAGTCAAACTACTGGGTAAAAAGAGACTTTCCGCGATCGGCCGACTTTCTCATAAAGAACTACAATTACTACCTAATAACATGCACTACTTTAATCATCTAATTATTTGGTTATTTTGTTATATTTGCTCGGTTGAAATATACAACTACCGCAAAAACGTGTTTTCGCGATGTCACCAGGAATTGACCCTGTTTTGTTGAGGGTACATGCCACAAAATAGCTTTCCATAGACTTTACGTGCAAAATAGGGGTCACGTTTTAGGCTATAAGTCGAGTTACGTCTTACTTTGAAATATACATATGATATCATCTTAATCAGAACAAAATTCTGCATAACATATCTGAAAATGACACCATATTTTAGGTCTACTTTTTGAGAAAAATAGCGCTATATAAAAAGACCCGATTTTCCCGTGTTTACGTCCGACTGCTAACCGCGTTTTGACCTTGTGTGTTCATGCGCTCATCATCGTAAACATCACTCAAATTTTCGCGTTTTCTGTTCAAATTAGTAGAGATCACATTCACAAGTTCTAGCAAAACACGATTTGCAACACTAAAATTGTTAATATTGTACCGATTTTGCACATTTTTTATGCAAAGTTGGGACTATAGTCGTGATAAACTTTTACCGGAAACCGCTTCACACGCGGATTTAGTGGCATGCACCCTTGAAGAGGCTAAAACATCGTTTTTAGGCCTTGAAAATGATTTTGTTATCTTTTCACTACATTTTGAATTAATTGTAAGAAATTTTGGGTTATTTTCTTTCATACTTTAGACAGGATGTCGATTTCAAGCACAAGCATGATAGCCGACAATTGCCAATTTTCGGCATTTTGATGCACATGAATGCACAATGGTTGCTGATTTGCTATTTTCATGAAGATATTAATTGATGTTAAGAGTAAACGTTCTTTGAACATCTTTTACAAGTGCATAACTTCAACATTAAAACATTCTCAGTACCTGCAGAATATTTAAAAAGACAAGAAATGTCAATCAAGTAGGCCTACCCCCCCCCCCCTTCAGCGTCACTTTTAACCCGGTTTGTGCAAAAAGCAAATGTAATGAATGGCTATTTGAAATTAAATATTAATATAAATTAAACTTTGAATGTTATAACAATTTAAAATACTGGACAGTGGTATAAATAAAGCAAACTAGAAACTTAAATATCTTAAATCTAATATTTTATGTAATTTTATTAAAATTGAAGGCCAAAACTTGAGTTTAAATGACAAAAAAATTGGTTAAAATAAAAATGAAATTGAAAAACTTCTTTGTAATTTAAACACCAATAAAAAATGTTTTCAATATTTTGAAACTCTTCTTTATTCATATCAAAAGGTTTCAAACTTCTACCAAAATCGGAACTTTTATTAAATTGGAAATAAAAGCAGGCCTATTCCCGGCAAACGCACATACAGCGAAAAACCTGGCGGCGTCCATGAGCGCGCTTGTTGATGTCCCTCCTCTTTTCTTCGCGTGCATTTTAAATAGATAAAGACGCGGAAAAGCGCATGGAATTGCTCCTTAAAGGGTACATGCCACAAAATAGCTTTCCATAGACTTTAAGTGCAAAATAGGGGTCACGTTTTAGGCTATAAGTAGAGTTACGTCTTACTTTGAAATATACATATGATATCATCTTAATCAGAACAAAATTCTGCATAACATATCTGAAAATGACACCATATTTTAGGTCTACTTTTTGAGAAAAATAGCGCTATATAAAAAGACCCGATTTTCCCGTGTTTACGTCCGACTGCTAACCGCGTTTTGACCTTGTGTGTTCATGCGCTCATCATCGTAAACATCACTCAAATTTTCGCGTTTTCTGTTCAAATTAGTAGAGATCACATTCACAAGTTCTAGCAAAACACGATTTGCAACACTAAAATTGTTAATATTGTACCGATTTTGCACATTTTTTATGCAAAGTTGGGACTATAGTCGTGATAAACTTTTACCGGAAACCGCTTCACACGCGGATTTAGTGGCATGCACCCTTGACAGTATTATTGTAACATAATATTTGCACGATCCGAAAAAAATATCGCAAGTCAACCTCTTCCACAGTTCCCCTCGTATCACTGATCAAATATCTGTGCATGAAATAGCGATGAGGTGTGTATCATGTTGCAGCGATATTTGTAATTGTACATGTATGTAATTTATGAATGAAAAGTTGTTTAAAAATGTGCTGTGAGCCGATTGAGAGCAGAGTTATCGCACAATGACGATCTATGATGACATTTTCTATTTCTTGGATGGGATTTTTTCCGGGTCCAAGCACAGCCTGCTGGACCCATTCAGGTTACATAATCTTACTTTTTCCGGGTCCAGTGAGTTCAAAAAGCGTCCTGGACGCGAAAACGCGATAAACTGTGAACCCTGGCGCAGATCTGATGGTTTTTACTTATTTAGGCATGAAAATAAAAGGTATGATCAGTGAGTATGACTTTCATTCTCAAATTTAAGTTGCTTTTTGAATGTTTTGGACCAAAAACTTTTGGTCCCAGGGTTTTGGTTCTCATGTGCTCCAAATAAGGCAGGTACGGTATATTACTTTTGTAAGAATATCACTGAAAATGGCTCCATTTTAAGATGTGATACCATTTTTTAGCATCTGTCACTGAAAGATCCTACTTTTCAAGAGTCTGTCTCTGAAAGACCAAATTGCTTTTATGTACGGTAAGCACAGAAAGCAAACCTACGTACAGTTCAAAATTGCTTGAGGCATTTCTGTCCGGGATTTCTGCTTTTAATGTTATGTCATTTTGATACAAATTCCCCCAGTCCCCTCCCCCACCCGACCCTGGATGTTAGTCTTACCTGTCCATGTCTTTTGCCATGTTCATAGATGCCATCATACATGTCACCATTGGGTAAAGTAGCTTTGCCTTTGCCATGTCTCTCCTCCTTCTCATTCCTCTCTCCTTCATATTCCTATAAAGTAAAGAACCAAAACAAAATAAGACTATGGTAATTAATGATTTTGACTGAGATGAATGATTGATTGATTGATTTTATTCAATTAAATAAAATGAATTTTATGAATCACAGATGAGTACAATACAGAAAAAAAAAAAAAAAAGGTACATTGTACTTTATCTCTATCCATTCCATTGACTCCCTAAGGCCAAAAAAAGATGTTTGGTTGCCCTCAGAGACCGACCCAAAAAATTGGAAAAATTGAGTCGTTTTTTTTTTTGAAACCATAAATTTGGACAGTATCAAGGACATTTTATATATTTTTCAGTCACCTATTTTATTTATTAAATGTATTCAGTCCAAAATGCACAATTTTTTACCATAAAATGATCAATATTAGCCTTTTCAAAATATCTATAGGGAAAATAGAGGAACAGCCCCTTTATATTAATTTATCGAAATGTGGACATGCCTACCAACACCAAAAGACTGTGATTGGTCAATTCTAAAAATATGTGCTTGCGCCGTAAGGGAACAAACCAAAAGATCGACGACGTCCTATAAGCGTAACTGGTTTCGTTTAGGGGGGAGGGGGTAAAAATACTTGATTACGTTTGTACAACAACATCGGTCTGAAAAAATGTGTCATTATTTTTTTATTATTATGTCAAAATTTTCAACATTTTATTATTACGTTTCTGGCAGGGAGGGAGGGGGTCGGCTGAGAAACAAAATTATGTTTAAAGGACGTCATCGATCTTCTGGTTTGTTCCCTAACATGCTAAGGTAAGCGTGTATCTTTGCATGTTTGCGTAGAGTACGCTCAATGCAAATATCATTATCTGTGTGTATCCAAGTTTGAAGTTGACTCTCATGTCATGAGCGAAAATGAGATATTTTGCCTAGCCCTAGACCTTACTCGCATGGACGGTCCGTACAAGCCACAAGGTGCCATCTCACATTCTCATCTGTATTATTATTATCAATATCATAATTAATATATAAAATAGCGCACAACCATACACCAGATTCACATGCATGTCCTAAGTGTTCACCTAAACTTCACATCCAGAAGTGGACTTTGCTGAGTATTAGCGTAGATTAGCTCGACATACTCTAGCTAAAATACAGGTTTACATTTACTATCTTACATTATCTTGCTGTATTTCAGCTAGAGCTCCAAACGACAAGCTTCCGGGTTTTTTGGAGAACAATACTGTTACATAAGATGAAGAAGAAACCCGCCCGGAGCCCGCGATACTCATTATTTCATTGTACTTATTGCAATTTGCCTCCACACATTACGTAATCAACACAAAGCTTTTGTGAGGATTAGTGAGTGGATAAGAAATTGACAGTGGAGGATACGAAGGACACGCCGATTGTTAGTTGTCAATCATGAATTGCCGAAACGTATTAATATTTTACTGCATGGCATTTCGCAAACACCAAGACAAATTATGCCGTATTTTCCCAAAGATCATCTCATACGAAGTAAGCTGAATGCGATCTGTACTTTTGTAACATTCCGATCGCTTTTGATCACCATGTCACCTATTATCTGCGAATTTGCTTGAAAACACGCGAGTTCATGTTGTGTAAACATAATTAGCATAGACACAAATGAAATTACGATGCAATACAATGCAATTTGAATGCGCAGCAGATCTATAGAAATAACGTTGCCCGGTTTTATGCAGAATTAGACCCTGTCTGGCGTAGATGTAGATATAAGCTTACTAATCATTAGTAATGGTGCAAAATTCTGCAACCACGCGCACTGGCATACATTATCTTGTTGCACAGAGTTGAGAAGGTTGTGATATATTGATTTCAGACCGTATACGTACCCCTAAGTAAGGTCCTTGCTCTTCTTCATCGTAATCTGATCCTAGATCTGACATTTCGCCTTTGTTTTACTTAAGAATTGGTATAAAAACACAGAAATTCGTGAAAAAATCTTCACGTAAACAACAACGACAACACGATGAAAACAGTGCGGCTGGGTAGTAACTGTTACTAGGGCGAATTTATGTTGATAAATAGGGAGAAAGCTCGTTGACCAAGTCTGATATGGCAATATTCAATTTGTTTTGTATGACAGTGTATCCGTAAGATATTTTTCAAATACTTATTGAGGCTTAGAATTTTAAAATAGCCATTTACGAGGATGCAAGTCAATGGTGCAACTCTTTCTTGTTAACAATAAAACATGTTGTTGTTGTTGGTATTGCAAAAGCACCCCTATTGTACAATATTTTGGAATAATCCAATATTCATCATGAGGGCAGCAAATTGATTGGATTTTTTAATCAACTGGTAGCTGACATGATTCACATTATTTTATTATCTTGAAAGAATGAATGAATGAATGAATGAATGAATGAATGAATGAATGAATGAATGATTCTCTGCTATTGGTGTTGTAAAGGAGGAGTAACGGATGATGATGATGCTAAAAGTGATGATGATGGTGATGATGATGACGAAACGATGATGGTGATGATAATGATGACGATGATGATGATGATGATGATGATGATGATGATGATGATGAAAGATGATGATGATGATGATGATGATGATGATTTTTGATGATGATGATGATGATGATGATGAATGATGATGATGATGATGATGATGATGATATGATGATGATGATGATAATAATAATAATATGGAAATTTATAATGCGCAAGTATCCGTCAGAGCCGCTCACTGCGCAACTGGAATATGACCACAAAGGGAACATGATGAACAGAGCAAATACAGATAATATACAACATACCATAATAAGAATAAAAATTCCTTTAAAAAGGAATGTGGCGCCCAATGTGAACTTGGACGTGATATGGTGAATTCCATGGTGTGTAGATTTGGTATTATAATGATTTTTCTAGGGAAGAGTAGAAGATGATCAAATGCAAGAGAAATGTGTTTGATTGGGGAAGGTGTTCTGACAATCCAAATATAAACTTAGTCCACCTCAAATGACCTGTAACAATTTGTGATTGACATTACTTAATTCACCTCGGATGACTTTGATCTGAAATTCAACATTTTCGCGCTTACACCAATCATATCCATAACAATTTAACTCTTACAACTTCCTGTCAACTCTCTAATTTAAAACTCTAAATTTCTGTCTGTACACTACAGTTTGTTACAATAGATGCGCAAACATTGCTGGGTAGATAACAGGATTTAGTTATTTACTTAACCCAATCATGGAGGTAGTAGCTAGTACTACCTCCTTGGCAATAACCGCTATAGATTCTATGGTAATTAGCAAACAAAAGCCATCAGTTTATTGAGGCCTCGTTAATTGGTCTTATCACTATGGACCACAAGAGTCTCATCCCAATGGCATAGTCCAATAACCTCAATTACATAATTATAGTGCAAAATTTGACCTCAAGTTGCAGAGTATGAGTTTGTGTACCCAAATTTTCAAGGACTGTTCCCATGATAGATGAGCATGTTGTGGATCCTAGTGTATGGTCAAATGTCATCGTCTATCGGGTTCTAAGGCACACGGTAAACTGGTTGAACGCATACAAAGGTCAGGATTTATTAGGTGTTTTTATAAATCCTAATTTTGTATTTTAAACAAAGAATATACGCTCACCATTTTATCCCGTGCATATCAGAAAACAATAATAAAATAAAATCCAAGCAAATTGTGGTTTTATTTATGAGCTGGCTGCTGGGCATAATTTTAGCAAAACAATTGCGAAGTCAATCTAGCAAGAGTGAAATTAGAAGCGTTTCACAAAGTAATGCCTATATTGTGGCGCCTCCGTAGAGGGCGCCACAAGTAGAGGGCGCCACAAAAACATTCTACACTACATTGTAGTAACTACAAGCAAAAGCAAAAGCGATATTAAACAGATGTGTTTTTAACAAACATTTTAAAGAGTCCAAAGTATTACAGTTTTTAATGTGAGTTGGTAGATTGTTCCAAAGTGTAGGAGCACAAATGACAAAATAACGGTCGCCAAAAGAGTTGCTAGATCGTGGTTCCTGAAGAAGATGAAGATTGGCTGAACGAAGTCCAGTGCGCCCAGGTATATAAATGTGCAGAAGATCGGCGATATATGACGGTGCAAGTCCGTTTTGTGATTTGAAAACAAAAGTGAGGATTTTAAATTCAATGCGTTGTTCAACAGGCAGCCAGTGCAAGTCAATTAGAATTGGAGTGATGTGCGAACGTTTCTTTGTGAGAGTGATGAGGCGAGCGGCAGTATTTTGAACCAATTGCAGACGACGAAGTTGTGATTGTGGAAGACCGTACAAAAGAGAATTAGGCCTACATGTGTCCAAGCGAGATATTACAAGAGAATGAACAATGAGGTGAGTTGCTTCTGTTGTGAGATATTTGCGTATCTTGCCGATGTTACGAATTTGATGATAGGCGGCTTTGAGAGTGGACGCAACTTGCAGTTTATGTCAGAGTCAAAGATGACACCCAGATTTCGTGCATCACAATGATGATGATGATGATGTCGATGTCGATGATTAAACGACGAGGATGATGATAATGATATAATTTTAAGTAAGAGGAAGAGCAGGATATCGATAATATATACTTGCAATCATGATTATGACAATTCTGATTGATATGCATTATGGCATCCTCGACAAATTGTTTTTGTGAGGATATCCAGGGACAGGAAGATCTTCCTTATTTAAGGAACGACCTAAAAAGTTTAGGTCTCTTTGGGGAAAGGTATTATCTTCAAAACGAAAGGTCAACATTTTCAAATGATGGACCACTTTTCCTCCCAGATACATACACTTTAAGTAGGCCTACATATCAGTACGATTTATAAATTTTACTTCGAGGACCGTTAAAATATCATAAATATCAATTTTTAATTTGCCATAAAATTTGTATTATATCGCGAATTTCGAAAAATCAAAATTATTTGATATCAGAAGGACATTCCTCGTATTCAGAATGTAATTTGGTGTGCCTGGTGTGTTCTCAGGTCCCACAAAAAACACCGTGCAAACGTTGCTATCCGAGCCCTTTAAAAGGTAAATTCTACTTTTTTTAAAGGTAGATTTTCCTGTCCCTGGATATCCTCACACAAATAACTTGTATTATTCACAATGTTCTCATGCTTCTACCATTTTAATTGTGATGGTGATAATGATGATTATGATAATGATGTTGACGATGATATGGAGGAGGAGGAGGAAGAGGAGAAGGAGGAGGAGGAAGAAGAAGAGGAGGAGAAGGAGGAAGAGGAGGAGGAGGAGGAGGAGGAGGAAGAAGAGGAGAGGAGGAGGAGAAGGAGGGAGGATGAGGAATAGGAGGAGGAGGAGGAGGAATTGATAATAGCACATAATCCATTATAATTTATACAAAGATGATATCGATCACTCATTGGTAGACACAATCTAAGACATCTCCTTAGACATGTTAAAGCTTGGGTTACGAACATCAGACACTCCTCTTCTTTCCTTCATCCGGTTAACGGTTGGTAGGTAAGAAAAAAAGTTCATAATTTGTCCTGGTTATTTTTGGCTCGCGGTCTGCTACCGTATGTAGGACTCTGGGCACAGACTTGAGATGTTCGCCTGACTTTAAACCATTAACAAAGTTCAAAAAGTAGACGAAATGCCCGGAGGGTGAACGTTTACAAAAACATGGCAACGGAAACAGTGCAGAAAATCTATATTGGGCAAGAATTTCAGTTTAACTGTGATCCGTAGCTTAAATCCCAAATGAACCTCTACTTTAATGACTATAATGCAACATAGTCACTCACATTCATGCGCTCATTTTCAAGAATATATTTGTTGAGGACATTCTGTGACTCATTCGTGTTGGTCTAAGATTTCCATCATCATTTTCGTCACTTTTTTTCTAAAATTGAAGAAAAAAATCGCTCTTTTGTCATGAATGATGAAGCGGATACCTTATGGGTGTAAATTACGCGCTATTCTTTCAATTAATAATCGTCTAGGGGTTCGTCTGGGTTTGTCTGTCTGAGCTTGTCTGGCGGCTGAACCCGCCCTACATCTACCCGTTATGTTCCGTCAGATCTGCTTTGCTTGCTCCGTGCCAGTGTTTTATTAGGACACCAATTGCGCCTTGCCAGACTTGTTAGTGCAATTTGTATGAGAAAGAAGAACCAGATGTAGAACGAATTTCTTGAAATGTTTAACTAATAACTATGCTATATACAGGGTGTCAAAATGCACTTTGTTACTTGAATAATAATTTATGTCTTGATTTTTATTTAGGTCTGACAAATGTCTGACGGAGGGCTAGTAGAGAGCCGAGGCATGTGGCTGTCGAGAGGCGAGAGGGAGAACGTTCCAGAAAAAAAGAATCATATTTTACCATTTTAATTTGATTTTAGAAAGAAAACAACGTTTTACAAATTTGCATGCATGGGGAGACAATCCCCCCAAAAAAAAAAACCACCATATCTGGGGGCCCCCCCCCCCCCATCTGTAGTACCATCAACTTCAAGGACTTGGCACAAATCTAAGCATTCAAAATTTAGAGTATTATTATAGGCTATATATGAGTTTGTTCCTATTAATAATTTTTATGTTAATTACGATAATTGGTTATAAAATATATTAGAAAATGACTTTTCCCAAAATTAGAATGCATAACCTGAAATTATAGTCTACCCAGCAAACACACGTTTTATACAGAAAAGGTTTAAATGTCGGGTTTTATAAAGGTACAGGTATACAAAGGTTTTTTATAACATTCATCATCCATTTTTGAAAACGTGATGCCAATCATTCTACATGTTCTAACATAATTATAGAACAGTTATTTAACTGTTGGCAAAATATTTTGCAAAAATGTTTGCCCAAGATATTTTACAATAACGTTTTCAAAACGTATTCATTATCTTAATATAACCCGATATAACGATATTTAAATGTTAGTAAAACGTTTCGAATAAACATTTTAATAACATTTTTGCGTTTGCTGGGTACATTTCTTCAGGCTTAATTTTCACAGCATACGAAAAATACCCTAAAACGCATGTTTTGGCCCTTATTTAAAACATTTGCCAAATATTAGAATCTGACTTGATTGCCAGTTAGAACTAACTAAACGATTAGGATTTAGCTATGATTTTTTTTAACAAGGATATTTTTTTTTCATCCCAAAAAAATACCAGGGGCCTGGGGTACTCAAGTTTGGGGTTGGTAGGGATGTGCCGCAGAGAATTTGAAAGTGGACCCATCAATATACCCATCAATATAGGCCTACCAATTTTTCCAGAAAATTGGACCCATCGATAAACTATAAGTCAAAATTTTCGGCCAAATTTTATCCAATTGTGTTAGTTTTTACAAAATTTCCCCAAAATTTTGGCGAAATTTCAAAACTTTTGGCTAGATTGAGGTAAAATTGGGATATTTTCCGGAAAAAATGAGAAACTTTTGCAAAAAGGACCATTAACATATCAAAATTTGCCTATAAGGAAAAGCTTTCATTGATATACCAAAAGTCCGAAAATGCTGCCCATTTTTTTTGCGGCACCGTCCGAATATGGTCAATTGTACTGAGTACCCCCCTCCCCCCTCCCGGGGGGGGGGGGGAGAATCAGTGCTGTATTCAGCTTGGTCTACACGATAATTACCTCTAGCAGATACTCCATGTTGGAACATCTGTGCTTCCTAGATAAAAAGGAAGTATCCGATTTATTATTTATCTAAAGATACTGCTTATACTGCTGTTTATACTTGGGACGGCAGACACCCTTGTAATTGATTAGCTGAGTGATTATCAAACACAGATTATGTAATATCTGAATAATGAATAACGGTGTTTTGTGGATAGCGAAATGGGTTGAAATTGCAACATTTATTATAAGATGCCGTATACCGCGACAACGTTTTAGAAGCGAATAAAATGAAACTTCAAAAACCGAAATGAAATGAAATGAAATGAAATGAAATGAAATGAAATGAAATGAAATGAAATGAAATGAAATGAAATGAAATGAAATGAAATGAAATGAAATGAAATGAAATGAAATGAAAATGAAATGAAATGAAATGAAATGAAATGAAATAAAATGAAATGAAATGAAATGAAATGATTCATAATGAAAAAAAACCCGAACGAAACGAAATGAAATAACAAAATAAGTTTGAAGATGTGTGGGCTAAATAAACAAAGGTAATAAAAGGCAAATAATGGTGTGTTTTTTTTAAATACTGACAATTTTCAAAAGCCAAAACAAAACAAAATTCACTTAAAAAGGCAAGATAGTTAAAATTATGACTGTAGGCCTAGATAACATATAAATAATAATTTTACATGTAGTAGATAGCACAAATTATCGTCAGCAGATTGCCCTGTTTAGTATAGCCAACAAAATCTATCTTCATGAGATGGTAAAAACTCCTATTGCAGCTAGCCAAAGGTAAGCAAAAATATATACTAAAATGTCTTGAGATATCGATTAAAGCTTTCACAGCTATGAGCCAAATCTATTTTCAATATGACCAACGCTATCTTCATAAGATAGCAAAAAAATACCAGTTGCCAAATAAAAACTTCAGCAGATAATCAAATAGCTATCTTCCGTAGATAGCAATTACAATGTTCTACATGTACAGCAAACAACTGAGCCGTTGTCATAGGTGGAAGGACTCATGACCTTCACCAACTGATTCATCTACTGACCTCGACTACACAAGCGATCTGTCATTCATTTGTTGTTTTCTACCTCAATAGTCACAGTCACTTGGTAAACAATCACCATTGATTAAATACTAGCCTGCTTCTGAAGCCTGTTATCAGGTTTATATAGGCCATTACATGCATGCGTAATGCACATACATTACATGCAGTCATAACGCTTGGTGTAGATGTTGACCCTGCGTTTGTTTCACTGTAACCAAAGAGCACACTTCACTATATAGCTTTCACGGGAGCTTTCCCTGTCGCTTTCTCCTTGATCAACATCAAAGGTATGTTTATTTTTTTTAACTTGTAAATTGTCCCATAGATCACGTTTATCATTGTTACAATGTTGTTATAAAATTGTTCTTTGGTATAATTGCATGTATATTTAAAGGAATTTTAATATCTTTACAAAAAATTATAGGGCGTATAATTGCACTCAAATAAGAAGCATGTAAACGGTATTACTGTGCAGAAGATATCATAATAGGCCTATAGTATCAATCAGTTTTGTCTGTTGATTGATTATCATCATTCCCAGTCTATTCAATCTGGGTTAGCGCGATGTAGTACAAAATCTTTGTTATTGCATTTCTTTTTTCTACATTAATACTGCAATCATTCATTATATTCTTAACCTGGTTCTCATTGTATCAATGAGCAGCTCCCACCATATTATGTACATATTTATTATTATCATCTATGTTATTTCTGTTGTCAGGATTGTTACTATTAATTATTATTTCATTTGTTATTTATTAGCATGAATTCTTTTTATTATTATTATTATTATTATTATTATTATTATTATTATTATTATTATTATTATTATTATTATTATTATCATCACTATTATACTACTACTATTATTATTAATATTATTATTGTATTACATCTATTCTATTCTGTATGAAGATTGATAATTGACAAATAAAATGTGAATGAATGAATTATATTATTTATAATGATGATGGATACATGCATCTACAGTATTATTTTAAGATTTTTTTACATAAATCATGCCATTATATATGTGAGCCCTTATGTATGAATAGCAATTAACGGCAACACTAATTGCTATATATGCAAATGTCAATGTTTTGCTTTATCGATGTGTGCATGCCGGTTCAATATATTGTACATTATCTATGCAACGAAATTAATGGGCAATTCCCATCTTTATTAGATTGACATTCACAAGTCGTTTCTTAAAGCTTCAAATAAACATGCTGAAAAATTAAGACAGCGAGCAAAGAAGAACACATTGTTTATTTATTTATTTATTTATTTATTTATTTATTTATTTATTTATTTATTTATTTATTTATTTATTTATTTTCAATTATTAATTTAATTATTCATTTATTCATTTACTTGGACAAAGATGACTAGGCCTATCTTCGTGCAGAGTGCACGATGCATTAAATCAGAGCTAATAATACGATTACGAGTACAACTTGTGGAACTCTTATGAGTTGTAATTAGACATCTCTACTCATTTATTTATTTATTTATTTATTTATTTATTTATTTATTTATTTATTTATTAACTGATTGATTAATTTATTGGTTGATTATTTATTTATTTATTTATTTAGTTAGTTAGTTAGTTAGTTAGTTAGTTAGTTAGTTAGTTAGTTAGTTAGTTAGTTAGTTAGTTAGTTAGTTAGTTAGTTAGTTAGTTAGTTAGTTAGTTATCTGAGCTTCCTTTTAGGGTAGCCCCATCAGTACCAATGATCAGTGCAAGACACTGCTTTCCTGTAAGGTTCCTTTTACATATAAACTACATGGAACAAGGTATGAGAAAAAAAAATTCAATAACATTTAGGCCTTGTAATCAAACATTTGCACCAAAATATCTAGGCAAAATCAGATGAGAGCATTAGATTTTAAACTGACCAATTTACAAGTAGTTAAGGAACGGATGTGAAAATGAATGTAAGTTTTCAGTCAGTATACAAACTCCGGTGAGGGGGGATTAGCCCCCAAAACATTTATTCCACTTTTGCACCATATTTCACCATTTTAGCCATTTATATGGCAAATTTGGTACCATAACCTTCACATCTTCACATTACTTCAAGATTTTTACACCCCCCCTCGCCAAAAAAAAGAAATCTACACCATTGCCACATGTAGGAAAATTCTGATTTTTCCTGATTTTTACATGATGAATACCAGTAGTAATATTTAAAGAATTTTACGTAGGCCTATACCACGCCTACTTTACCATGTTTACATTGTTGTAAAAAGTCCTGTAGGAAAAAGTTACATTATTTTATGACACATGTATGGATTATGGAAAATCACCCTTTGTGCTCTATTGAAGCAATAAATGCCTATTTGATGAAAGTGTCACTTTTTATTGAATCCCCATTGATGCCTTAGTGAGGCACTAAATGCAAATACAGTAGCCCAGGTGGCCATGACGTAGTTTGTTTGAAGAGGATATCTAAAGTGGATAGTCGAAATTTTTTACATTGTTATGTTTTGAAAAGCTAGATTTGCATTTTATAAACTTAATGTAGTGTTTATACGTTCCACAACTGTCTTTCATTTTGTACTTAATTATCAAATGACTTGCTCCACATTTAAGCAGATATATGTAGGAGGGGATCAATTATATTAATTATTCAATATTAATTAATTAATTCTTAAGTTTCATTTTCAAGTACTAAACTACGCAGACCAAAACTATAATTATATTTATCATGTTTATATCATGTCAGTTTTTCTATGATGATCTGATTCGCTCCAGCTTACGCTCATTTTTGGACACTAGTATTATACACATTTTGAACCTAAATTTATCACCAATAGACAGAGATCATCCATCGATAAGAGAACAGTTCCCAGGTGCTCTGCTTCCCATTTTCAAGAAAACCTTCCATCTTTCGTTTGCTTTTATTTTTCAGTTGTCGTTTTGTTCATCTTCTTTAGTTTGTCCATCTTTGTACTGAAAATAATGGCGCAAAATAAATATACTAGTACTTTTATGTATTAAACATACGCGTAAATACCCGTATGTTTAATTAAATAATACGCGTAAATACCCGTAAATACCCATGTTTAATGAAATAATTTCCGGTTTCCGATTTCGTATTTCAGCATTACATAAAAGAATAAAATGAAGCTAGTTGTTTTGGGAGCCACTGGACCTAGTGGACAGTGCGTGGTAAATCAGGCATTAGATGCTGGCCATGATGTCACTGCTGTTGTGAGGAACCCCGACAGGATGACGATCACTCATGACAAGTTGAAGGTAAAAAAACACATTTATAGTCATATTTCATTGTCATTCTGATGTAAAAAAGCAGACTCTTTTTTCTTTCACATACTTTTTATTCCACAAAAATCGCACAAGCGGTTCGCAAGAAATTGCAACTTGAAGTGACACTTCTTGAGCGATCAAATGTGTTATTTATGTATTTTATTGTTTTCTAAGCAGTGATATTTATTATGTATTTTACTGTTTTTCAAGTGGCGATAAATAATATTTTTACAGTAAAACATCTATAGGCCTATTTCAAAAAGCAAATAAGTTTTTATCATATGTTATTTTCACAACAAATTGTAATAAATCATGTGCCTGCTTTTTCACATGTTACATGTAATACATTTTTCATTAAATTTGCATAAAAATTTTTTCAAAAAAAGGGGTTTCTAGATATAAACGCATTTTTTCAAAAATGATGATTTTTAACCAATAGTGGACCCCATTTTTTTCTCGTAGGCCTTTTTTGTCCAAAAAAGTGCTTTTTTTGTGTTTTGGGGCTTTTTGCTGTTTTTGACCAAAATAAAGGTTTTTAAAAACAACCTGACTCCAACATTTTCTTAATAGGTCTTTTCTCTTTCATTTAAAATAAAAACCAAGTTCCTAGCCTTCCCTGGGTCCATAGAGTATTTTGAAATTTGACACCTTCAAATCCAAGATGGCCGCCAATTAAATATGCAAATTAGGTGAAAATTATTTTTTCTCATTTAAAGGGGCATTTCGTGATCCACAGCCTCATCCCCCCACTTTTCTCAAAAAAAGTTGAGATTTTTATATCACTGGAAACCTATGGCTACATAATGTTTATATACAAAAAATTTCTTGCAGATTATTTCGTTTAGCAAAGATATCGTGAAATTTGAATTTCGTTCTGGTGCACCAGAACGAAATTACAACACATTGTCTATGGAGCAGTGTAATACACATAATCATTCATAAGTCGCAAACGCAAAATCGGAAACAACTGAAATTTTGGGAATAAGCTTTTTTCGTGGATATCTACTGAAAAATGTCATAAAAAGAGGATGCTAGGATCACGAAATACTCCTTTAATGACCTAAATGTGTTTGTCCGTTTTCTTGTGGCTTTCCGTGTTTTGTCCATTTTTACCATGTTCTGTCCGTTTTTATAGAAAAAGATATATTATAAAAAAATTTCTTTGTATTTTATTCACTTTTTTTCAATTATTTCAATTTTATTTATGAAATCCTGTTTTCCGTTAAAATTGGTCCGTTTTTGGCATCGCGGAAAACTTATGACTTTAGATCCTAATCATTACTAAGCTAATTAAGCATAACTTACTCTACGTTTTAATTAGGATAGTGAACTGCCAAAATATTAGTGATGATTGTTTCTTGTATAATTTCTCCTTGGAAAGAGATTATGATACCAAGCAGGATTCCCATTGTAATACTACATTCCTGGGCTCAAGTGAAGCAATAATCATAATTTTCATTTGAATTAATTCATTATTCAAGACGTCCCACTATGGTTAGATCGGTGTATATAAATTAATATACAATTTAGGCCAAGTAAAATAAAAAAATATGTCCTCACCGATTTTTGGAGATTTTCAAAAAAAATTGTTATTTTTCCTATTTGTTTCCTTACTTTATTTCTAAAATTGTATTGATGAAAAGACATGTTTAGAAGTTCTTGGTTATCATTTATAAACACATTTTTTTCAAGCCAGGGGTAGGGGTTTGGGGAAATAACAAAAATATCAGGGGGGCTCCCCGATTTTATGATGTGTTGACAGTTGACTTTGGCAATTGCAATTTTACACAGAAATGAATGGTCAAAAAAATAACACAATAACAAATAATAAGGACCTCCCTCACCGATTTTTGAAAAAGTCCGGACGATATACATGTTATTTTTGTTACAGATGCACTTTATATTCAAAAGACATCATTGTCCTAAATCAATGAAGACAAAAGTAAAACATGGATTCCTGATTCAGTCCTCCTACTCATTCACGTGAGGATGAGGGTAAGATGTAGTGACTGAAGGAAGTTAAACTTGGTAACTATTTGATTAGTCAGTAGTTTTCATGACATCTTCAGTAGTTCTGTTCCGGACATAGATGATACAAAATGACACCTATAAAAACAGACAGATTTATGGTACATTTTAATTTGGTACAGGCGTCAACATGGGTTGCCATGGACTATCCCCCTGAAAAAATATTGGGCGGATTAATTCCCCACCCCGGGATCTACGCCTATGTATTTGTTCCCCACATCAAGGTGGTATACAAGTGGCGTAGCGACGGGGGTGGGGGATGGGGGCAGAGGGGGGCACGTGCCCTTGGTGCCACCGAATTGTCCAATTCAGCATCGATTCTGTGCCTCCTCCTAGCGCATTTCAGCACAAAATCATTTGAAAGATTAATTTAAGACGGATACAACTTCATTATAACCAAAAGTAATGAGTGATAGACCCTAATTGTGCACATTTTTACGCACTCCGCACGCACTTGTTTCAAGAATTGGGGAGGGGCGCCATTATGCATCCTTAGCACTGGGCGCCACAACCCCTAGTTACGCCACTGGTATCTCTCTCTCTCTCTGGGTCAGATGGCGCAGGATTGCGCTGCTGTGGTCTTCACAAGAGTACGCCATCTACTTCTATCAAAAGCTAAACGTGTTGCACCATACATTCCGTGTGATGAAACGTTCTTCACATCATTTGTCCAAGATGTTGATGGACGTCCCCTTCCACGATGGCCTTCCACAGCTCCCTGAAGAATCTGCTTCTCAACTCCACCATCCTTTCTTACAATGTGGCCAAAGTAGCGCAATTTCCTCTCAATGATGGACTTTCTGATGTTTAAGTCTGTGCCAATCTTATTCAGGACCCAGATATTTGTCTTCTTGTCTTTCCAAGATACTCCCAACAGCCTCCTATAGCACCACATCTCAAATGCATCTATCTTCTTCCTGTCATTCTTTGTCATTGCCCAGGATTCGCACCCGTATGTAACAATTGAGAAGACTGTTGCACGGAGTAACCGTACCTTGAGGTTGATTGATAAACCACGACTCTTCCAGATCTTTGACATACTCTGAGTTGTTGTCCTATTGAACCCAGGTATTCAAATTGGTATACCTGGCTCAAATCTTTCTCTTACCAAGACACCATTTTAACAGTGTACCACAATTTCTTATTGTTCCCCAATTCTAAAGGTAGTGGTAGGTGACATCTTCTCCGAGAGCTCATTACAAGAACACTTCACAGGACATGATGCAGTACTTTCATGTCTCGGAGCTACTACAAAGAAGGCGGCAAAGAGTCTCTATTCTGACAGTATGAAGTGTATCGTAGGCGGTATGCGGGCAGCCAATGTAACAAGAGTAATATGCATGTCTACGTGGTGTTGTACAGGTAAGGTCCCGGGGTAAGGTATCTTCCTTCTGGCATGGTTACCAAACATCCTGGGAAACCAGTTTTTAGACAGTGATGTATTTTAATTTTGAACCCATCCACGTTTTTCTATCTCGAGATCCTATTTTCGTGACTTTAAGTCAGAACCTCGAGAACTCAGGATCTCGCGCGCGAGTTCTTGACTTCTTGACTTGAAGTCAGGAAATCATGATCTTAAAAGACGGGATCGTGAATTCGTGATCACGAGATCCTGACTTTATGTCAGGAACTCGTGACCTCGTGATTTGGGGGAACTCGTGATCTCAAGATCCTAACTTCGTGATTTAGAGCTGACTTAGAGCTTGCGTTACAAGCGCCATCATAATAATTATCAAATGCTTTATCAGGAGTATATATAACTTTGTTGCTGGTAGGTTAGAGAGCCAAAAGTAGACTCTACTCCTAGTGTCCTACACATGGTGGTAGCTTGCGTAGTAATCAGTTTCCCAGTCTGTAAGACAGTCTAGGGTTACGCTTAATTTTGCTTGGTACAATGCAGTGGTGTGTGGGTATTATTTGTGGAGTGATGAAGAGGGAGTTTGTTTTGGCTCTGAGTAAGCCTATTTACCCAGAGATGGGTCCTAGAAGTTATCCCATCCCCTTTCAATTTAAATCTATAGTTGCTTTATAAATTTAATTTGAGTTTTTCAAACAATTATTTCTATATACCTGTTACAGACGCAAAAGGGCCATTTGTGGTCGACTGGCTATTGAAGCCTATGTTCCTGAAGAAAGTTATTGAGAATATGGCTGTAATGGAGGCTTACTTGAACGAATGTGAAGATATCAACTACACTGTCGTTAAACCACCTATGTTAGGAGATGGAAATATCACAGGTAAGATTGATTGATTGATTGATTGATATGAATGGTTGATTGATTGATTGATATGAATGATTGATTGATTGATTGATTTGCTGGTTGGTTGATTGGTTGATTTATTGATTAATATGAATGGCTGATTGATGGATTGAATGGTTGGTTGATTAATCGATCAATTGCTTATTAGATTGATTGATTGATTTCCTGATTGATTATGAATGGTTGATAGATGGATTGATGAATCGGTCAATTATTTGACTGATTGATTGAATTATATATTAATTGATTGACATGTTGAATGATTGATTGATCGATTTATCGCGGGACATATTTTCTGATTGATTGCAAATATGATTGATTAATAGGTTGGTAAAATTCCAATAAACAAGCTTTATTCTATCACCTTTCTTGATTATGATTTCATTTCTGTGTTTTTCCGTACAGCAAAGGAGATCAAAACCGTGGAGGGGCAGTATATAAAAGGTGTGAATTTCATGGGTTACAGTAAGATTCCCAGAGCAGACGTGGCCAGATTTATGCTGTCATGTCTTGATAACGATACCTGGAATCGAAAGCTAGTCTCCATAGCATAGTCCTATAGACTTCGTCTTAAAATATCAAGAGCTACCTCAAGAACCACTGAACCAATACTAGGCTTGTTTGTATTCATTTTGGTGCATTTTTTATGCCGATTCCCTCGATAGTTCTTAAACGGAACCATAAATATGATCTTAATGGACACTCTGAGGAATCTTTTGTGGCTCGCCAAGCTCCTATAATGGTTCTTCAAATGGTTCTTGAATGTTCAGCTCTTTGAAGTTTCAAGTGGGTTCTCCCTAGAAGACACTACGGGCCGTTTACTTAAAGCTTGGCTAGTGGTCAGGCTTCATAAGCCATCAGGCTTAAGCCCAAGTAGCCCTGTATACCATTGCTTACAATTTCACATTGTACATCACTTAGAAAGATAAATCAAAGAAATGGATTCACATTAGCAGGGCTATATAGGCTGTTTTCTCAGGAAGCCTGACCACTAGCCAAGCTTCGAGAAATAGGACCTTAGAGCTTTTTTTCTTAGAGTAAATAAACACTAGTGTCTTCTGTTTTATCATGTTTGTTACAATGTAGGCCTATTACAAGACAAAATGATACCTTGTAACAAAATCAGCCAAATTGTCTGTTTTGACCAGTTGTGGGAGCCCAAATGTTGACATTTAGATAGTTGTAAATCTATATATTATGTTATAGATAGTTTATTAAATTGTATACCGTATTTATTGAATCCTCAGTCGTGACAAGAGGAATATGTTTGTATAGATTTTAACATAGTCATTAAATTAATTCATCAGGTCTGTAGTTTATCCATAACATCAAGAAATTTAATCAAATCGATACCAGTCAAAACTTAACGTTTCTGGACGTTTCATCAACCATCGGTTGATTTCATCAACATTGTTGCTGTTTTGAATTACTGTGTGATCTTGACAACACTCTGAGTTTCAGCCGCAGCATCCCCTGTTAGAAAGTTCGTATGCAACACAGGGTCGTAGGAGTAGGTATGAAAGTTGATATGCCCCTCATCTCTGTATAGGAGATTGTCGCTGTTCCTCAAGATCCAGATTGCCTCTTTGATTTATCATGTTTTACAGTTTGTTTCCGTACTATGACTCCTAAACAGAGATGAATGGGCCTACCAACTTTCACTTCTATACAAGGACGTGTTGCACAAGAACTTTAACACCAGGAATGATACTGCTCAAGTGATCTGAGTGTTGCCGGATAGATCACACAGCACTTCAAAACGGCAGCACTGATTATACGAAATCAACCGATGGTTGATGAAACGTCAACAGCGAGCCGGACAGCGAGCGTACGTTTTGAATGATGAGATTTTAGCAGATTTTACCATAGGTGTAGTAATTTTGAATTTTAACGCTATTAATTTTTACCTCACGATTCTAGGATTATCTTAATTGTCTAATAAGGTACCAATTATTAATAGGCATGGAACCAGGCTACTAATGGAGGCTGCAATTTTTATAGTACTGAATATCCGTCATGCCTTATAATTGTACAGGGCATGGTCAAAAATGTCAGAGCTCTGCTCTGTTTGGCCTCCACGAAATGATTTTGCTTTACATTATGCATTTTATTATGTAGAAGTTGTTTGATGGTGAAATAAAGGGATGTTATACTACACTGTTAAAAAGTTGTCCTTATACTATAGCTATTTTTATACAAAAAAGAAGTTCCTTTTAAAGGCCCATTTAGAACTAATTCTAGTTCCACGAGGAGGGGGCCGGGGTGCGCGAGAAGCGCACATGGCTGCTACAGCGCCGCGCCGAGAGGACTGGTGGATTTTGTAATGTCACTGGAGGGCCTATCATGCACTGAACAAGTGCTAGGCCCATTCAGTGATCCCAGCGAGGGTGTGAAGATATAATTGTTTAGAAATTGCCTAAGAGCGTAAGTCATTAAAATTGTCATTTTTTCATGGTCGGGTATTTTTGATATGAAAAATATGGTAAAAAACAAACAAATAAACAAACAAAGGATGAAAACAGCAGTATTGACAAAGTTGAACCCCATTCAAATACATGTAGTAAACTGTTGCGATTTGGTAGTCATCTTGCGAATGGTAGTGAGCTTTGGCAAAAATTGCATTGATCATTTTTTACCGAATATGTAGAAGAATTTAAATATCACATACATTTTTTGTAGGTCCTCTGGTTCTTATGTTGTAAAGAGGACTGAAACAACAGCACTTTTGTAAAACGTATAGCCTACATAATTCATTTACAACAATAAATCAAGCAACTTTTCAAAGTACCGGTATATGATTTATAGAATGAACTTTTTTTACTTTTCAATAATATATTGATTTGGATAATGGAAATCGAGTATAAGTAATTAAGTATAGAAATTACAGATTCATGTAAAATATGTCTTAACCACCAGGTGTTGTTAGCACATCTATGACACTAACAAAAAAGTGCTAAAATCTGAATTTTGATGATTTTTACGATCTTCCGGATGACCAAAAATGGGCCTTAACCTTACACGGTATAGTCATTTTGTAGTAGGCCCTACATCTATAATAAACTCCTCAACAAAAGTTTGGAAAGTTTTTTCAAGCATCTGTATCTCCAATTATTTGAGACATATTCATATCGTGTTGCATATCACTGGATAGCTACAATACTCTCCTTTACAATGACACCCCATTTGAAACAATATGGCAAATTCATTTTGAGACCCCACTACATTCACAAGGCGTGTACTCAGCCGTGAAAAATGTTGTTGTTTCAAATGGGTGTGATTATTGAAAAACTATCCAAAACTTTCGTTGAGGAGTTTATATCAGAATTGGGACCATCAATCTGTCATTTTAATGCTAAATAAGATGTAACAGTCGTGTAGTTTCGTTCTTTTAATAATTTAATTTCCCCTCTTTCTTACTTTTGTTACACCCTATATAATAAGAACAATAATATGGTAAACGGTCAGTTCATTTTGTTTGGTCATAATGGGCTATTCCAGTTGAGATCCACACTACCCCTGTGGAAGATTTTGGAAATATCTTCCACAGGGGGAGTATGTTTTTCAAAAGTAATTGGTTGGGGTTAATCATTATTATATATTATATTATGGCTTTAGCTATATCTTCTACAACTGGAGGGAGTATTTCCCGGGGAGTATTTCATGGAAGTTACCCAATTGTCTATTCTGTTTGAAACTTATACTCCCTCTGTGGAATACTTTGGCTAAATCTTCCACAGGGGGAGTGTGGATCTTAGATGGAATGGCCCAGTATCATTGATCATCTTGTCTAGACAATGACGTCATCTGATGACCAATTGAGGTTATTGGCTTTTATATTCTCATCAAGGGGTTCTCTTATTAGGCCTATAGAGAGTATTGAGAAAAATACACCCAAGCCTCCAGATGGTATACTGCCCTCTCGGAAAAACACGTTAAATCGTGACAAATGAATGGCTATTCCAGATAAGTGCACACCCCCATAAAATGTAGAATAGCTATAATAGTGAAATAAATGCTATCTACTGAAGATAGCAAGCAAACTTAGTTCACTGACAACTGAAATTAAACAGCTGTTTGTTTTATTTGATTAGTTTGGTTTGTGTCACAGACATTTTGTGTTTGTCAAATTTGACCCCACACCAGTGGCATGGCCAGCACTTTTTCAGAGGATGAGCAAAGGGGTTAAAGACAAATTTTAAGTCTGGCAAACTTTGACGAAAATGGTCAAAAATGGGCAAAAAAAATTACAAAAAAGCCCTAAAAATCTTAAATATCGGAGCGGCCACCATCCTGGGGGCGAGAGGGGGCAAGACTTTTCACAGGGAAGCAGCTAGCTGCGCCATTTGCCCCCCCCTTCTTGGGTACGCCACTGCCCCTGCAGGCCCAAAAAGAACCCCAAAGGGTAATTTTTGACCCTGCAAGCGACTGTCAATTATGCACCAGTGTGTATACTACATAGATTCAAGACTAACTTGTCAGTTTTTTTTTTTGATGATTTCTTCGGAAATATACTATTTTGGAACGTCTAA
Organism: Amphiura filiformis; assembly: GCF_039555335.1. Taxonomy (NCBI): domain Eukaryota; kingdom Metazoa; phylum Echinodermata; class Ophiuroidea; order Amphilepidida; family Amphiuridae; genus Amphiura; species Amphiura filiformis. The sequence goes on along the minus strand of NC_092641.1, from coordinate 7,058,373 downwards.
TTTCAATATGCAAACTGAGAAAAATATGAGCTTTCAACTGATACCAAAATCTGCATTTTGATGGGGATAAAGTGGGGGATGAGGCTGTCAATCGGGACACCCACCTTTAATTCTCTTTCAGTTCCAGCTCTTTCGACTATCCCTTCAGGCTGACAAAACCGCACGCAGTTTACCGTCTTGCTTCCCATAATTTGCTCATGCTGCTTAAAACCCAGACCACTTGCACAACATCAATACCCATCAAATCGTGTTTATTATTCTATAACAAAATATAAATTGGTTTCTGATAGTGACAAATGTGATGATTCATTCATTTGCTTAACCTAATTTTGGGGTATATTTTGAGGGGTTAGGCTAAAAAAAGGGTTTGTCTTTCAAACATTTTGTGTCTGTCTCTCAAACACTGTGAACTACCTGCCGATTGGCCAAAAAGAAGTTTTCATTATCAATTGGACCAATCAGCAACATTGTAAGAATGATTTCACCACACAAAATGTTGGGGTGAATTATTTGCAATTAAAGCTCCATTCTGATTGGTGATTGGTATTTGATTCTGATTGGTATTTGCGGTGTTACCCGATACCCTATACAGGCCAGAACTTTTTATATAAGTTAAAAACTCAAACAAAACTACTTGAACAGCAGTAATGCTGACCTATCCTATCATCCTAAATCATGTCTTAAAATAATAACTTTCTTGTCTAGTCTATTTTTTAAGATGGTTTGTATCTAAATAACTTAATTGGGAACAGCAAATAACTTCTTGAACTATACTCTGAATCAGAATTGCTAGAGTGAAATATCTGCTATCTACTGAAGATAGCATAAATTAAGCAAAAATACTTTACTGTCAACTACAATTCAATTGTCAATAAGTTATTGGAAAGATATATACTTTAAGGCAGGTTTAGTGAATCGTATTATGGTCACTTCTAAGTGTGTACGCCTATAGCAGTGTTGTCTTACAAATGAAACATAACTCTAAGACAATAGGCCTACCTGACAAGATTGTCTATTTTCGTGGTGCATGTGAGGTCGTAAAATTAACCTCTACATCGTATTCTATATATATAATTTGTTTTTCCTTAACTCAGAAATGATAGCCATAAGTGGCTACATCTATAAAGTCTTGATAACATTGGAGTGCCTCTCAGACGGTGATCTGACCATTTACGTTCAACATGAGCACCTTTGGCCGAGACAGTCAGGGTTCAAATAACCTCTCAGACATCAACGAAACATTGAATGTTTTCATTTCTCTGAGCACTTAAATTGTCTCTATCTTGCAAAAGTCGGTCGCTCAATTATATTCTAGGCTATTTGGACAACCTTTTCTTTATCATGTTTATTATAGCGTAGCCAGATCAACAGTCAACACAACGACTGGGGAGTTTTCGGACGATGATTCGTTTTGATTTTTGTTATGATAGGATGCAGTTGAACATATTGAAAGCGTACCTCCATCCAACCAGATCTTCTCTGCTCCAACCTATAGTGGCTTCTCATCTTCTCTAGTCGGAACCACCTCGTTTTGCTTCTCTATCTTGCTGAATTGTCAGAGCCTGGAACATTTTGTCAAAGTCAAACCTTTTATAGTTAAAAAATGCCGTCACCGCCATCGTGAACGTATATGTAATCTTTCGAAAATCGGCCTCTGGTGATTATCTTCAATGGCGATCCTTCCTTGGAAATCCGTCAGTGTTGCCGCAAACACTTTGGGGCAAATCATTTCGAGAGACTTCAAAATTCTGAATGCATCTTCATCAAGTTACTCTTAAGATTTTCTCCATCGTGTGAACACAACCCTCATGCACATCTTGTTTGGTAATATGAAGGTGAACAGACAGAGAGAATAACAAGATGAAATTCATCCTTGTTTATGTCTTGTGCTTTGTGTGATTAGGTGCGATTAAAATATATCGTGTGATGCTATTGATGAGTCGCAACGTAGACGTCGGCTTTGCATTCAATTTCATTTAAATTAAAGGGGCATAATGTCTCAACGTACCCAACACTACTTTTACAACATCTTATAAAATTTGCTTAAAATACACTAAAACTTGTTCTACGAAGTAGATATAAATGAGACTTTTATGTCACCTTTCACAATGTTCCAAATAACAACATACCCAGAAAACACAAATCGTTTTCGACATTATTCGCAAAAGGTTAGAAAAGGTTGCCAGAAAACGTTTAAAAACGAAAAAGTTCGGATTATAAAGGTATAGAACTTTTCATAACATTCAAAAACACTTTTTGAAATATTACTACAAACTATTCTAACATACCTACATGGTTTTAGTATTGACAAAATATTTGGAAAAAAATGTTTGCAAAATTTATTTTACAATAACATTGTGACAACATTTTAAAAATGTTGTTGCAGTGCGTTTTCATACAAAACTTTTTTTAACTTGTTATGACTTTTATAAAACCCGACATTTAAAGTTATTAACATGTACCAAAACCAAAACCAAAAATATGAAATGCTTGAAACGTTGTAAACATGTTTTGTATTTTATTGATGAGATTCATCAGGATCGTTCAAAGTCAAATTAAATAAATGAGTTCTGGTACAGATCCAATAAAAATGAAAGTACTCACTAGATATATTTCAGTTCCTATCAGGAACCTTGTTCACTCTGCAATGACTGTAGTGTTTCTAGATGTCGGCAGTACTTGGTGGCTGTGATGGTGTTGCCACACTTGTAGGTTGCCGTTTTGAGATGATCTGGTCATAGATTCTGTCCAATTTGTATGCCCCCTCGTCCTTGTTCATAGTGTTTTTGCTCCTGCTCCTGATCCATATGGCTTCTTTTAGCCAACGCGTGGTTTTGTCTGCCTCTTGATCTATGATTGCTGCCTCGTCCCAGTTGATAACATGGTTGCTGGCTGCGACGTGCTCAGTTATTGCCGATTTATGAATTTGGGATGTGGATGACTTTCTTTGTGACCTGGTGAAATTTTTGGAACTTATTTTTCGGCTTCAGTTTTGTGTTCAGATAGTCTAGTTTTGAATAGACGGCCTGTCTCTCAATGTAGGTCTTAGGACAGCTCTTGCAAGGAATTTCATAAATTGATTCAGCTGTTTGGAGGGGGTCCCGTTTGTCTTTGGGGTGCACGAGCATATTGCGCAGGGTGCTGTGGGGCTTCATGGCTGTCGAGAAACCATGTTTTTTGAAGACTCTCGACATCCTCTCAGAGAGACCCTCGACATAGGGAACGACGACAGAGCCCTTTGTTTTGTCTTTGGTGTCTTTTGTCTCCCTATTTTTGCTGGTTTTTGGTTGTTGTTTTTGCTCCTTTACCTTGTCGATGGCCCAACTCTGGTAACCACATTGCGTCAGCGCTTCGTTGATCTTCTTTTCCTCCTCTTCTTTATCTGCCTCCTCAGTGACAATAGCATCTTTTCTGTCTAAAAGGGTTCTTACAACTCCCAACTTCTGGTATAAGGGGTGGTGGGACTGGAATTGCAAATATTGATTGGTGTGAGTGGGTTTTCTGTAGATAGATAATTTGGTAGTGCCGTCTGGTTTCCTGGTGATTTGGGTGTCTAAGAAAGGGATGCTGCCATCAATCTCCTCTTCATACGTGAACTTAATGCTGCCAGTGGGGTCTATTTGGTTGAGGTGATCTGTCAAGTTCTTTGTTTCACCCCGTTTGATAATTTCAAGAACATCATCCACGTAGCGCTTCCAAAGCTTTGGCTTACAACCAGCTGGTGCAGTGGCTATGGCTTGAACTTCCAACCATTCCATAAACAAGTCGACAGCGATTGGACTCAGGGGGCTGCCCATGGCTGCGCCTTTCTTTTGTTGATAGATGATACCTTTGGAAGTGAAATAAGTGGTGGTTAGGATGAACTTTACCAATTCCATGATGTCGTCAACTGTCAGTTTTGTTCTTTGATGAAGATTGCGATCTTGTTCCAATTTCTTCCGGATTATGTCCAGGGTCAACTCTATGGGTGTATTAGTGAAAAGGGAGACAACATCGTGAGAAATCAGGCACTCGTCATCCTCTATTGTTATGTCTTGTAAATCCTCGGCTAACTGTTTGGAATTCAACACGTGATGGCTTGTGGTTCCAACTAATGGACTGATAATGTCAGCGAGAGAACGGGACACATTATAGCCGATGGAGCCTGTATAGTCTATAATAGGGCGCAACGGATTCTCCTTCTTGTGTATTTTTGGGCTGCCATAGATGCGGGGGATGATCTCTGCCGTTGGGTACAAAAATTTCTTGTCCTCTGGTCTAATCTTTCCTTCTTTTTCCAAACGGCTTAGGATTCCGACAAGTTGTTTCTTGTACCGCGGCGTAGGATCCTTGTCCAACTTCATGTACGTGTTGGTGTCGTTTAACATGTTGGCCAACTTCTCCTCGTATTCTGTGGTGTCCATGAGAACTGTTGCTCTACCTTTGTCAGCTCCCAATATTTTAATTGACGTTTCTTTTTGAGCTGTTTTATGGCGTACTTTCATCCTTATCAACATTAGATTTGGGTCACAAAGAAAGTCATCCACATCCCAAATTCATAAATCGGCAATAACTGTGCACGTCGCAGCCAGCAACCATGTTATCAACTGGGACGAGGCAGCAATCATAGATCAAGAGGCAGACAAAACCACGCGTTGGCTAAACGAAGCCATATGGATCAGGAGCAGGGGCAAAAACACTATGAACAAGGACGAGGGGGCATACAAATTGGACAGAATCTATGACCAGATCATCTCAAAACGGCAACCTACAAGTGTGGCAACACCATCACAGCCACCAAGTACTGCCGACATCTAGAAACACTACAGTCATTGCAGAGTGAACAAGGTTCCTGATAGGAACTGAAATATATCTAGTGAGTACTTTCATTTTTATTGGATCTGTACCAGAACTCATTTATTTAATGTTTTGTATTTGCTGGGTAATGAATGAATATGATAATAAAATGCAATTGGGGTCACAAGCCACTAGCCCACCTAACATTTTGACAAAATTTTAAAAATGTGTTTTCAAACAAAACGTTTTACAATGTACGACCTTAAACCCGACATTTAAAGTTATTCGTTTTTTACCAAAACCAAAACATAAAATGCTTGAAACGTTATAAAAACGTTTTGCATTTTTGCCCCGCCACTTGACTAATTGTACATAATATATACAGTCATGACATGATGACATTCTGAAAATGATATTTTTTTCTTGGCAACTCCAAGTAACCACCCTAAAAGTAGAACATTGAGATGTTTATAAGCTGTACTAATTGAATAAAATTTCGTCATCGGTATAGTTATTACATTTTTGTATAAAATACGCATATTGTTACCTTGAAATGTCTCCACATGCTCAATATGCGTATTTTTTTATATACAAAACTGCAATATGCACTGACTTTTTTACATTTAATGCACATTTTTGACATTACCATTTGAAGCAGACATTTGCGACTGACAACGGCGTACAAAAGGTTACAAAACGTTCAGCTTTTGTCGAAGAGACATGATAATTGGCATGGAACTCGATCAGATTTGTCGGTTAACTTTATAATGGTTTCTTCCCAGACAGTAAAAGTACCTCTTACCCGTAAATAACGCACAAGGCGATGGGTCTTATGTATGATATGCCTGCAAGACAAGACGGTGTCTTGCCCGGCTTGCACTGACAACGAGGACATCACTTTGAGAAATAAAGGTCATTGAATTTTGAAACTCAATCGTTTTTATTGAAGTGTAGTCATTAGTTTGTTAGACGATATCGAGATACAGCTTATGTAACCAAAGACCTATCCTGTTTTGCAGATTTTAGTTTAAATGTATAGTATTCATGGTATTAGGAATAAAAAGCTTATAATACACATTAAAATTGGCGGGATGCTGATGCCGACGTGTATACGTGTGTATTGTATTCTGATTGCAATTTGGTGTGTCTGATGTGCTCTCAGGTCCCGCAAAAAAAATGTGCAAACATTGCTATCCGATTTGTTAAAGCCATAAGGTACGATTTCCGTCAAATTTTAATATGCTAAACTAATATTGTTACTAACTCCAGTAAAACTAAGCTCAGCATGGACATCCCGGGTATTGAGGATTCTGACTTAAAAGGTAAAGCTAATGCCATCAATACCACGTTTGCTCGGGTCTCTGAGTCGAGTGTCTTGACCCTTTAAATTTTAGTCATCTGCCTGTTCCCTGCTGAAAAACATCCTCAGTTAAATCTGTGGAAGTTTTTTGCTGAGCTTTGCAAACTGAAGTCGTTCAAAGCCGCGGGTACTTATCAAATTCCGCCTCGGTTGGTAAAAGAGTTCCCTTATGAACTGAGTGTACCCCTGACTGAGACCAGGGTCACTCACCGCTGTTTTTGTTAAAGTTGGTGAAGGTTTTGATATGGGGTGGATCCTACCTGACTACTTCAATGCTGGATTGACATGATTGAAGACACAATACTCTAGGGAAGCGATATCACTAAACACCATGTTCACGCACGGTGTGTGACAGGATCATCCAAAATTAAAAGCGAATCTTAAATATCGTTACCGTCTGGCTCGCTCATCAGACGAGACAAGTGAAGTGTTTTGACCCAAATAAGCTATAATGGTCAGCGAAACAAAATTTTAATTCTATTACATCTTTCAAAAAGTACCTTAAGTAGTAATACTTAAATGTCGGGTCGTATAAAGATCATTAAAACGTTATTATAAAATATATATTTTGGGCTTGTAAAATATTGTTGGCAAACTTTTTGTAAATTATTTTGTCAGCAGTTAAATAATATTATGTTATTGTGATGTTTGGCATCACATTTTCAAACATGTTTTATGAATGTTATTACAACGTTTTTATACCCTTTATACAACCTGACATTTACTTCTTTTCTGCAAAACGTTGTGTGTTTGCTGGTATCCTACCAATCCTAGTCTTAAGATAACTTTCTTGTCTAGTCTGTTATTTCAGATGCTTTGCATATCTAAATAACTTAATTTTGAGCACACACTGAGAACAACAAATAACTTATTGAACTATGCTCTGAATCAGAATGGCTATAGTGTAAATATCTGCTATCTACTGAAGATAGCATAAATTAAGCAAACTTAGTTTATTGTCAAGAGAAATTCAGTTAGATGTTTGTTTTATGTGATTATTGTGAAATACATCTATTGTCAATAAGTTCTTGGAAAGATACTTAAAGGCAGCCTTAGTGAATAATATTATCATGATAACGGACACTTCTAAGTGTGTACGCCTTGGCATTTTTATCTTACAAATGAAACATAACTCTCAGACAGCGCCTGACCAGATTTTCTATTTTGTGGCGCGAGGTCGTAGAATGAACCTCTATATCGTATTTTATATAATTTGTTTTTCCGTATGCTCCTTAAACTCGGAAGCTATAGCCTCAAGTGGCTAAATCTATATAGAGTCATGATAATAGTAACATTTTAGTGCCTCTCAGACGGTGATCTGACCATTTACGTTCAACATGAGCACCTTCTGACGAGACAGACACGGTTTAAGTAACATCTCAGACATCAGCGCATGTTTTCATTTCTCTGAGCCCTGAAATTGTCTCTACCTGGCAAAAGTCGGCCGCTCATTATAATTATTCTAGGCCATTTGAACAAGCTTTTTTTTTTTATTATATCCTTTGCCTACAGTCGACACAACGACTGGTGAGTTTCGATGCAGACGACGATACAATTGTATTTTTGTTAATATTGGATGAGGTTGAAAGCTCACCGCCAACCAAGTTGCGCTTGGGTGTGGGTGAAGCAGGAATCTCTCTCCCTCCCCTTGCTCTCTTCTCTCCCTTTCTCCCACTTTCTCACTTTTTATGCCCTCTAGTAACGCCACCCTGTTCGCCAGCAACAACCTGTAAGAAACTTTGTGAGGAGCTGTCATGTCAGTGTCTCAAAATTCCGAGTGTATCTTTATCAACACGTTACCTTAAGATTTTCTCTATCGTATGAACACAACCCTCGTGAACATCTTGTCTGGTAATATGAAGGTGAACAGACAGAGAGAATAACAAGGTGAAATTCATCCTTTGTTTATGTCTTGTGCTTTGTGTGATTAAATTAAAATATATCGTATGATGCTATTGATGAGTCGCAACGTAGAAGTCGGCTTTGCATTCAATTTCATGTAAGTTAAAGGGGCATAATGTCTCAACGTACCCAACATTATTTTATAACACCTTGTAAATGTTTGCTTCAAAAACCCGACATTTAAAGTTATTAAAACGTTTTTTTACTCAAAATATAAAATGCTTGAAACGTTGTAATTTACGTTTTGCATTTTTGCCCCCCCCCCCCTTGACTAATTGTACATGTATAATTGTATATACAGTCATGAAATGATGACATTCTGAAAATGATATTTTTTCTTGGCGACTCCAAGTAACCACGCTATAAAAGTAGAACATTGAGATGTTTATAAGCTGTACTAATTTGAATAAAATCGGTATACATTTTTGTATAAAATACGCATATTGTTACCTTAAAATGTCTCCACAAGGTCAATATGCGGGTTTTTTTTTTATATACAAAACTGCAATATGTTCTGACTGTTTTACATTTAATGCACATTTTTTACATTACCATTTGAAGCTGACATTTGCAACTAACAACGGCGTACAAAAGGTTACAAAACGTTCAGCTTTTGTCGAAGAGACATGATAATTGGCATGGAACTCGATCAGATTTGTCGGTTAACTTTATAATGGTTTCTTCCCAGACAGTAAAAGTACCTCTTACCCGTAAATAACGCACAAGGCGATGGGTCTTATGTATGATATGCCTGCAAGACAAGACGGTGTCTTGCCCCGGCTTGCTCTGACAATGAGGACATCACTTTGAGAAATAGAGGTCATTGCATTTTGAAACTCGATCGTTTTTATTGAAGTGTAATCATTAGTTTGGTAGACGATATCGAGATGCAGCTTAGGTAATGTAACCCAAGACCTATCTTTTTTTTGCAGATTTTAGTTTATATGTTATATAGTATTCATGGCAGGAATAAAAAGTTTATACACATTAAAATATGTCGGGATGATGACGACGATGTGTGTTTAGGTGAAGGTTTGTCTATGTGTGTGGGGTGGGAGATGTAGGAAAGCTGGTGGGGTGGGTCCTAGCACAGTCATGAAATGATGACATTCTGAAAATGATATTTTTTCTTGGCGACTCCAAGTAACCACGCTAAAAGTAGAACATTGATATGTTTATAAGCTGTATTAATTTGAATAACATTTCTTCATCGGTATACATTTGTGTATAAAATACGCACATTGTTACCTTAAAATGTCTTCAAAAGGTCAATATGCGTTTTTTATATACAAAACTGCAATATGTTCCGACTTTTTTACATTTAATGCAAATTTTTGAGATTACCATTTGAAGCAGACATTAGTGCAACTAACAACGGCGTACAAAAGGTTACAAAACGTTCAGCTTTTGTCGAAGAGACATGATAATTGGCATGGAACTCGATCAGATTTGTCGGTTAACTTTATAATGGTTTCTTCCCAGACAGTAAAAGTACCTCTTACCCGTAAATAACGCACAAGGCGATGGGTCTTATGTATGATATGCCTGCAAGACAAGACGGTGTCTTGCCCCGGCTTGCTCTGACAATGAGGACATCACTTTGAGAAATAAAGGTCATTGAATTTTTAAACTCAATCGTTTTTTATTGAAGTATAGTCATTAGTTTGGTAGACGATATCGAGATGCAGCTTAGGTAATGTAACCCAAGACCTATCTTTTTTTGCAGATTTTAGTTTAAATATATAGTATTCATGGTATTAGGAATAAAAAGCTTATAATACACATTGAAATTTGCGGAATGATGACGACGATGTGTGTTGAGGTGACGATGTGTGTGGGGTGGGGTGTGTAGGGAAGCGGGTGGGGTGGGTTCTAGCATCTGTATGTCTCCTGTGTTTTTATGTCTTTTATTGGGCCAGTGTCTTTCTCACGTCGATTTGATTTTGTGCGTTTCCCCTGTAAATGGTAAGAGCATACTGTCATCAGGGAGTATTTTTCTGAGCATGAGTTTTAATTTTCTTTGTTCTTTAGATATATCTAATACATGCTTTTACCACTAAAACCTGCGTATATATATTTGTCGACGATAAGTCGGATCACTTTTTGTCCTTATAAAATTAAATCACTTGAATTCTCGCAACTATTCGAAATTGTTATTTTGTTACACTCTTTATAAGAACAATAAAATAAGTAAACGGTTAGTTCGTTTGGGTTGACCCTAATATCACTGGTCATCTCGTCTAGACAACGATGTCATCTGTCCTGAAGCCTCCGTACGGACACCATTTAAAGAAACAAACCATTGAATCCTACCCGACTGTTTCAATGCTGGATTGACATGATTGAAGACACAATACTCTGGGGAAGCGATATCACTAAACACCATGTTCACGCACAGTGTGTGACAAGATCATCCAAAATTAAAAGTGAATCTTAAATATCGTTATCGTCTGGCTCGCTCATCAGACAATACAAGTGAAGTGCTTTGACCCAAAAGCTAAGAATTTGTCAGCGAAACAAAATTGTAATTGTAACATCTTTCAAAATGTTCTTTGTGTATAAACGGTGTAACCCGAACCCTATACAGGTCAAAACTTTAACTTCACCACTTTAACATCACTAATCGCTCTCTTGTCTGACGTATATCTAAATAACTTAATTTTAAGCACATATTGAGAACAACAAATAACTTATTGAACTATGCTGTGAATCAGAACGGCTATAGTGAATTATCTGCTATCTACTGAAGATAGCATAAATTAAGCAAACTTAGTTTACTGTCAAGAGAAATTCAATTAGCTGTTTGTTTTATGTGATTATTGCGAAATATACATCTATTGTCAAAAAGTTCTTGAAAAGATACTTTAAGGCAGCCTTAGTGAATAATATTATCATGATTACGGACACTTCTAAGTGTGCACGCCTTGGCATTTTTATCTTACAAATGAAACATAACTTTCACACAGGGCCTGACCAGATTTTCTATTTTGTGGCGCGAGGTCGTAGAATGAACCTCTATATCGTATTCTATATAATTTGTTTTTCCGTATGCTCCTTAAGCTCGGAAGCTATAGCCTGAAGTGGCTAAATCTATATAGAGTACGGTATCTGATCTCCGCCAAACTCCCCCTTTTATAATTCATCTCCCCAAATTTTCAGTTTTCCCCCTTTTTGCGAAATGCTTCCCCCTTTTTCAAATATTTCCCCCTTTTAACTTTCCCCCTTTTCAAATAGTTCCCCCTTTTCGACTTTCCCCCTTTTCAAATAGTTCCCCTTTTCGACTTTCCCCCTTTTCAAATAGTTCCCCCTTTCCGACTTTTCCCCTTTTCAAATAGTTCCCCTTTTCGAATTTCCCCCTTTTCATATAGTTTCCCCCTTTCCGAATTTCCCCTTTTCATATAGTATCCCCCTTTTCGAATTTCCCCCTTTTCATATAGTTTCCCCTTTTCGAATTTCCCCCTTTTCATATAGTTTCCCCTTTTCGAATTTCCCCCCTTTTCATATAGTTTCCCCCTTTTCAATTTCCCCCTTTTCATATAGTTCCCCTTTTCGAATTTCCCCTTTTTCATATAGTATCCCCTTTTCGAATTTCCCCCCTTTTCATATAGTTTCCCCTTTTCATATAGTTTCCCCTTTTCGAATTTTCTTTTCACCTTTTACATAATACCATTTTACAGATTTTTCCCCATTAAATAGTTTCTCCTTATTTTTTATTCCTTTTTTTTACTCCTTTTTTTTTATTCCCCTTTTCTCGATGCGTAGGCACGGACCATCTATAGTACCGTGCATTCACGTCCCATGTACTTCGATATTGAAATAGGTCCGGCCTACACGTTGAAAGCACGTGATTGTCTGATACAAATTCTTGAGTTAAATAAAATGAATAAAATGATACTTATTATGTAATTTATGAATTCTATAGGATATAGATCTACATTTAAGAAAAATCATAATCTGAATTATATCATGCAACTAAATAAAGACCCAGGAAAAGGCCAGGAGATTGGAATTCGAATCAATTAGATTGGCTTATTAATCGTTATTATTTTGGACTTGTCTCGACTTTTAAAAAAGACTAGGCTTAAGGGGTACTACACCCCTGTCCAATTTTGCGCCTATTTTTGCAATTTTCTCAAAAATTACAGCACATTGGTGTAAAGTAAGATATGTATATTATAGGGGCAAGGACTACAACTACTGTACTGAAAATACAGCAACACAAAGCAAGTAGTTATTGATTTATTGATCAAATAATGGTTTTCCCTCATTTTTGACTGTAACTCCACAACTGTTGGCTGTGCTGAAATAAAATTTCCAGTGCAGTAGTTGTAGTCCTTGCCCCTATAATATACATCTTACTTGTTACCAATGCGCTATAATTTTTGAGAAAAATGCAAAAATAAACAAAATTGGGCAGGGTGTAGTACCGGTACCCCTATAATTGCTACTTAATTCTTCATCTAACATATAGGGCCTACTAATTCTTTTTGGATTTTTGAGGCGTGCACCACTGACCGAAGTCCCTGGTTCATTTGTCTGGTCAATTGAATATACGCCATAGAGCCTTTGATTAGAAAGCACATTTTTATTGTTAACGGGATTGTTGACAAACAAAGAATAGAGAAAATTACTCGGAACTGGCTTAAAAATAAAGTTGCATAAAATCACACAGCCACACTTGTCATAAATATGCAATGCCCATTTTGTCCAGGCCCGTTTTATAAATGTATGCTTTTATTGTCATTTCACTGTTAAGACCGCTTGTTTTAAACTTTGGTCCTAACTTTAGAAAAACACTTTTGAATAATTATATAGCACAAACAATTCTTATTATCTAGGCTTCTGTAACAATGGCAGCCAGTTGTTTGTTGTCTCTGACATATCCCTGTTTATAGACAAGTTCTTCACAGACTTTCAAACATCATTGCTATGAATTTGACCAGCATAAATATTTATGCATGCCATTTCACCCGTTTAACATTCTGAACATCATTTGGTTTATCAATCATATCGGATTTGCTCTTTGTACAGCCCCTCTATAAACGTGCATAAAAGTTGACGGATCCCTAACCCATTGCATTTAGCGGCGCTTGCACAACAGGCTATAAATCTACCTACGTTGGTATCCAAATTCATGTAGAACGCCTTTCCAATAATGGATGTAGCGAAATGAGCTGTAGTGAGTGCACGGTACTCTCCAGGAAGATCCAGGCTTACTGGTAAAGCCTACGCACGGAAAACGGGGAGTACAAAAAGGAAAAAAAAAAAAAAAAAAGGGAGTATTATTTAAAAAGGGAGAAACTATTTAAAATGGGAACCTATTTGTGAAAAGCGGGAGGAAAGTTAAAAGGGGATTATTTGTAAAAAGGGGGAACTATTAATTTTACAAAATGGGTGAAAATAAAAAGGGGTATTATTTGTAAAGGGGGTAATTCGAAAACGGGGAACTATTTGAAAAGGGGAAAGTCGAAAGGGGAACTATTTGAAAAGGGGAAAGTCGAAAGGGGAACTATTTGAAAAGGGGAAAGTCGAAAAGGGGAACTATTTGAAAAGGGGGAAAGTTAAAAGGGGAAATATTTGAAAAAGGGGGAAAGCAGTTTGAAAAGGGGGGATTCGAAAAGGGGAAACTATATGAAAAGGGGGAAAGTCGAAAAGGGGGAAACTATTTGAAAAGGGGAAAGTCGAAAGGAGAAACTATTTGAAAAGGGGAAAGTCGAAAAGGGGAACTATTTGAAAAGGGGTAAGTCGAAAGGGGGAAACTATATGAAAAGGGGAAATTCGAAAAGGGGGAACTATATGAAAAGGGGAATTCGAAAAGGGGGAAACTATATGAAAAGGGGAAATTCGAAAAGGGGAACTATTTGAAAAGGGGGAAAGTCGAAAAGGGGGAACTATTTGAAAAGGGGAAAGTCGAAAAGGGGAACTATTTGAAAAGGGGAAAGTCGAAAAGGGGGAACTATTTGAAAAGGGGAAAGTCGAAAGGGGAACTATTTGAAAAGGGGAAAGTCGAAAAGGGGAACTATTTGAAAAGGGGAAAGTTAAAAGGGGAAATATTTGAAAAAGGGGAAAGCAGTTTGAAAAGGGGATTCGAAAAGGGGAAACTATATGAAAAGGGGAAAGTCGAAAAGGGGGAAACTATTTGAAAAGGGGAAAGTCGAAAAGGGAGAAACTATTTGAAAAGGGGAAAGTCGAAAAGGGGAAACTATTTGAAAAGGGGGTAAGTCGAAAAGGGGGAAACTATGATGAAAGGGGGGGGAAATTCGAAAGGGGAACTATATGAAAAGGGGAAATCTAAAGGGGGAAACTATATGAAAAGGGGGAAATTCGAAAAGGGGGAACTATTTTCGAAAAGGGGGAACTATTTGAAAAGGGGGAAAGTCGAAAAGGGGGAACTATTTGAAAAGGGAGAAAGTCGAAAAGGGGGAACTATTTGAAAAGGGGGAAAGTTAAAAGGGGAAAATATTTGAAAGCATTTCGCAAAAAGGGGGAAAACTTAAAATTTGGGGATATGAATTATAAAAGGGGGAGTTTGGCGGAGATCAGACACCGTAATAGAGTCATGATAATAGTAACATTGGAGTGCCTCTCAGACGGTGATCTGACCATTTACGTTCAACATGAGCACCTACTGACGAGACAGACACGGTTTATATAACAGCACAGACATTGGCGAATGTTTTCATTTCTCTGAGCACTGAAATTGTCTCTACCTGGCAAAAGTCGGTCACTCTATTATATTCTAGGCCATTTGAACAACTTTTTTTTATTATATCCTTTGCCTACAGTCAACACAACGACTGGTGAGTTTCGATACAGACGATACATTTTTATCTTTGTTAATATTTGATGGGGTTGAAAGCTCGCCGCCAACCGGTTGCGATTGGGTGTGGGTGAAGCAGGAATTTCTCTCTCTTCCCTTGCTCTCTTCTCTCCCTTTCTCCCACTTTCTCACTTTTTATGCCCTCTAGTAACGCCACCATGTTCGACAGCAAAAACCTGTAAGAAACTTTGTGAGGAGCTGTCATGTCAGTATCTCAAAATTCCGAGTGTACCCTTAAGATTTTCTCTATCGTATGAACACAACCCTCGTGAACATCTTGTCTGGTAATTTGAAGGTGAACAGACAGAGAGAATAACAAGATCAAATTCATCCTTTGTTTATGTCTTGTGCTTTGTGTGATGTGATTAAAATACATCGTATGATGCTATTGATGAGTCCCAACGTACATAGAAGTCGGCTTTGCATTCAATTTCATAAGTTAAAGGGGCCTAATATATCAACGTACCCAGCATTATTTTATAACACCTTGTAAATGTTTGCTTCAAATACCTCAAAATAATTATTCAATGCAGTAAACATAAATGAGACTTTCACGCCACCTTTCACAATGTTCCAAATAACAACATACCCAGCAAACACAAAACGTTTTCGACATTATTGGCAAAAGGTTAAAAAGGGTGACAGAAAACTTTTAAATGTCGGATTATATAAAGGGTATATAAAGGGTATCAAACGTTTTCATTAAAACATTCAAAAACATTTGAAAAGTTACTGCAAACTATTCTAACATACATGATTTTAAGTATTAACAAAATATTTGGCGAAAAATGTTTGCATAAATTATTTTACAATAACATTAATTTAGACAACATGTTACTGCAGTGTGTTTTCATACAAAAAAGTTTTTAAAACTTTTTATAACCTTTATAAAACCCGACATTTAAAGTTATTAAAATGTTTCTACCAAAACCAAAACCCAAAATATAAAATGCTTGAAACGTTGTAAAAACGTTTTGTATTTAATGAGTAATGAATATGATAATTTATGCAATTGGGACCACCTGACCACCTAACATTATGACAACATTTAAAAAATGGTGTTTTCAAACAAAACGTTTTAAAACGTTTTACGACCTTTATAAAAGTTATTAAATCGTTTTTTACCAAAACCAAAACTCAAAATATAAAATGTAAAAAACGTTCTGCATTTCGCCCCCCTTGACTAATTATTTATTTATTTATTTATTTATTTATTTATTTATTTATAACATTCGGCGGCCGAAGCCAGGCTAAACCCAATAGTGCCCAGATATGACGGGACAGGGATATGGGAAGAGGCCCGATTTTAGAAGCAGGAGGAAAACCGGAGCACCCGGAGAAAAACCTGCGAGGACGAGCATGGATCGGCAACCAAACTCACATGTGCCACCGCGGGGAATTGAACCCGGGCCACAGTGGTGAGAAGCGAGTGAGAAGACCACTGCACTAACCCGCCCTCCCGGTAGACCTTAAAATGTCTCCACAAGGTCAATATGCGGGGTTTTTTTTTATATACAGAACTGCAATATGTTCTGACTTTTTTACATTTAATGCAAATTTTTGACATTACCATTTGAAGCAGACATTTGCAACTAACAACAGCATACAAAAGGTTACAAAACGTTCAGCTTTTGTCGAAGAAACATGATAATTGGCATGTAACGCGATCAGATTTGTCGGTTAACTTTATAATGGTTTCTTCCCCGGGTTTCTTCCCAGACAGTAAAAGTACCTCTTACCCGTAAATAACGCACAAGGCGATGGGTCTTATGTATGTTATGCCTGCAAGACAAGACGGTGTCTTGCCCCGGCTTGCTCTGACAATGAGGACATCACTTTGAGAAATAAAGGTCATTGAATTTTGAAACTCAATCGTTTTTTGAAATAGATGCATTTGTAGGATTGTAGAAATTAAACTTGATTAGATTTTTTGATTGACAAATCCAAAAATACTCACTAGTTTTAGACTTTCGCCATCTTGGCTGATGGCTTCTTCAGAATGACCATTGGGATCCACTTTTCCCGCGGGATTGACCGCTGCTTCCGGCGATAAGCAGTAACACGTAGATAAACATGTTGAAAACAACCGTAAACATGAGGAAGAAACGACGAAAGAAAGGCACAAAAAGAAGATCAGTTGGCTTTTTGGAAAACAAGGAAAAAAAGTAAGTTCAGTACAGAGCCTGATCTAAGCGGCACGCAACTGAAAAAGTGGCGGGAGAAATGGGTGAAAAACATATCTGATCAAGACCTCACCGAGTCAAGTTCAATCGTTTTTATTGAAGTGTAGTCATTAGTTTGGTAGACGATATCGAGATGCAGCTTCGGTTATGTAACCCAAGACCTATGCTTTTTTTTTGCAGATTTTACGTTAGTATTGATGGTATTTGGAATAAAAAGCTTACAATACATGTACACATTACAATTTGCGGGATGATGACGACGATATGTGTTTGGGTGAAGGTTTGTCTATATGTGTGGGGTGGGAGATGTAGGAAAGCTGGCAGGGTGGGTCCTAGCACCTGTATGTCTCCTGTGTTATTATATCTTTTATTGGGCCAGTGTCATTCTCACATCGACACTTGTGCGTATTTATTTTGTGTGTTTCCCCTGTAAATGGTAAGAGCACACTATCATCAGGGAATATTTTGCTGATCATAAGTTTCACTTTTCTTCTTTAGATATTTTACATCTAAATAGATACTCTTTATCACTAAAACCTGTGTATATATTTGTACCTTACTCCGTCGACGTTAAATACGGGTTGGGTTTGTTCTTATTTTGTTACACTCTTTATAAGAACAATAAAATAAGTAACTGGTCAGTACGTTTGGTTTAACCACAATATCACTGGTCATCTCGTCAGGACAATGACGTCATTTGTCCTGATGACCAATATCTATGAAAATCGTGGTTTATCTTGCTTATATTGGCTTCGTTCCCATACAATATCCCACTAAGAAATAAAACTTTTAAAACATTGTTGAAGGCCGGTTCAGTGTGTATATTTTTGCTGTGCCCTCACTGCAAAGTCCACCACCAGCTACTATTTCTTCTGCTCCACTGTCACACATTATCTTGCATATTGCTTTGATGAAGTTGTAGGCTTGATGGAACTATCCCAGCAGGATAACTTTAATAGGTTGTCTTTGTTCTTCTCTCTGATGGTTCTTGCCAGCTCATATGTTGCCTGGTCTCCTGTTATAATACCCCATTCATTTCCTAATGCTGTTGACGCTTCAACACATCGTTTCATTGCTTCCTGAAGAAGCAGGTTGGGTTGGGGTGTCTGGAATCAATGGGAAGTAACCAAATTTACTAGCATCATGCTCTGGGAATCAGCTTGTCAGTTGGTGTAACATCCAATAAGGTAGGGGAGACAGACGCAGCTCGTGACAACTTCCAGACTAAAAGAACATTGTCAGCCATTCCATCACATTCTGTTTCCTAATACCGTGAATACAGTATATATTTAAACTAAAATCTGCAAAAAGGATAGGTCTTGGGTTACAAAACCTAAGCTGCATCTCGATATCGTCTCAAAACTAATGACTACACTTCAATAAAAACGATTGAGTTTTGAAATAAAATGACCTTTATTTCTCAAAGTGATGTCCTCATTGTCAGAGAAAGCCGAGGCAAGACACCGTCTTCTTGCAGGCATATCATACATGTACATAAGACCCATCGCCTTGTGCGTTATTTACGGGTAAGAGGTACTCTTACTGTCTGGGAAGAAACCATTATAAAGGTAACCGACAAATCTGATCGAGTTCCATGCCAATTATCATGTCTCTTCGACAAAAGCTGAACGTTTAGTAACTTTTATACGCTGTTGCTAGTCGCAAATGTCTACTTCAAATGGTAATGTCAAAAATTTGCATTAAATGTAAAAAAGGTCAGTATATATTACATTTTTATATCGGGAAAAAAATACGAAAGGGAGAAGAGAGAGCCAGGAGAGGGAGAGAGATCCCCGGTTCACCCACTACCAAACGCCACTTGGTTGGTGGTGAGCTTTCAACCCCATCCCATATTAACCAAAATCAAATTGTATCGTCGTTTAGAAACTCACCAGTCGTTAGTGTTGACTCAGTGTTGCTCCAGGCAAAGCTTATAATAAAGAAAAGGTTGTTCAATGGCCTAAATGGCCTAGAATACAATGAGTGACCGACTTTTGCCAGGTAGAGACAATTTGAGTGCTTAGAGAAATGAAAACATTCAATGTTTCGCCGATCTCTGAGCTGTTATTTAAATACTGTCTGTCTCGTCAGAAGGTGCTCATGTTGAACGTTAATGGTCAGATCACCGTCTAACCAATATTACTGTTATCAAGAATTTATAGATTTAGCCACTTGAGGCTTTGTTTCCGCGCTAAGGAGCATACGGAAAAACAAATTATGGAATACGATATAGAGGTTATTTTATGACCTCCCGCCACAACTTAGAAGCTCTGATATGGCCCAGTCTGAGAGTTATCTTTCATTTGTAAGGCATAACTGCATATGAGTAGGCCTACACATTATACTATTCACTAAGCTAAGACTGCCTTAAAGTATCTTCCCAAGAACGTGTTGACAATAGATGTACATTTCACAATAATCACATAAAACAAACAGCTAATTGAATTTCTCTTGAAACTAAGTTTACTTAATTTATGCTATCTTCAGTAGATAGCAGATATTTCAGTAGCTATTCTGATTCAGAGCATAGTTCAACAAGTTATTTGCTGTTCTCAGTTACCATCTTAAAGGAGTATTTCGTGATCCTAGCATCCTCTATTTATGTCATTTTTCATTAGATATCCACGAAAAAACCTATTCCCAAAATTTCAGTTGATTCCGATTTTGCGTTCGCGAGTTATGCATGATTATGTGTATTAGGCCTACACTGCTCCATAGACAATGCGTTGTAATTTCGTTCTGGTGCACCAGAACGAAATTCAAATTTCACGATATCTTTGCTAAACGAATTAATCTGCAAGAAATATTTTGTACATAAACATTATGTAGCCAGAGGTTTCCAGTGATATAAAAATCTCAATTTTTTGAGAAAAGTGGAGGGATGAGGCTGTGGATCACGAAATGCCCTTTTAAATAATAGACTAATCTTAAGACTTGATTAGAACTGATAGGATCCCAGCAAACACACAACATTTTACAGAAAAGGTTTAAATGCCAAGTTGTATACAGGACATAAAAACGTTTTTTAACATTCATAAAACAATTTTGAAAAGGTGATGCAAAACATTATATTAACAGAATATTATTAAACTATTGACAAAATATTTTCCAAATATGTTTGCCCCAAATATTTTACAATAACTGGGTGTCTCATGTGCATCTAGCGTCCAGGTCAAGAGACCTTAGCTGACTTTTAAGCAGACCGATGAAAAAAAAAAAGACCTTTATTTCTCAAAGTGATGTCCTCATTGTCAGAGCAAGCCGGGGCAAGACACCGTCTTGTCTTGCAGGCATATTTACGGGTAAGAGGTACCTTTACTGTCTGGGAAGAAACCATTATAAAGTTAACCGACAAATCTGATCGAGTTCCATGCCAATTATCATGTCTCTTCGACAAAAGCTGAACGTTTAGTAACCTTGGATACGAGGCTTCACCTACTGCCATGGTCAGGGATGGGCAGTCATAGGTCTAGGTTGATATGTCTATGGTACCAGCAAGGTACACGCGCGCAACAACGCATCGCGTTGCGTATCTCGCAATTTGTTAACGCACAAATACGCTACGCATACGCGACGCTTATCTGCATGCGCGGCGCATCTTATGGAAACACCACGGAAGCACAAAAACCTAGTGGTCAAATGGCTCCGTTTTAGCTGATAAAATGTGGGTTTTTTCAAGTTCTTTTCCCCGATTTAAATATCAAGTTATGAATGGATTTCGCTCAAACTTCTCAAGGGGCCGTGGATTTACCCGATGTTTATGTAATGTAAGGTAGAAAAATAAAAACTGCCGCATTCTCCTGCGAGATTCGATGTAAGTGCAAAATGTGACCACTTAAAACTTCAACGGCCATTATTTCAATGTTCATTTTCTCGGTAAAATGACGATTTAGGTACACGATAACTCAATAAATACAGCATCTATAGGTAAGCAAATATGATCATCGTAAAAAGCATGATCGACTCAAGAAACGGTTTTCTCATTTTTTTTATATTTTGGTCTATTTCCGATTTTAGGCATCATTAAGTGCAAATAGGCGTTTGTGAATTTTTAAAAGTTCAATTTGATGCCTTATATGGTCAATATCTCAAAAAATAAGGCCAATATCAAAAAAATAAAAAATCGTTTTTGGAATGGAGCCTCAAGATTGAGCTACAAACAAAATAAAATATTTTGGAAAGAGTGTTTTTTGTTATGATGTACCTAACAAATATTGCCAAAAACTCACTTTTTGTGATTTTCTTCATAATTGTTGTTTTTACCCCAAATCTGTATTTCTATTAAGATTTATTGATGTCTTGCCTTCATAAAAAATGTATACTTTTATATGTCTTGCGCGAATAATTACAAAGTTATTGCACTTTTACTACATGCATGTCTGAGAGTACACAGCCTCCTTAATTTTGGATAATATTGTCACACACCGTGCGTGAACATGGTGTTTAGTGATATCGCTTCTCCAGAGCATTTGTGTCTTCAATCATGTCAATCCAGCATTGAAATAGTCGGGTAGGATCGATTGGTTTGTTTGATAAATGGTGCTCCGTGCGGAGGCACACTCTGTGTTTTGATGGGACCAGGCTCAAGCAAAATGATTCACAGAGAGTGTCTATTGTGGTTTTCAAAACAAAAAACAAAATCAAAATTGGACATAAAGAGGGAAAACATTTTCTGCGAATTTGTGACCAATGGCTCAGGGTATCATGCCTATAGCTAAACATGGCAATGCTACGCTTCTCAGCCGCAAATAAAATGCGTTTTAAACTACGCTTAGCTTTTAAATCATAGCCTAGGTAAAGGTAAAGGTAAAGGAGACGATCCTGTATAAACAGTGATCGGAGTGCCCATCTCTCTTTCATTGGCGATTGGGCCAGACTAGGCCTACTCCATGTAATGTTGCTATAGGGGGATCGCTACACCTCCTCTACAACGAGTCTGTTACCTTCCCAGCATTTAAGAATGCCTGTACCCACTTACACACCTGGGTGGAGAGGAGTAATCGAGATAAAGTGTCTTACTCAAGGGCACAACACGATGGCGTCACCGGGGCTCGAACCCGCAACCTTCCGATTATGAGTCAGCGCCCGTTCCGCTAGGCCACCGTGCTCCCTATCACAGCCTACCTATGTCTAAACAAAACCAAGAGCAAGAGATTAGTGCAAAAGGTCATCTGCGAAAGCTGCCAGGTGTTATATACAATATTAGAATGCAAAAACTGTCAAATTTCTATAGGGCAGCTATTAAGAGTAAGGATCATCTTGTACTATACACCCAGAAATATATACCCAGAATTAGGTTAAGCAAATGAATGAATCATCCATCACATTTGTCACTATCAGAAACCAATTTATATTTTGTCATAGAATAATAAATAGACACGATTTGATGTAGAAATGCCTCTGGTATTGAAATAGCACAAGTGGTCTGGGTTTTAAGCAAATTCATGGAAGCAAGGTGGTGAACTGCGTGCGGTTTTGTCAGCCTGAAGGAAAGCGTCTTCATCTAAAAGCTGAAAGTGAATTAATTGATGTTTTTCTTATCATTAGTTGAACTGCGTAAAAAAGAGCAGGCTTATTATGGTGGCAATAATTGCAGACGCGTAGTCGTTCAGAGTGGGCGGGGCAAAATGCCGGCCCTTTTTATTGAGGAGTTCCTCCCAGATGGAGAGGAGACATAATACAATATGTCTAATATTAACACTAATCTTCATTCTTTTCGTCACCATTTTATATAAAAACAATATTTTCAGAGACAGCAGCCTCACTGGCTTCCTCTTTGCCACCTTTGACTGAGGCTCGGTTTATGTTGTATAACAAATTACTCTTTAAATGAGCGAAAAAGTCATTCTTTTAAGGGATGATAATTATGCTACGAGATATCTTGTACGGGTGAACATTAAAAAAAGTTTTATTTCATGATGGGGATTTTCTATGGGAACAAAGCCACTATAAGTAAGATAAACCACGATAGTCATAGATATTGGTCATCAGGACAGATGACGTCATTGTCTAGACGAGATTGACCAGTGATATTGCGGTCAAACCAAACGAACTGACCGGTTACTTATTTTATTTTTCTTATATAATAGGTACAAAATAAAACTAAAAAGAGATTAAAGTATTAACATAACGAAGCACAGGTGTTTCAGGAACTCGTGAACACAAGCCGCGCTTGAGATCCTGACTTCACGACTTTAAAGTCAGGAACTCGTGAACACAAGCCGCGCTTGAGTTTACGACTTCCTGACTTTGAACTCAGGAACACAAGAACTCAAGCGCCGCTTGAGTTCACGACTTCCTGACTTTGAACTCAGGAACACAAGAACTCAAGCGCCGCTTGTGTTCACGACTTCCTGACTTTGAACTCAGAAACACAAGAACTCAAGCGCCGCTTGTGTTCACGACTTCCTGACGATTTTGCCTGGACTAGTCTGGACTAGCAGGTGGTATAGGTCACGTGACAAAGTCAGGAAGTCGCGAACACAAGCTGTGCTTGAGTTCTTGTGTTCGTGACTTCCTGAGTACAAAGCCAGGAAGTCGTGAACTCAAGCGGCGCTTGAGTTCTTGTGTTCCTGAGTGCAAAGTCAAGAAGTCGTGAACTCAAGCGCGGCTTGTGTTCACGAGTTCCTGACTTTAAAGTCGTGAAGTCAGGATCTCAAGCGCGGCTTGAGTTCACGAGTTCCTGACTTTTACTGTCACTATAATTATATAAACTTTTTCATAACAATTTTATACTAGTATTTTGATGTAATAAATATCAGTATAATTTCGAGTTCAACTGAATGCTTTCATCATGATTAAAATTAATAACATGCTTTTATTTATCAAAAATAGTCTACAAAATGTATGACCGTTTGGCTTATAGGTCCGGAACGATAATTTTTCTAACCCCTATGATCAGAGGAACAATTTGGTATGAGATTTGAATAAATTTTGAGCAGTTTTGAATTTTGACCCTTGTATAAACTTTGACATTAGAAATCTTGAATTTCCCAGGAGTGACAATTCTACACCACCCATAATTTCATTTTTTACCTCCCACAGAATAATAATCAGTGAAGAAAAACTGGCAAAACTATCTAACCTAATAAAAACAAATTCAAAGTATAGACCTAATAAGATAACATTTTACAGCTGGACTAATACTGGGTGTCAAAAGTGCATCTTAATTCAACAATTTTACCTAACCATGAGGTCATGAGCTCTTTCTGATGATATTAATAGTAGGAAAATATCTTTAGAAGGATAAGATCGAGCTAGTTGGGATAAAGAAATGTTGTTATTTCTCGCGAGCATGCAATTTATTGGGCACATTTTCCTGTTTAACGTGATTAAAAACATCTGCACCATCACCTCCACTGCCACTCCTTGAAAATACCACCACCACCACCAAAAATGTCATTCTATTCAAAATCATCACAATCACAATTTACCATCCTCCTCTCTTACTCCTTAAAAACACCACCGCATTACGATTG
Organism: Amphiura filiformis; assembly: GCF_039555335.1. Lineage (NCBI taxonomy): Eukaryota > Metazoa > Echinodermata > Ophiuroidea > Amphilepidida > Amphiuridae > Amphiura > Amphiura filiformis. The sequence goes on along the minus strand of NC_092641.1, from coordinate 7,033,854 downwards.
GGTTTTGGAAAGAACCTTCTGTTAAATCATGCATGACTCAATTACAAATCTCTAAATCCCTTTATTCTTATCTATTGATATTTTGAATAGTGTTTATCTTTCCCTAATATATTATGATACTAAATGAACAATCAGCTTCAGTGGCGTATCTAGAAGGCCCTTACCCCGGGGGGCTGAGATGGTTTGTGCCGCCCTGGAGAAAAGATACAGGATGCCGCCCTACCTCCCCCCCCCCCCCCACCCACACACACACACGATTATTTGGGAAGTCTGAGGGGAATGTTACCTCCTAAGAATTTGGAAAAAAAAATTTGGTGGACGATTTTGACACTATTATATTGTAAAATTATACTTAGAAAAAGTGAAAATGAAGGCCCAAATGAAGCAATTCGTGGACCAAAACTGATTTTGTGTTCTAAAGAGAAGAGAAAACGGCCACTTGTTTATCTATACGTAGGAGGTTGTCTGCTCAGAATGATGGTCCAAATTGAAGCCATTTTGTGCATCATTTTTCACTTGTTTATCCACAGGCAAGGGGTGTCTGAGAGATGTTCCCCCCCTCATAAAATGTTGCAAATGAAGGTCCAAATTGAAACCGTTTGGTGCATCACTTTTTACTTGTTTATCAATAAGCTGGAGGGGTGTCTGAGGGAGATATTTCCCCTCCTCCGAAGTTGGAAAATTTTGCCAATTAAAGGTCCAAATTGAAGTCATTTGATGTATAATTTCAAAGTTGTTTACCCAATAGCAGGGGAGTGTCTGAGGAGGATCCCCCCTCCGAAGTTGGACAATTTTGCCAAATGAAGTTCCAAATTGAAGCCATCTGGGGTATAATTTTTCACTTGTTGAACCAGGGGGGAAGGTGTCTGAGGGGGATGTTCCCCCTGCCAAGTTGGAAAACTTTGCTAAATGAAGGTCCAAATTGAACCCGTTTGGTGCATCGTTTTTACTTGTTTAACCATACGCAGGGGAAGGGGTGTCTGAGCGTGGATGTCCTCCTCCGAAATAATTGTACAATTTTGCCAAAATTAATAAAGGTCCAAATTGGAGCCATCTGATGCATCATTTTTCACTTGTTTAACCATATGCAGGGGTATCTGACAAGTCTGAGGGTGGATGTTCTCCTCCGAAGTTGGAAAATTTTGCTTTTCACTTGTTTATTCATTCACAGGGGTTGGTTGTCTGAGGAGTGATGTCCTTTTGCTGGTCCCTGCGCAACATGAGTGCCACCTCTGGCCCATCAAATAGAAGACACCCCTCCCCACATCTGTAACCCAAGTTTTTTCCAAGCTGTCCCCATAATTCCTTTACCGGGAAATTTTTGAAGAAGTGCGCACGTAGCGCGCAGAAATTTGCTATTTCAATGCTAAAAATTCAAAAGGGATGTATCGGCATGATCGGAGTCACCGAGCCAGGGGCCGAAATTCCTAAGGCCTACTAAGAGAACATTACCGGGACAAGTGNGCGCCAAGCGCGCGAAAAATTGCAGTTTCAATGTTAAAATGAACACAATTGAGGACAATTGTGCCAAAGGAAGATGTATAGGCGTTTTACAACATTTGGTTAATTTAGTCCCGGTGTTTTGATCCAGCTCATGAGTTTTATGCTTATTACAGGCATCAGAGGAGCTGCATATAGCACTCATATTAATGATTTACATAATATAGAAAGGATGGAATTATGACTCTCCTTTTGAGATTCGTGATTGTGTTCAAGTTTAAAAAAAAAAAAAAAAGAATTTCCAATGGGGCGTCTCACAGATCTACTCACAGAGAATGGGTTTGCAGAGATAAATGCGCGAGAAGCGCGATCCAATCTGGCATTTTAATACTAAATGTTCCAAAATGTTTGGCTATAAGTTTGGGTCTAAAATAGACCAAAAGGAAGATGCAAATCATAAATTGTCACAACATTTCTCTCGAATGAACAGGTAGGGGAATGACTTGCCACCCTGCTCTATGGACAATGACGTAGATTTCTTTTTAACATGGGTGGGTTGGAAAATGCCTTGAAGTACAGTGAAGCCAGAGCCTTTCAGTGACAAAATTAGTTTATGGTACAAATTCGCTCGAAGCGCCAGAAAAATTTACCATGATTGAAGCTAAACATAAGTGGAATAATTGGCCTTTTTTAGGTTTATATGACAAAATATAATTGACTTCCATGCAACGCTAATGGCACGGGGCTATATGATTTTTGTTACCCTCTGAAAATTTTGGCTTTGAAAAACTGTCTTTCATAAGGATTAGTTTTAAATTCGCAAGAGGTGCGGAAACATTTTTGTCGCTTGCATCATGGAAGGTGCTCAAAATCCACCGACGGGTGCTGATTCCAACACCGGCTGCACGTTCAACTCCAGGGATGTGCATCGCAGCACCTCTTCAATTTTTTCTTTTTCTGTGTGGTGGTAGATATTGATGAGAAAGTAAAATCCTGAAAATTTGAGCTTCATACTCCATTTCGTTTTCCCATGGCATCAATTTGAAATTTAGGGGTCATGCGTAAAAATGTGTCGCAACGCGAAAACGATGTTTGGAGGTCCATAAATGTATAAAGGAACCCTTTAAAACTGTGAAAAGTATGTATCCTGGGGTACCATCAAGGTGTAAATTCAAATCTGCTCAGAAAACTTGTCCAAGAACCTATACTTTAAAACATATGAAGCCCTGATGGTGGGCTTCGTCACGGTCAGGACCATTGGTTTTCAGGGGGTCAAACTCCAAAAGTAAAAGTGGTTTTCCATGGGTAATATCTCAGCTAAATGTATTCTAATATGCTCAATATTGGATAAGAGTAATGTCCTACCAAAGGGCTTTGACTGGCCAAAAAATTGACGCTAAAATTACTTTTTTACTTTTGACCCCCTGAAACCAATGTCAAAGTTGGTCCTGGTTGTTGACGAAGTTCTTGCATTTTGAGGGATATATCTTAAATGTTTTAAAGTAAAGGAGTTACAAGTTTTCTGATAGCAGATTTGAATTCATACACCATGCAAAAAGTAAAGTACCTCCAGGATACATACTTTTCAAAGTTTTAAAGGGTTCTCTTTATACATTTATGGACCTCCAAACGTCGTCTTTCGCGTTGCGACACATTTTTTACGCTGACCCCCTAAATTTCAAATTGATGCCACGGGAAAACGAAATGGAGTATGAAGCTCAAATTTTCAGGATTTTACTTTTCATCAATATCTACCACCACACAGAAAAAGAAAAAAATTGAAGAGGTGCTGCGGTGCACATCCCTGGAGTTGACATGGAATGATTAGTTTTAATGATCAAAGCAAAATAATCAGTTTTGTTGAAATTCGCGCGAAGCGCGCAATAATTTTGATTTTTACTGCTTGGAAGGGGCTCAAAATCCATCGAGGGGGCACTGTTCTGATCATGCGTTTATTCGTGTTTTTTTCTGACCCTCTGAATTTTGTCGGCCGTAAAACAATCTTTCATAATGATTAGTTTTGTTGAAATTAAGATTTTCACTGCTTGGACGCGGGCTCAAAACCAATTAAAGAGGCGCTGAACCCAACGCAGGGCGGCTAGTTCCCTGTTGTCTCCCTTAGTTAAGGAATGGTCATGCATGGCGTTAATTTTCCTCTCCTTCTCCCCTTTATCACTCATTAATTTTGGTTATAATGAAGTTGAATATCGTCAATTGATCTTTCAAATTAATTTGTGTTCAAATGCGCGCGAAGCGTGCGAAAATTTTGACTTTTATCGCCAGGAGGGGCGCAGAATCGATGTTGAATTGGTCAATTGGCGCCCCTAAGGGTGGCGCTCAGGGAACGTGCCCCCTCTGCCCCCGTCGTTACACAACTGTTGAAAGCCACCATTTATATCCGGTTTTCTCTCCTTCATCTGCTTTATTCCTGGTTATAAGCCATCTTCCTTGTATGTGCCGCCCCATAAGCCACCTTACTTTTATGTAGTGCCGCCCACAAGCCACCCGGCCTCCTTCTATGTGTCACAGTGCAGGCCCATAGTTAAACAGCGTGATATACCGTTTTCCACTAAGAATCACGACGTGCCCCCATTTATATGTGACTGACAAGCGCTTTTTCTCTCCTCCCTCCCTGTTCTTTTGTCCTGGTGTCACCTCACAAGCCGCCTCCTTCATCTATATTTATAACGTCTGTTGTACGTTTCCGCCGCTCCCCTCTTTCTCTTGGTTACAAGCCAACATGTGCGGCCCTACAAATAGGTAGCTGATAAGCATTTTTCTCCCAGTTTACTTTTTGTCCTTGTTACAAGCCGACTTCCTTGTATATGTGCCGCCCCCAAAAATCCCCCATACTTCTGTGTGCTGCCCCACAAGCCACCTTCCATGTAGTGCAGGCCCATATAGTCAAAAAGTGTGATCTACCTTTTCACCCCCTCTTTTCCCCTGGTTACAAGTCACGATTTGCCGCCCTATAGATGACCAACAAGTGTTTTACTCCCCCCCTCCCTCTATTTTTGTCCTGGTTACAAACCGCCTTCCTTGCATGTGCCGCCCATCACAAGTCGCCAGGGGCGTAGCAAGAGCATCAGGGGCCCATGGACAAGGAACAGTACGGGCCCTTTTAACCAGGGCGGGATTAAACCTATATGGGGCCCTTGGACCAGGACAAAATTTGAGGCCCTGAACTCATGTGCCGAGGAAGGCATATGCACTCAAGTCAGTGGCCAAGTTATGGTTTACGTTTAACATAGACTATTTTAGCCCCAGATCAACACGAATGTTGCTATTTGTGCGCGCGAAGCGCGGAAAATTTTACAATTTTGCCCTATTTTGGCCAAAAAAATTGCTGTTATTTTGGGTGCCCTGAACTCGGGCCCATCTGGCCCAATGGTAAATCTGGCCCTACTCTTCATTATCAGCCCTTAAGGCCTTATTTAATTTTCGCTTTTGTGCTCATGGCCCCTGAACCCTTGGGCCCATGGACTTCGTCCACCCTGTCCCCCTGCTTGCTACGCGCCTGCAAGTCGCCCTCCTTGTGAGGTCACCCTGTGGGCATATTAGACTTGTTGTACATTTGCACCCCCTTTTTATCTTGGTTACAAGTTGACCATGTGCCGCCCTTTTATGGATGACTGACACACGTTTTTTTTCACAAGCCACCGCTCTCCTTGTATGTGTCGCCCCATGGCGCCCTTCTTATATGCCACCCTGTAGGCATAAAAGTGCTCTGTCACCCCCTAATATTGCCTGATTACACGCCACCCTACTAAAATGTGCCGCCCTATAGGTGATAAGCGTAATTTTCTTTCTTCTTTCTGTTTTTTTTCTTTCCTTCTTTTCCTTTTTTCTTTTTTCTCTTTCCTTCTTTTTTCCTTTTCTCTTTTCTTTTCGTCTTTTTTTTCTTTTCTTTTTTCGCCCCCAACGCCCCCCAAAAATACGCGCATGTTTATTGTTGTTAATGAGTTATGTACATTCTACAAAAGTTTTGTTGTTTTAGCCTTCTTTACAACATAACTCAAGAACCACAGGACCAACAAATGTATATCTGTGATATCTGAGTTCCTCTACACACTCGCTATGAATTGATTAATGCAAGTTTTAAAATAGTTGCTAACCTTAAATAACCGCTTCAAAAAAAAAAGGTTTTACTCTAGCGTTCAGCTAATTTCTTGATTAGTTTTACATGTTAAAAGCAACTAAAACTTGCGCTATCGTCACCAAATAGCAAAATAAGTCTTATTCTGGAAATAGTGAATTATTTCAATAAGCGTCAATATATAATTATGCCACCTTTCAATCGCCCCTCTATCTCCCGGGCTCTATCTATTTATTTTTCTCCTGGCTGGTTACAAGTCACCCTCCTGGTTTATGCCGCCCTACAAGCCTCCTCTCTATATATCCCTGCAGTTGTGGTATGTGCCGCCCCTCTATCTCTCTCTTCTCTCCTGACTGGTCCTCCTGGAGTGTGTCTCACTTACAAACCATCCTTCTGGTTTGTACCGCCCTACAAGCCACTTCTCTCTATCTGCCGCCCTACAAGCCGCCCTATATCTGCGTTCCAGTTATGTGCCGCCCCTCTATCTCTCTATCATGGTTAGTTGGCTACAAGCCGCCCTCTATCTGCATTCCTGGTATGTGCCGCCCCTCTATCTCTCTATCATGGTTAGTTGGCTACAAGCCGCCCTCTATCTGCATTCCTGGTATGTGTCGCCTCTCTATCTCTCTATCATGGTTGGTTGGCTACAAGCCGCCCTCTATCTGCATTCCTGGTATGTGTCGCCCTCTATCTCTCTATCATGGTTGGTTGGCTACAAGCCGCCCTCTATCTGCATTCCTGGTATGTGCCGCCCTCTATCTCTCTATCATGGTTGGTTGGCTACAAGCCGACCTCTATTTGCATTCCTGGTATGTGCCGCCCCTCTATCTCTCTATCATGGTTGGTTGGCTACAAGCCGCCCTCTGTCTGCATTCTTGGTATGTGCCGCCCCTCTATCTCTCTATCATGGTTGATTGGCTACAAGCCGCCCTCTATCTGCATTCCTGGTATGTGTCGCCTCTCTATCTCTCTATCATGGTCGGTTGGCTACAAGCCGCCCTCTATCTGCATTCCTGGTATGTGCCGCCCCTCTATCTCTCTATCATGGTTGGTTGGCTACAAGCCGCCCTCTCTCTGCATTCCTGGTATGTGCCGCCCCTCTATCTCTCCATCATGGTTGGTTGGCTGCAAGCCGCCCTCTATCTGCATTCCTGGTATGTGCCGCCCCTATATCTCTCTATCAAGGTTGGTTGGCTACAAGCCGCCTCGCCCTCTGTCTGCATTCTTGGTATGTGTCGCCCCTCTATCTCTCTATCATGGTTGGTTGGCTACAAGCCACCCTCAGTCTGCATTCCTGGCATGTACCGCCCCTCTATCTCTCTATCATGGTTGGTTGGCTACAAGCCACCCTCAGTCTGCATTCCTGGTATGTGCCGCCCTCTATCTCTCTATCATGGTTGGTTGGCTGCAAGCCGCCCTCTCTCTCTGCATTCCTGGTATGTGCCGCCCCTATATCTCTCTATCAAGGTTGGTTGGCTACAAGCCGCCCTCTATCTGCATTCCTGGTATGTGCCGCCCCCTCTATCATGGTTGGTTGGCTACAAGCCGCCCTCTCTCTGCATTCCTGGTATGTGCCGCCCTCTATCTCTCTATCATGGTTGGTTGGCTACAAGCCGCCCTCTATCTGTGCCGCCCCTCTATCTCTCCATCATGGTTGGTTGGCTACAAGCTGCTCTATCTCCCTTTTCTCCTGACTGGTTACATCTCGTACTTGATATGTGCGCCCCACAAGCCGCCCCTATCCCTCATCTTTTCTTCTCAGTGCTGATTACAAGGAGCCTCCTTGTATGTGCCGCCCCACCCATAACTTTTTTTCTTCTTTTTTTACTTCTTTCTTTCTTTCTTTCTTTCTTTCTTTCTTTCCTCTTTCCCTTTCTTTCTTTCCTCTTTTTCTCTTTCTTTCTTTTCTCTTTCTTTCTTCTTTTTCTCTTCCTTTTTCTCTTTCTTTTTTCTTTCTTTCTTTTCTTTCTTTCTTTCCTCTTTCTCTTTCTTTCTTTCCTCTTTCTTTCTTTCTTTTTTTTTCTTTCTTCTTTCTTTCTTTTTCTCTTCCTTCTTTCCTTTTTTTTTTTCTTTTCTCTTTTCGCCGCCCCTTTTTTACCCCCGGGGGGCTGGCGCCCCCAAAGCCCCCCGCAAAATACGCGCATGAGCTTGGGCAGTTCGCACTAGGCCTCTCATAGGACAATAAAGCTAGCGCCCTGGTCGATTCTTCCTGCATTATCAATATGCTTCATTTACATTACATTACAGAGATCGGACACTAATCCCAACCATAACAAACCATGTAAACAATGATCACCTATATTACAGGTGATATTACAGGTCTATAGTACAGGATTAGATTAGTAAACTATGATCTATTTGCAAGTATTATTTTGATTGAGCAGGAAATAATTATGTGATACTATTTTTAAAGTAGTCTAGTTGCCGGCGTCGTGTATAGATAGAATGGTGTTTTTTTATGATGATGACATGGACGTACTGATCATTATGTATGATGCAAACTCATAGGTGTTGTGCGTTTGGCAATTTGGGGTCAAAATGACCCCATAAGATAATAAAATCAAAATTTCAAATTGCTCAAATACCTCTTTCAAATATATCAAATTATTTACATAAATTAACAAAAATAAATAAATAAATAAATAAACGATAAAAATTGAACAAATTTTAGCGTAGCATTAAAATCATAAATATAAACATTGCTGGCAGGAGGACTCGAACCAACGATATTGATATCAGCAGTCTGATGCTCTACCATTGAGCTATGACAGCATCTAGTGTTGAGGGTCGAGTTTTTAGCTTATACAGTGTTTGTCCGCCTCGTGAAAGAAATAAATATAAAATCTCAATTTTTAATTTAAATTTATTTGATAATTTTCTAACCTATATGTTCTTTAGAGCAGGGACAAATATTTCCCCTTTTATCCAATTTGACCACTATATAAGAATCTACTTCTTTTATTACTGATTTAGTTCCGCGATTTGTTCCATTAAGCAATATCAAAGATTAATGTCACACATCACACAACCGATATTTAGTTGGCTTAGTGGTCTTGCACAGCGCTGTTTAACCGGGAGGTACCGAGATCGATTCCCACCTCTGCCTGCATTTTTTTAAAGATTTGGTTGTATTAACCTGACCTTCGCAGCTGTCATTCGTACTGCAGAAGCGGAGTTATAACTTGTTAAACTTTGCTCCTTCCGTAAAAGGGTACATTGTCAATGAACTCAAAAACAACAAACATGGGAGACAACACTTTTTGTGGTGGTCATGTTCTATACCAACCGAGAGATCATTTGGTTTATTTATAAAGAATATCCTCTATGGGATTTCTTAAGTATCTCATACCAAAGAAAAATGCCCTGACACCAGACACAACCATAATCTGCGCGTATTTAAAGGCACATTATTTCTTATGACGTTATTAGCACTATAGTAATCTAACAACTTCTAGATTCCATGGGAAAGTGACCCATGACCCGGACAAGACCATAATCCGCAGCCATTTCCGGGCACATGTTATTCCCTATGATAAATGCCCCAAAGCCAAACATGACCATAATTTGCGCTAATTAAGGGCACAAGTTACCATATACCATTGTTCATCATCCCCGGGGTTCATCATATTTCTAATATTCGCTAATTAGCACTATATATCTTATACCATAGGCCTATAATTGAGCCCAAAAAGGTCCCAAAACGCAGACAAAACTATCACGCGCTAATTGCAAGGCCATCGCCATATGGAATCATTATCGTGTGTATTTTATAACACTCAATTCAATACTTTACGCAGATTTCAAATAATGACCATGTCATTTGCCATGATTTGTCATAAATGCATATAATTAATGCAGAATATCATTGAAAGCCGAAAAATAACTGCATGTATGCGTCTTCGTTTATGGACATGAAAAGTTTTGCTTCAATCATTTCATGTATTTATTTCCGATAGGTACAGTTAATTGGTATGTATTTACCACAATGCCTAGGAAACTGTTGACATACATGTACCAGGCTTATGTCTTTAACTTCAACAACCATTTTTGACTTGTTTTGTTTTTGTTTTTGATTATGCAGTAAACCTGGTAGACAGTGGTAAAGTGCTTTTTCTTTAACTTTGGCTACTTTTTGATTTTATGATAAAGTGCCTACTTGACGCGAACAGAAACATTCTTTTTTGTGGAATTATTTAGCTTACATATTTTCAGACTTTAGAATTTGCTATGAATTCAAAGTCATATCAAACTTATTTTGAACTTGTTGACTTATTACCTTATTTCTATACGTCTGGTTCTCCTTTCCATTGTGAACCATTTTTCTCCAGTGTTTTGTGCTGGGAGACATCTTTAGTTTAACACGCCCGATCTATGCATTGTTTAAGGCTCAAGTCTATACAATTGAAAACTTTTAGACTTAAACTTGAATGCAAAATTATAATCACTTGCTGACTTGCGAGTTATCTTTAGTGTCCCCACTTGTTATGATAAACATGTTTTATTAAACATGTTAAGCCATTCCATTAATTTCAATTAAGCCTGCAAGGCTTGATAATCTTTACTTCAATTCTTATGTTATGCATGAATTCGAGGTTACCTCATTTCGTGAACATTTTGACATTTATTGTGATATTTCTGTATACACAATTGTAAGCTTTTAGACTTAAACTTGGAATTCACAATTATAATCACTTGCTGACTTGCGAGTTATTATCTTATCCATGTCCCCATTTGTTATGATAAACATGTTTTATTAAACATGTTAAGCCATTAAATTAAGTTCAATTAAGCCTGCAAGGCTTGATAATATTTACTTCAATTCTTATGTTATGCATGAATTCGAAGTTACCTCATTTTGTGAACCTTTGACATTTATTGTGATATTTCTGTATATACGATTGAAAGTTTTTATAGACTTAAACTTGAGTTCGCATTTATAATCACTTGCTGACTTGCGAGTTATTATCTTATCCTTGTACCCACTTGTTATGATAAACATGTTTTATTAAACATGTTAAGCCATTAAATTCAATTCAATTAAGCCTGCAAGGCTTGATTATATTTACTTCAATTCTTATATTGTTATGCATGAATTCGAAGTGAACATTTGACATTTATTATGATATTTCTGTTTCAAATGATTAACTTGAAAACGTTTAATGCTCTGATAAAACATTTAATGTTTGTGTTAATTTAAACCGCATAATTTAGCCTTAAACATGTTTTCAAAGTTACGTAAAACTTATAACCAATTGATTATTCTTACTTTCCACTAAACCCTGTAAACTTATACATGGCTCACTGTTACTTTACTTTCACTTAACATGTACATTTATTGGGCGTGGAGGGTGGGTTTTTCAATAGAAGTTGATCTCTCGATGATAAAACATGATATGAATGAGTCAAAAAACCCACTTGCATTTGACCAGCTACAATTATGCCAAGTGATTGGTTGTATCATAGCAACAACAAAACCCTTTAACAAAACCATTATGATTGCATCAAAACCCTGCACCTGTTTTTACATGGGTGAACGCATATCTGAAATCACTGATGTGCGTAACTCCCAAGTGGATCAACGGCTTAACCCATATTATACACAAGGGTAAAAACCCATTTATACGCCTGGCCAAAATTTTCTCCCCATTGACAATCTGGTTTTAATTCGACTTCGCTTAATTAAACGCCATTGTCAATTAACTCAAAAACAACAAACATGGGAGACAACACTTTTTGTGGTGGTCATGTTCTATACCAACCGAGAGATCATTTGGTTTATTTATAAAGAATATCCTCTATGGGATTTCTTAAGTATCTCATACCAAAGAAAAATGCCCTGACACCAGACACAACCATAATCTGCGCGTATTTAAAGGCACATTATTTCTTATGACGTTATTAGCACTATAGTAATCTAACAACTTCTAGATTCCATGGGAAAGTGACCCATGACCCGGACAAGACCATAATCCGCAGCCATTTCCGGGCACATGTTATTCCCTATGATAAATGCCCCAAAGCCAAACATGACCATAATTTGCGCTAATTAAGGGCACAAGTTACCATATACAATTGTTCATCATCCCCGGGGTTCATCATATTTCTAATATTCGCTAATTAGCACTATATATCTTATACCATAGGCCTATAATTGAGCCCAAAAAGGTCCCAAAACGCAGACAAAACTATCACGCGCTAATTGCAAGGCCATCGCCATATGGAATCATTATCGTGTGTATTTTATAACACTCAATTCAATACTTTACGCAGATTTCAAATAATGACCATGTCATTTGCCATGATTTGTCATAAATGCATATAATTAATGCAGAATATCATTGAAAGCCGAAAAATAACTGCCAAACAAGTTCCTTCATTTCAAAAGGAACTTGCTTAACACCCGCCCCTTTTTTTTCAATTTCAATGATTGCAATGGATGCAACATGGAACATGCAGCATGAAGTTAGCTGGCGGGCGCTATTCGGCTTTATAGGATAAAGAATTATTTCACTTGTGGAGCTTGAGTTGATGATTGTGATTTTAGAGTGGCACAAGATTGGCCAACATAATTACACAAATTACTTTTGGGTTAAGCGATTAGCACCTCGAGAACTGATTTTAAGCATTGAAGTGGCTAAATGCTTTACAGTATATTTTATTTCTTACACGGTTTTCAATTAATTGTTGAATAAAATAAACCCATACTTTGAAATCATACATATCAAACACAACTTCCTATACCAATCCGTTGGCTTTAATACTGTCACTGATACCGAATAGATGCAATTGGAACGTAGAAAAACCTAATCAAAACCTTCGTGGGATAAAAGCAGGAAAACCTTCCAATTGCAGCGTGTATCGTTTCAATATTTACAAAGGATTTTCATACAGGATCTATAACATTTTTTCTTTTATGAACTTGGTTTACCATTTCGCCTTTGCCAACTGTGAGGTTCATAGCAAGAGAGTTATATCAATATATGTTACCTACTGGCTTTTTTATGCATTTCACGAATTACGTTTCAATTTGTATCCCCAAGGAAACCAAATTAAATGCATTTTAGACTGCTTAATCCTGTACTGTATACTTGTAGTTCATTGTCCTTTTTTGGACATTGTTTTACTCTGGTGATGATCATGCCATTTCCAAATAAAGTTTGCTTGACTTTGTTTTGTGACTACAAACTACTTGCATTGGTTTTTGTTTTCATCTGATCTTCCATCAATGCCAATTCCATGCTGTCACACCCCTGACAATTATGTTGATGATGCGGTGATGCGACTATTAATATTATAATCGACTGTGCATCGATTTTAACGGTTTACAACATCGTTCATCTAAACACGTAATAATTCCTGCATATGTGAGAGACGTTCGCACATCCGGTCCTTGCGATTTGGTAGAAGAATTTAAATATCACAGATACACATAGGTCATGTGGTTCTTGAGTTATGTTGTAAAGAATGTTGAAACAACAACACTTTTGTAAGACGTGTGGACTTACCAACTCCTTAACAACAATACAAGCTAATACAATAATCCAACACGTTTTCACGGTATATGATTTGTAGAATGAACTTTGCCAAACATCAACGTGTTATTTTTCCATGATATATTGATTTAGATAACGAATCAATATATATCCAAGTGTTCATGCATGTCCAAGCGTTCCTGCGTGAAATTGTTTTTAATTTCCATGAGATCATGAACTTAGCCTTGTGAAGTACATGTACTGTCAATTGTCGCTTGTTGTAGACTGAACTTTATACCGTGCATGATGTCCACTACACATTTGGCCATATCCCACTCGATATTGTTCATGTTCGTAATGTTCACAAGCGGCCTACAATGTATATGCTAATTCCACAACTTCAACACTATGAATTTCTGAAATGAAAGAAAAATACACAGCAAGAGACAACTGATGCTATACACTGTATGTCTTATACTACTGTTTTATGATATGCAGATGTGATTTGTCTGTTAGTGCCTGTTCTGCCACGTTTCTTTTTGGACATCTGTAACTTGTAAATATAGGCCTACTCCTTTGTTTTTATTTTTAAAACGCCTATTTGTTATCAAATTGTTTACCATTGTAGCTCATTGTATGCATGTGGATTCGCAAGCGTGACCTTCGCCCTTTCAACTTAGGCTTGTCTTAACTATAATGTAAATGGTGGCCAACATCACAACGCACTATGCAGTTAGTGGCTTCCTCATATAACTGCTCCTCCTACTTTGTTTACTAAAATCAACATGTTTCTCATCTACTTTGTATAATCATGTATTCCTTGCCCGTTGCCTACATACATATCTTATAGCATATTTGATGTGTCCGCATACTTTATAATACCACCTCAGTATAAACATGAATGCCTATATACACAGTTCACCTTTTTAGTATAGGCCTATACTCAAATATATTTCTTGCCTGTACGAATATGCCATGTGGTATGCCTATATGTTCCGCATTATTAGCCAGTACCTAAGGTATTTCCTAACCCTGTAATAAGCATAAGGGTTCTCAGATTTTACATTTGCACAAGTCAATTTGTTTTTGTTTGTTTGTTTTTTGTTTTGTTTTTCATTCTTTTTAACTAGGCCTCTCGTTATTTACCCTATACTTGCACTCCAAACGTCATAACCATCGATGGAGTATAACTGGTATTAGATTGACAACCACCTCAAAGAATTTTAATGCATGCCACTACAATATTTTGATATGCCTATGTTCCATATTATCAGCCAGTGCCTAGGGTATTTGCTACACACTGTAATAAGCATTTAAGGGTTCTCAAATTTTACAATTGTACGAGACAATTTTTGTTTTTATCATTCTTTTTAACCAAGCCTCTCGCGCTTTACCCGATACTTGCACTCCAAACGTCCTAAACCATCGGTGGAGTTGTGTGAATGCACGAATTCAACATAACTCGTATTAATTGGCAACCACCCAAAGAATCTCTTTAAACGCATGTAATTTATAATTTTTTGATATTAGGCCTAAGGCCTATACTCAATTCCATTTATTTTTTTTTATTTATTTTTTCTTCTTGCACTATATTACCTGTATGTATTCTTTGATATAGTTGCATTAAATTGTATAATGCTGATCCACTAATCGGTCATTTCTACCTTGTTACTAATTTATGTTTTTGAAAGACTATTTATATATTTTACTGCATATCTATATTATATCATTACCCTTACAATTTTGTTTCATTTTAATCTACTAGATGCTATTACTGTATCTGGTATGCTTATTATTTTTATATATTACTTATACTTCATTTTCCTTATTTGTGACCTAAGTGACCATCCCTATTTGTTTAACCTCCAGAAAAATAAGATATTTTTTCTTGTTGGCCTTCCTTACTTCCCGTTTTTGTATTTTACTGCATATCTATATTATGTCTATCATTACCCTTACAAATGGGGTTTCATTTTGCTATTACTGTATCTGGTATGCTTATTATTTTTATATTTATATTAGGCCTATTACTTATACTTCCATTTTCCTTATTTGCGACTTAAGTGACCATCTCTATTTGTTTACCTCCAGAAAATAAGATATATTTTCTTGTTTGCCTTCTTTACTTCCCGTTTGTACAGCAATTGTTCACATCTATTGTTAATCTGGTTAGTTTCTTATGTTATTCAGATGTCAGTTCTAGTAGCTTTTTTATCCTTTCATTTACTTGATAAGATCCAGACTCTGCCATTATATAGAGCTGGTCTATCTCTCTTGATAAACAATAGTTTTTCTTTCTCCTTATTCTGTTTTTCATTATAAATAGAACCATGAATTTAGTGCAACCTCCTTGACCCTACCATTTGTTGCTTAATTACATTTGTTCCCCGCTAGTCCTGCTTGTACTTATTGCCTACCATAATTAATACAACTTTTATATCCTGAAATATTCGTGTTTAGGCCTATTATTTTTTGACAAAACCATGTCAATCTGCAGCGTCATTACTTCGGACTTGTGTGGTACTATTTCGGGTTTTATACGTACTCTATCAACTCGCAATAACTCGAAGATGAATCTGACCGTGCATTTGTATATAAATTTATCCCCCAGTGTACAGAAGGTACCATAGGTCCTACTACTTGCCCTCCGTCTTACACATCCATGTGCTCGTGTATATTGAGCATGTTTGAAATTAATCTATTTAACCACATAATAATATTAATTCATATTATTCATAATTATTCGATCAACTGAAATGCCCCCGCGGGCACTATTTAATGTTTTAATTAACTCGCCTCCTATCTTATGCCTTTACGCACTCATTTCTTGGCACTGCTTATAGATGTTATACGCGTATTTTAATAGATGTTATACGTAAGGCTTACATTTAATAAATTTTTCAAAAGATACGAGATAAAGTATATAGTTGCTTAATCTTTTGCTATATGTATGTTACCCGTATAACTTAATCGCTGTCCTTCGTGGTGATCCTCCTTATTGCTATTTCTGTTATTTATTATTATCATTATTATTTCATAGTATAAATTAACAGATTATAATCATAACTTGCCTACTCAAGTCCTCTGTCTCTTCCATACCGCCGAAAGACAAGAATTCCACCATGATGACGCCCCATCCGTAATGCTTTACAATCACAATCTATGTAACATTCTACTTGAACTCGATACACTGATTGTTTTACTGTTGCCATTTTGTTAATATCCTGTTAGGAGATTCCTATACATTGCCATAGAGCGAATGCAAGCATTAAACATGCCACTGTTTTATATTGACATGCAGCTATTTAACCATAGATGCTTTAACCATTTTTCAATAGAAGTTGATCTCTCGATGATAAAACATGATATGAATGAGTCAAAAAACCCACTTGCATTTGACCAGCTACAATTATGCCAAGTGATTGGTTGTATCATAGCAACAACAAAACCCTTTAACAAAACCATTATGATTGCATCAAAACCCTGCACCTGTTTTTACATGGGTGAACGCATATCTGAAATCACTGATGTGCGTAACTCCCAAGTGGATCAACGGCTTAACCCATATTATACACAAGGGTAAAAAAACCCATTTATACGCCTGGCCAAAAATTTTCTCCCCATTGACAATCTGGTTTTAATTCGACTTCGCTTAATTAAACGCCATTATTTCTTTTTTTTTCACATTGCTGGTATTTTAAAAATATCAAATGGTCATAATTGGCGGTCACTTCAAATCATCCCCAACTAAACGAGGTTCAGGAATGTCCTCTCATTGTTAATTGTTGGTTAACCCACCACTTGAGAATAAAGGACTATGAATAGGTGCAACAGGATTACCTACGGGATTATCTCAAGGATATAATTCTGTTCTCCCTCCTTTTCTTACATCTTCTCTGATATGTGCTAGTGTCATTGGTTATTGTTAAAAGGCAATAAGGTGCGTAATTGCAATATTTCCTCTGAATAGGAAAGACTCTCTACATCGAGTTATGTATGCTGGTGGTTCGCAATACTGTTATTTAAGAGAAGGTATCTTCCAAATCCAAATCGAAATGGACAACTTCCCCTTCAACATCCTCCTCACCATTATCATTCTATCACACCGTCCACTGAGCAACCTATATATATTTTCAATATGATTGATACTACAGTACTATTGAGACAAAACAGAAGCCTCAAAGTGACCCATAAAAGAGCAAATGTTTCTAGTTGTCTACTTAAACCACCACATCACGTGGTCGTTTTTTCACTGAATACAGGCGCTCTACATCAGAGACATCATACTGGGTGTCTAAAGTGCATCTTTATTCAACAATTTACTTCATCTTGAGGTCGCATCAATTTCAAGAGCCCTGTCTGCTAGTTATTTTCAACGCACTGCAGGGTTTATTGTTCTATTGTGTCCGATTTGAGCGCTGGCATATTGGAAAATGTTGCCAATTAATATTCATGAGAGTGTACATTCAACGTCCAGTTATCAAAATCGGGTCACTTGTGTTTGGTCTGGCAGGTGTGAAATTACGTAACGCTTTAAGATTTGGGCATCATTGAATGGCTGTCTAGTGCTGTTATATATGAATATATGAATACAAAAGCCACCTAAGTCCATACTTTGGCCAAATTGAGTTAAGCATGGGAAATTGTTGCTATACATAGGCCTGTCATATGCATGAAAGAACAACTCAAATTCATTCTCTGTGTCTATTGGGCATGTGAAAAATAGCATGTATATGAAAGAATCACCCAATTCCATGATTTGAGTCTTGTAACACATTGATTGAAATCCAGTATGTATAAAAAGTCCACTTGTAACACATTCATTGCTAGAGAATGACTTTTGAACAAAAAATGGGTTTAATAAAGGAAAGTGTGTGGTTTATATTACATGGCAGAATGCTTATCAACATTATACATACCTGTGTGCTTTATTTTGTATTATCTTACTAGTGGTAATCTCATTCTAACATTGTTGTCTTTGTATATGATTCAAAACAAGAAATGTCTTTAAAAAAGACAATGCCTCCAAGATACCAGTGGGCACCTTTTGTTATTAAGGAGACACTTATAATGCTAGCTTTAAGGTAACGCTATTGGATATAGAATTTTGTCTGATTGAAATATGTGAGTCCATTCTCTCCTGATTATAAGACTGAAAATTTTATTTTAATCGGATATTCGGTTACCAAAATATGGCCTGTCAATATGGCGCGAAACCAAGAAGTTGGCAACAAATTTATTTTTTTATTTTTATGCAATGTTGTCAGGTAGGCCTTATTTTCTAATTATAGGCCTATTGGCAAGAATTATACAAAGTAAAATGTTCAGATCGGCTACAAAATAAGATATAAAACCCATGGATGCCTTTGGCAAATTTCCATTTGCATAATTAATTAGGGCCCTAATCAACTTTTCTAATAAGTGGCCCTAATTAATTATGCAAATTGAAATTTGCCAAAACGCAACCGTAATTTTATAGTATAGTGTGTGTTCTACCCATGTGCCATGCCTCAGTACCATAGATCTTTTAATTGTATCTGAAATCTTTACTTTGCATAATTCATGCATGTAATTAGAAAATCATCTGGCAACTGGACTTGTCAAAAATATAGAAAATAAAAAGAAAGTTGTTGCCAATTTTTTTTTTTGGTTTCGCGCCATTTTGTCAGGCCATATCTCGAGAACCGAATGTAATCTACAGGGCATAAGCTTTAACATATTATTTAAATGGAAAAAAAAATCTAAATTTGTGCATTAGCCAATAGGGCCACGGTCACCTAAAGCCATCTTGCAATCTTGCAGATAATTCTGATGTATGAAATAAGATATTCAAACTTTCAGATATGAAGAGTTCCAGATGCAGGCAGTCGTTTCTGTTTTTTAAATATAGGCCTAAGTTGTATCAAGAGTCATTTCTCGTGGATTTTTGACTGAAAATTACGATTGTAACGTTTCAGAGTAACACATTGTTGTATCAGATTCTTTTATGCTTGTTTATTATATTTTATATTCAGGACTAAAATAATATTAATATTATTATATTTAAGGGGGGTCTTTTCATAGGCCATTACTTTTTTGTATGTGTAATTGAATAAAAAATCAAAAACATTATTGTTTTGTTTTGTTTCCTTCATGTGTGCTTTGTCTTGCATCGAAAGGGTCAATAGCGCAACACCTTGTTTGTAAGAAGTATTGTGTGGGGAAAGATGATTCTTGCATTTTATTTTTATTTTATCTTAACAAACAAAAAGCAAATTTCTCTATCATAAACGGTCATGGGTATGCATGCAAAAATATTGCAACAGTTCAGTAGAATTTAAAAAACTGACATACATACCACCAACAAGAAAATTCAATTTTCTAAATAGTTTTGGTTTTCGCATTGACAATGCACACAATTTCCTATGTGTCCCATATTACCTGCACCCATTCAGTTGAAAATCAGAGAAAATAATCATTTATAAAAGGAAAGTGCCACTTGTCAGTGGAATTTTACCTGCTGATAAGCTTATCCCAACACCTAAAGATCATAAAAAATGACAAATGCCCCCTCAGTACCAGAGTTTTTGGATACACAATCATAAAATGTGACGTCATTGATTTTATATCAGGCCAAAAACACGACATAATTTTTTGGGCATTTCACTCTTTTTGGCATTGATTTCCAAGAGTTTGATACACAGACTCCAAAACTGCATTTCTAGAAGCACAATTGATGTCTCTAAACACTTAACAAATCAACTTAAAGTGTTTACCTTCTCTAAGCTACTTTTTGTTTAAATGAAAACAGGTGTCCCATATTACCTGCTGTCCCATATTACCTGCAGCTACCCTAATTTGTATTTGTGTTTTTGCGCCTTGGATTAGATTTAATTTTCTAGATAAATGGCGCATTATAAATGCTTATTTATTATTATTATTATTATTAACATGACCAACCACGCATGGGAATTGGGGAAGCATTAAAACGAATTATTCCGAATTATATCAACGCAATAAAATTGCAATACTTTAGTACATGTATTTGAACAGCAATGAAGCCGGCCATAGGCGCGGCTAGGCGTATCATACCATACATTGCAGTTCAAATACATCATGATCATGATTGTGGCCTAGTCGAGCTAGGCCTGCATGCCAGTCGGTCTGTTGACTCGCCGCGGCACAAAAATACCTCCAATTTTGCACAAAACAATCCATGATGTCAAATTATCACATCCAAAATGTCGCCATGAACGTCAGCATCAACTTCTCCAGCCAAAGTTTTTGCATTGATAATCAGGTTTCATGTAATCATGAAATTAAACCTTGTTTGATGTGTAGGCCTATTCCCATTGCCACAGCATAACGGTTTTCCAACTTGTCTTCTACGATAAAGCTGTTGATGAGCGCTGAGGCTACAACCTATAATTAAAGACCGAATTAAAAAAGACTAGTTTGCGTCTGACGTCATGACAAAGGCGTGCCGTGATTGGTTGCTGACCTGCGCAGTATGGCATTTTTGGTCTGGTTGACAGGACGGCATACGCAAGCTAGTCTTTTTTTAATTCGGTCTTCAATTATACAACATATGAGTTTGAAAATATTCTAATGCATAATTCATGAACTTGATAAACCCACGCCATTGGCGCCACGTGCTAGGTGTTTCTAGAATCCCTATAGAATAAGATTAATTTTAATGCTAATTTATTGCACATGCTGAGGAAGCGTGATTTCCTTTTTGAACATTCGGAAATGGCGATAGGCGAATTTATGTATGGCGCAGAGAGGTGGGGGATATATATTGGGCTCTCAATATTGGGCGGAAATTAGAGTACTTGTCAGAATATAAATTTGTACAATCGGCCTACATGCCGCGCAATGTGCGGCATTTTAGGTGTCAATTTCAAAGCAAACTACCTTCCTGCGGAGGCAGAAAACACCTAAGTCCAAAATTTAAAATGAACCCCACGAAGTCCCTGAAATGCTAATCGTCATACCTAATACAGGTTAATCCACTCATTTGCACGTAAAACTTACCATATTGACCAGGTAAATCTAACTGATGGAATTAAAATGATACACAGGTTTTTCTCTCAAAATAACTTCGCATGGACTTAGGTGGCTTTTGTATTCATGTATTCATATGTTTAGTTTCTATAATAATAATTATTATTTTCTTTATTCATTCCTTTCTCTGCATGAAATTATTTTTGCTTATGCCTATATTTTCGGGGCCTGTCATTTCCCTCGCTCTCCTTCTCCCCTCTTTTCCTCTCCCTCCAATCTCGATCATCCATCCGCTTCTTATCTCCATTTTTCACCCCTTGACCCCTCTTTCACTCTCTCATTTGCCCCTATGATATTAAGAAACCCATTTGACTTTATTGAATAGGCCTATAACCATGATATACTGCGAAGTAGTTAATTATAGAAAGCGACACAGATAGACCTATATACCTGGCAGCAATAACACGTTGTTACGGGTAATCGATCAGCAACTCTATTACATTTATTTAAATGAGGCGCCTAATTAAGATGGGTGGTAAATAATTGTACATTGACGGTAAAGTGTGCTTTTGTGTGCATGCGACAAGCACACCCTTGGGTTGTATTAGAACAAAAGGTACCTCTCGCTCGTGTAGGCGCTTTCACGTGACGTTCGTTTGATCACTTATTGACAGTAGCCTGCCTATTATAGCGTTAATACGCTGTCAGGTCAGTTACCGATTTAATTGCGGAAACCCTTTGTCCCGAACAAAAGGTACCTCTCGATGAATAGCGTGTCGGTAAATCAAATCGGCACAAAGGAACAATGCGTTACGTAATATATTGCTCCTCTATGTTTATAAAAGCTGTTTGGTTATTTTGATGATTATGCAGACCTATGAAAATATTTGTATATGGGGCTAGATTTCCTCTCATCACAAGCATTCAGAAAAAGTACTACCGTATCTCACATCTATACAGTTCTTGGGTTCTAGACAAAAAGTTCAAATGTCAAAGTTTGGTCTCCACAGAGGTAACAAATCAAAAACCTCTCCTTCTTTTTCTCCATTTTTGATATAATGTTGGGAAAGTCTTTTTGAGATTACCATTGATGTTCCAATTGTGTATATCTTTATTCAACAATTTACTTCATATTGAGGCCGCACCCATGTCAAGAGTTCTTTCTGATAGTTATTTGACTAGACGTAGGATATGTAGGGAATTAGTTATATATGGGGTGAGATGGAGCCAGACGGGTAGGATAGGGGTAAAGAAATGTTGATGCTACTTGTGAGCATGCAAATTATTAGGTAGATTTTCCTGTCGCAAGTGTTCGTAGATAGAATTACTTGTCAAGACTTGTAAATATCATCACCATGCTCCTATTTTGCGTCTCCTTAAGGGGCCTAGGGGTGGGGTATGAACGTTTGGACAGTATTTATTGTGGGACATTAGAGCACATCAGACATATCAATTGCATTCTGAATACGAAGAATGTCCTTCTGATATCAAATAATTTAGATTTTTGAAATTCGCAATGTAATACACATTTTATGGCAAATGATTAAAATTGATATTTTTGATATTTAACAATACTCGAAGTAAACTTTATAAATCTGATGATTTATACTTGAAGTGTATGTAGGTGGGATGAAAAGCCGACGATCAATTGAAACTTTTGACCTTTGGTATTGAAGATATGGATTTTTTTCCCAAAACACCAAAAAATCCATATCTTCAATATGAAAGGTCAAAATTTTCAATTGATCATCGGCTTTTCCTCCCAGCTACATACACTTTAAGAATATGTCATTAGATTTATAAAATTTACTTCGAGGACTGTTATATCGAAAATGTGAAAAACATCAAATTTTTATAATTTGTCATAAAATTTGTATTATATCGTGAATTTCAAAAATGAAAATTATTTGATATCAGAAAGACATTCTTCGTATTCAGAATGCAATTCGATATGTCTGATGTGCTCTCATGTCCCACAAAAATACTGTCGAAACGCTCAAAACGCTCTTTCCAGATCCCTTAACAGCACCTCCAATAACAGCATCACCATTATGATGATCCTCCTTCTCATCATCATTCTATTGCATCAACCATCAACCTATATTTTGCCATTCTCGTCTCATCTTCACCATCACCCTCTATTGTTCCTCCTTGAAAACACCAACACCACCAATAATATTTCCAACACACCATCATCACCATGGCCTCCTCCTTCGCATCATCATTGTATCGCACCATCGATCAAACTATATTAATATTACCTGGTACTATCATTGAGACAAAGTGACCCGTAAAAGAGCAAAAGTTTGTAGTAGTCTACTTAAAACGTCACATCACGTTGTCGTTTATTCACAATTCAGACACATCATATTGGGTGTCTCAAGTACAATTTATTTCATCTTGAGGTCGCCCCTGGTCAAGAGGTCTTCCTGATACTCTGCTGATAGGTATTTGATATCTGGATATCGAATGAGATCGAGCCAGATGTGGTAAAGGAATTTTGTCATTTACTCCTAAGCATGCAAATTATTAGGGAGATTTTCCTGTCTCTGGTTATCCTCATAAAAATAACTTGTACCATACCTGGTGATTTTACTGCCCAGTAACACTCTGTCTAGAGTGGAGTCAAAACCCATGTACCACTCCCATGTACCACTCCAGACATAACAAGTCGCATGGGAGATCACTTTTCTCACCCTTTAGTATATAAACTTTAAAAATAAACAGACCCACCCAGAGAGTGGTCCTACTCCAGACATAACATTTGACATGGGAGATTACTTGTACCATCCTCATAACAGATGTGCCCAGAGAGTGGTCCTTTTTTCAATTAAAAGTTCCCAGTAACCGTACAACATTATGTAACCTCACAACAAGGGTTCCATGTGGGTGTATACTTTTAGGACATAACCATGACCTCAGTATGTTTGTAAACATAGATTACTTGGCTAGAGTTTTGTCCTTGTAGAGTGCTCCTTTTGGCCATGTATCATTCTGCCCTGGTACAAGTAACTTATTCCACTCGTGGCCTGAAAGCCACTCGTGGAATAACTATTACTTGTCAAGAATGCCATTTTCTCATCAGAATGGTCATAATCGCGATTGTAAACATTGTTTGAAAAAATGCTGTAGCCCATGAGGAGTGACAAACGTCAAGAACTTAAAAAGGCACTATAAATCAGTGGTTCACAGCAGCTTAGGAACAACAAGAGTAAAGGGGTACAGTAAAGCATCAGACACATGAAATAAGATGCTTTAGCCTTTAGCACTCTTCTATTGAAGGATGGTGCGCCATTGTCAGATATGTCTCCGACTACTCCATCTGGTAGGCTATTCCAAACGTGAACTGCAGTGTGGATGAAGGTCCTGCCAGTAGATATGGTTGTAGAAACTGGTACTGTAAGAGCATGGAAATTAAGTATGGACAAGCTGGAGCGGGTAGCTCTTCTGACTACAAATGGCTTTGGTAGCAGTGCCTTCAGATCTGGTGGGCACAAGCTGGTGTGTATTTTGTAGAGGACTGTTGCTGCAGCGACTTCATGTCTTTGATGGAGAGATGTGATGTTCAGCTTCACTATCACCCTCCTATGGTCCTCATTGAAATCACCACCACCACCAATATTGCCAACACACCATCATCACCATGAACCTCCTCTTCCACATCATCATTGCATCACACTGTCAATCTATATTTTTCAATGATATTACCTGGTACAATAATCATTGAGACAAAGTGACCCATAAAAGAGCAGATGCTTTTGGTTATCTACTTAAACCATCACATCACGTGGTCGTTTATTCACTGAATACAGACGCCCTACTTCAGACACATATCGGGTGTCCCAAGTGCATCTTTATTTAACAATTTACTTCGTCTTGAGGTCGCCTTCTGGTCAAGAGCCCTTCCTGATAGTTATTTGATATATGGAATAAAATCAAGCTATAGATGGAGCAAAGAAATGTTGTTATTACTCGTAAGCATACACAGTACCGTAGAAACCCGTCTATAAGGAATAGAAGCGACTGTGATGATAGCATATTTCACGCTAGCGCCCTCCACAATATTATATCATTATGGAATTTGAGCAAATCATTTACCGACACAAGCAGGTATACAATGTATTATTTTATCTTTATTTCGCATCTCACGAGCATAGCTCACTTGGCAAGGCATAAGACTTTGGTTCTTTAGATCGGAAGATGGTGAGTTCGAGCCTCATCACGGTCACACAAACTTTTATAAACAAAATATTGTTCAAACTTTTCATTTATATTTTCTTGCATTTTCTAAAGACTCCTTTCGTGATCATTTTTTTTTCATATTTAGTTTAATTTATTCTATTGTTTTTCTTTTATTGTTTCTTTTCTTTGTCTTTTTTTTTTCTTGTTTAATTTTATTTTTTCTTTATTTTTCTTTGATTCATATAATATTGGCAGGATAAGGAGAGGAGGAACTAAAGACCCATTCAGTGATTTGCTCATCCGGACGATCGTAAAAATCATCAAAATTCACCTTTATCATTGTCATAGATGTGGTAACATAGCCTGCTAGTGGTTCAGCAGAAAACCGTGTGACACATAATATACATTTGGCTACATTTTATTATACGATAAATACGAATTTATTAAACATGGTAACAAATATTCTCTAGCAGATCGGTTATACGATGGAACTGGTAGGCATAGGCCTATTATAAAGTCGGGATATTAAATATCTTCCTGACGAGACAGATCTGCGCATGTGGTCAAAGACGATTCCTTACTAGCCACAGACCGTCCGCTGGAATTAGTTGAATCGCTATGGCTGTTGGTCGGACCTCTCATCTCTCCACATCGATTGTGACCTATCCCCGACATTGCCCTTATGAACTCACATCCTCCTGTTTTATTTCAATACGCTGGCGAAGTTACGTAATAATCGGATTAACTACCATAGCAATAGGTGAAAACAATTTTTGAATATACCGCGTTATACACTGATACGTTCAGGCGGTACCTCTTCATTGAACCATATCATGCTGCACCTGTAAGATCTTTGAAAAGACCAGTATTGTATTCAATCTATGATTGCAGACATACACAGTACAGGTGATGAGTGTAACCTGCTTGTAGCGCAGCGCGATATGTTCAAAATTGTTTTCACCTATTGCTATGGTAATTAATCCGATTAATTACGCAACTTCACCAGCGTATAATGGCCGAATAAATTCTGACCATCACTTGGCTTGTTGGATTCGTCTATACTACAATTCGCTGTCGAAGTGACGTAATAATCGCAATAACTACCATCAAGCAGATTGCACTAATCACCCGCGTATGTCACCAAACATAGATTGAATACCACTCTTTTCATAAATACTAATCTTACATGGCGAGTGATTAGCATTTCTTTGACAACTATGGTTTAATGCATAGGTGCCACGTGAACGATGAAGTGCAGGGCTATATATTCGAAATTGTATTCATCAATTGCTATGGTAGTTAATCCGATTAATTACGTCACATCGACAGCGAATAGCCTATAGTATATGGGTTCAAGTGGAACAAAAAATAGTGTATGTCCATTGCTAGCTATGGTAATTAATCATGTTAGTGTTTACATCACTACTTCGGTGAAGACAAGAGAAGTGTGCCTTCTCTACCAACGCCTGTGATATAACAGGTGCAAGCGAAACAAAATTGAATGACCAGAATAGTTTCCTTTGTCAGATGAATTGATTGAAGTTTTTGAAGACACTCTATTCTTGATGGGAAAATAGATTCAAATATGGAATAATTATTATTCCTCATCTATTTTTTTTTATTGAAAAAACTGCAATTGTGGCAACAGAACAATATTTATTTTGATTTCATTTCAAGTAGAAACAAAATCGTGCTTAAGCCAAAAACGCACCCTACCTCAAGAATTGGGATGGCACAAAGGTGCAAAATAGGTTTTTATTGCAAAGACGAGGACAGACAAGTAGTTACAACACATTCTGTCTAACCGTGGGTTTCGCTATTATTTAGAATAAATGCTTTTACTAGTTTCTATAAAACCACAAAATTACTAAAAAAACTATAAAAAAACTAAAAAAAAAAAAAAAAAAACGCACCTAAAATTAAAAGTAGAAAGGTAGATTTGAAGAAAGATAAAAAGAACATGTCAAAAGTTAAAATTAAACGAGAATGAAAAAACGGAACCGGTGCCCGGACCATGCTCTCTTCAGCATGTCTTCAGTTCCAAAGTCTGACGCTCTATCAATTGAGCTATACGATCCTGATATACGAAACAGTCGTTATTATGTCAATACAATTGATTGGTGTTACAACATACTTAGATGGAATGCATAGCCACCCAGTGCCAGTATATATTTGCTCAAACTCCAAATACAACAATCAACCAATTTTATTGAGGGCGTTTCTTAGGTATATCCTTGTAGACGGGGTTTTACGGTATTAGGTAGATTTCCTGTCTCTAGCTATCCTCATAAAAATAACTTGTTAAGAATGTCATTCTCATTAGAATTGTCCCAATCGCGATTGGAAACAACTTCGCCATCCTTCTCCGTAAAATACCACGACCAACACCATCACCATCAATATCCTCGTCATCATTCTATTACACCGCCTATCAATTTATGTTTTCAATAATATTGTTCACGGTACTATCACAGAGAGAAAACAAAATAGCCTCAAAGTGACCCATAAAAGAGTAAAATGTTCGTGACTGTCTACTTAAAACATCACATCACGTCGTCGTTTTTTCGCTAAATACAGACGTCCTACTTCAGACACATCACACTGGGTGTCTCAAGTACATCTAAATTCAACAATTTACTTGATCAAGAGGTCCCGGGTCACGAGCCCTTTCTGGTAGGAAAATAGCTTAATAATTAATTATGGGATTGAGATCGAGACATTACTCATAAGCATGTAAAATTATTAGGTAGATTTTCCTGTCTCTGGCTATCCACATAAATATAACTTGACAAAAGAATGCCATTGTCATCAGAATTGCCATAATCGCGATCGTAGACGTCGTCACCACCCTCCTGACTCGCTCCTTAAAATACCACCAAAACAACATCACCATCATCATCACATTCCTCTTTAAAGGCACCACCGACAACACCATCAACATCGGCATGATCCTCCTCCATCATCATCATTCCATCACACCGTCCGTCCTATATTTTCAATATTATCGGTACTCTCATTGAGACAACAAATAGCCTCAAATTAAAGTGACCCATAAAAGAGCAAATGTTTGTTGTTTTCTACTGAATCCATCAGATCACGTCGTCGTTTATTCGTTACAGACGCCCAGCTGCAGACACATCATATTAGATGTCTAAGCGCATCTTAATTCAACAATTGACTTGATCAGGAGTTGATGTAAGTCGTTGCGTCAACTTTTAGTAATGCCAACTTCTGAATTCAAGTTCAGGGAACTTAGAAAAATAAACAAGGTTCAAAGAACAAATTAGTTGAGTTATTGTAACTCAATATGTAGACATCTTACTAGTGAGCACCTCACCTTCTGTCTATCTCTCTTTTTTCTTCATGAAAAGAGATAATTTTGCATCTCCATCATCATCATGCACCTCCTTTAAAACATCACCACCAACACCATCGACATGGTCCTCATCGTCAGTCATTTAGACCAAAATGGCCTCAAAGTGACCCAAAAGAGCAAATGTTTGTGATGGTCTACATAAACCATCACATCACGTCGTCGTTTATTCACTGAAAACAGACGCCCTACTTCAGACACACACTGGGTGTCTCAAGTGCATCTTAATTCAACAAATTACTTTCTGCCATGTTAAAGCTAAACTGGTGGAATATGGTACAAAAGTGGAATAAATTCGCGCGAAATCCGCAAAAATTGGCACTTTTGTCAGGGGGTTGCGGAGGAGTGATGGGATGCTGCATGCTGTCGATCTTGCAAATCATTAGGTTTTTTTTAATCCTCTCTCTCTCTCTCTCTCTCTCTTTATTTATTTTTTTTGATACGGGGGGGGCGCCGTTCAAAAGGGCTAAATACGCTACTGCAATGAGCGTCCCTAAAGATCATCCAAAGTCCAAAAGGCTTGCTGACCATATGTGCTGGTACAGTGAGTGGCATTGATAATGAATAAAGAACTAAACAAGAAAGATGAGATAGCCACAACATATATTAACTCTGACGAAATTGTTTTAAACATAAATCCATTAACATTTGGATATTCCAGTGTGTCTTCTTGGTCAGGGTAGGGGAGGTCTTCATCGCTATTGTCCGAGATTCAGGGTCTTGATGGCAGATCATTTGCCAAATGAGTGCAATCGCAGGCATATATCATACAATTTATATAGCAAACTTGAGGCAAGCCATCGGGCGAAGAAGGTCGGTGGTAAGAAAGGGATTGATTTCAGATTATGTAGTGTACCCTATTCTAAGTTTGTCAAGCTGCCATTCACGACAGAGACGGGTGCATTAAGGTAGTGTCAGTGACCATGTTCAAGAGTGAGATAGAAAGAATTTGGCTAGTACTCTTTCAAGTATACCTTGTTCTACGAACTTATTGACCGACCCCTGTATTACCTGGTACTATATCGTTGAGACAAAGTGACCCATAAAAGAGCAAATGTTTATAGTTGCTACTTAAATCGTTTATTCAATGAATGCAGACGCCCTACTTCAGACACATCATACTGGGTGTCTCAATTGTATTTTGATTCAACAATTTTCTTTATCTTGATTTAGATTACGCTGGACAATAGCCCCTTTTGATAGTTATTTACTGAATATGGGATGAGATAGCGATAAATAAACGAAGCTTAGTGGCAAATAAGCCTCATTTGTCCAAATCATCTTCTAATGAGAGATGGAATGAATGTTCCACACATCAGGGAGTGTGAATTTCAAACGGGGTTACCTGAATGGGTGAGTCTATTTGAAATCTACACCTCGTGTCTATCTCTTTTTTTCTACAAAAGATATAATTTTGCAGGCCGACAGATACACACACAAAAAGAAGCCGCCGGACTTCATTACTATAATAGCCTGGCTTCAAGATGCATTTTTAATGATCAAACTGCTATGCAATACATTGGGTGTCCTGGTTCTTCTATCAGGGGTGAACAGGTGGTTCCTCGTTCTTTTCACAACTTGACAATATGAATTCCTCCTGTGGGGTACCCAGGTACGTTAAGTTTTTGCGTATACAGTGTAGAGGGCCGAATGGATTGTTGACATCTTCACCATCATCATCCTTGAACAGGAACATCGGCATGCTCTTCCTTATCATCATCAATCCATCACGCCGTCCATCAACCTATATTATCAATCATATTACTTGGTACTATCATTGAGACACAAAATAGCCTCACCAAAGCGACCCATAAAAGAGCAGTGAGTTGTAGTTGTCTACTTAAACCATCACATCACGTGGTCGTTTATTCACTGAATACAGACGTCCTACTCCAGACACATCATACTGGGTGTCTCAAGTGCATCTTTATTTAGCCATTTATTTCATATTGAGGTTGCACCCTGGCTAAGAGCCCATTCTGATAGTTATATATGATATTAAATATGGAATAAGATCCAAGCTAGGTGGAGCAAAGAAATGTTGTTATTACTAGTGAGCACCACACCTTCTGTCTATCTCTCTTTTTTCTTCATGAAAAGAGATAATTTTATAGACATTAAAAAAGGCCACCGGACTGCATGACTGTATTAAATAGCCAGGCTACAGGGTGAATTTTAAAATTCCCGCCAACAAATGGCACGGAACCTTAATTCGTGTTGGGATTTCAGAGGAGCTAAAACGAATGTACACATGAAATTTACCCCAAGGCAAAGGAGCCCAAGTGCGCCATTAGGCGAATCTTTACGGTAGAAGGTTTCAAGATCATCCAAGGTCCAAAAGACATGCTGACCATCATCATCATCATCATCAGTCGGCTGCGGAGCAGGCGACTACAAGCTTTCTCCAACTATTGCGATCTTGGGCAAGCGAAACAATTTTGTTTGGCTGCAACATCCCTTCCGTATCTCCCAGGAGGTGCTGGATATACTGTAAGTACAGTGTGCGCGGCCGTCCCGGCTTCCTCTTCCCATGTGGTGGAATATAAAGGGCATATTCTTTCACAGGCTCGTCGTCTTCAAGACGCAGTATATAGCCGATAAATTTGAGTTGATGAATCTGGCAACCAGTGGAGTGGTGTTGGTCAGATTGT
The DNA here is from genome assembly GCF_039555335.1 of Amphiura filiformis. Taxonomy (NCBI): domain Eukaryota; kingdom Metazoa; phylum Echinodermata; class Ophiuroidea; order Amphilepidida; family Amphiuridae; genus Amphiura; species Amphiura filiformis. The sequence goes on along the minus strand of NC_092641.1, from coordinate 7,002,654 downwards.
AGATGGTTTCATTTGGAATCCGATCCACACGCTTGATGTTTAACATCACTCTGTAGCAAGATGTTGAGGCATTGATTTTGTTTTCCATGTCCTTGGTGATTACCCATACCACTAATATAATGATATACGTGCTTCCAGATGGGGTCCCAGAATCTTCATGCACAAAATTGATACCAGTTGACATAATCAGGTCCGCACCTTGTATACACTTAGAATGAGGACCGAGGCAAGTTTCATCTATATTATATTTAAAGGTGATAAGACATACATTAATCAATGGAATTATGAATCTATTCAGTGGACGCACCTTATCTCCCACCCGGGATCTCCCACCCTTAAGAAAATCATCACTCGGTCACCATAGTGGAAGGTCTTCATCGCTGTTTTCCGAAATTCAGGAAGAGTCTTGATGACAGGTCATTTGCCAAATGAAAGTACAATCATACGCATCATAAAATTTTGATAGCAACATTGATTCCAGCCATCTTGAAGGTTGGTAGCTGTTGGCGGGGGTCCATTCACTGCAGAGGAGTTAACTAAAGCAACCATATTGTGGTCCAGGCATAGCCTCCAGTTCAGTGAAACCTATTTTAGAATCTTAAGCCATACCTTCATAATATCAGGATTGCTGGTGATCGATGCTGGTGAGCCTTTTATTTACTCAGAAGAGTGGCTCATGGAGCAATCGGAAGACTTCCTTTTTCAGGAAAAATTTAGGTATGCAGTGACAATGTTCAAGATTGAGATAGAAAGGATTTGGCTAGTACTCTTTCAAGTGGGCCTACCTTGTTCTACGAACTTATTGACCGCCCCTTTAGAATTCGTGCTGCATTTTTCTGGAATCGGGAGTGGTCCCTTTAAACATCCTACCAAAACAAACATACAAATGACAAGTCAGCCATGTAGCTTTTGCAGAATCTACCTGTCCAGGTACTTACATGGTGAAATTGGTGGCTATTGTATTCGCCTTTATAAAACTGGGTCAGACGGTGATTGGTTTAGTGTCTGTCTGAGGAGAATTATGTCAATAAATAAGTGCAACGGAATAACGGATATACGCTAAAGTCGCTTTTTGCAATTATTGAGGGATTAGTGGAAGAAAACAATTAATAGCTGCTCAATAAGCCAGTGGCGTACAGAAATGTTGGTCAACTTTGCCCCTTTATTTTGAGTCAGGAGGTGGGGAAGCAGTCAAGTTAGCTCAATCGATAAGGCATTTGACTACTGGTTCGCGATAGTGTGGGTTCGAACCCTGTCATGCCTGGCGGTGGTTAGTATGCTCTCGTGTAAAGAATTGAGTTAGCTTGAAATTCCCCTGGACAAGGAACTAAATGCTAACTCGAGGAGCTGATCCTGGCTGCGAAAGTCTATTGTGGAATGACTAGAGTATGCGCCTCTAAGATGCAAAGCTGTTGTTAAATAGTTTGTAGAATAATATAGGACCGGATTAATGGTCAGCGACAAAATGTAAAGTGTGCTGAGACCGGGGCTGAGGCTTGAGCATCAACGTCTATGCGCTGTGCCTGTGCATTCGCCACTTGCACGGTTCCGCCATTATGCACTATATGCAGGGAGAGCCTCGAACTGGCAGCATACATGAAAGGAAGAATTACGTAACCTTACACAGAATGTTATATGACTGGTTCAATTCCCATTCATGTATGCTGCCAGTTCGAGGCTCTCCCGCACATAGTGCATAATGGCGGAACCGTGCAAGTGGCGAATAGCACACTATAAATCACTGCATTTTTTTTCAAAGATGCCCCTGGTCGGTACGCCACTGGAATACTGTTTTTTTTTGCCTGGCAGTTTGCGCGCGCATTATATTTTGTTCAGGGATCGTGTTTTTAAAACGCCCGCCACATCACAACAAGGGGGCACACCACTAAATAATCGTCCCATTGAAATACATTGAAACCCTTTTGCCTAAAGTTGAGAAAATGTCGTATGGATTTTCTAAAAGTATACAGTCTGAAATTGAATAAAAAATTATTTTTTTGGGGTCCTTTCAGTCGAACTTTTGAGCTAAAGGCACCTGAACAGCGCCCTCACAAATTTCAGCCGACAATTTCGCCTCCTTACCAGTTCCGGCCTTGATATTATTCCGACAGCCTGTCACTAATTCACAATCGATTTGAAACATTTTTTGAACAGATTTTTAATGTTGAGGTCCTAGTCTGTTGTTCTCATAAAAACAAGCACGATTCACTTAAATTAAGTACCCTCGAGAGGCTGATACATTTCGCTCAGGCGCTATTTTTAACCGGAACTATACAAGGTTACACCAAATGCGGAAGGATTTAGTGTTGTGCCCCCATAAGGTTATTGAACAGTGTAGTGGTTGCATGGGGTTCACTCAAGCATATCGATATACCAGTCCCTTGCCTTTGTTGATAAACATTAATGTCACCTCATCTACGAGGGGGTATCAAAAAGTTTTAGAAATCGCCCAGAAGTGAAAGAGCTATATCAATGAAATTTTGTCAATGCAATCGGTGGTCCTTATGTACATTATGGTCCAAAAATGGTCTCATAGGTATGTTTACTTTTTTACAGGTGGCACTAGATGCCAATAACCCGATGCCCCAGTTACTGCGCATAAACTGCAAGATTGAGAAAATTGAGGCAAGCAGCATTATTAAGATCCTGCTTTTGAAGGGTTGCAGTGCCTAGAAAATTGATGATGCAATGAAAGTTATCTTCGGTGGTGATTGTGATATGTCACTGTCGCTTTTTGGAAAAGGAATTTTTATTTCATCACAGATTTTCTGGGCACTGTAACCCTTAAAATGGAACTTAATCATGCTGCATGCCTCAATTTTCTCCATTTTGCTGGTTATGCGGTTACATAGGTAGTGACATCTAGCTCCTGTAAAAAAAAGTAAACATACTTATGGGACTATTTTTGCACCATATTGTACATAAGGACCAATGATTGCACTGACAAAATTTCATTGATATAGCTCTTTCACTTCTAGGCGATTTCTAAAACTTTTTGATACCCCCTCGTATATTGTACACATCTTGAAACATGACACACGGCAGCTAGATATTTATGATACATGGCAGCTATTGGAGACGGTGCCATTTAGCATTCACCTCTCGATAATATTCTCAGATTTAGATTCGCAGCATTTAATTTTCCTGTGAATATTGTTTTACAACTCCAAATGTCACATATTTAAAGAAAAAGGAAACCCCTTCAACGTATAGCTCAATATGTGTATACTAAGGGCTGGCCCCCTACAAGCCTTGCCTGTAGCCAAGTGTCAAGAAATTGGCCCATTGTCTTCATACTGTCAAAAAATGATTTGTTGTACTCGTTTTACTTAGGACTTATACTGTTACACACAGAAACTCACTTTGACTTCAAGTTCAAATTCTTTTGTTATTCAATAGGGGGCCTATATCTATTTGAGAAAACCATGCATCTAAATGCATCCAATTTATGTAACAATTATCGCCCAATTTCAATCCTTCCTGTGTTTTCAAAGATATTTGAGCGTATTATTCATAAGAGACTTTATAATTTTCTAACATATCATTTATTACTTCATCAAAGTCAATTTGGTTTTAGAACAAATTATTCTTCCTACATGGCTGTCTTAGAGGCATACAATATGATCGTTTCTCATCTTGATAAAGGTCACCATACATTGGGTATATTCCTGGACCTCTCCAAGGCTTTCGATACGATCAATCATGATATTCTCATTGAGAAACTTCGCCATTATGGAGTACGTGGAAAGGCCTTGGAGTGGTTCATGAGTTACCTTACAAACAGAAAACAATATGTTGTGTTCAATAATTGTAAATCTCATTTAATTACTGTTCATTGCGGTGTTCCCCAAGGTTCTGTATTGGGTCCCCTTCTTTTTATTATTTTCCTCAATGATATTGTATATTCTTCGAAAGATTTGTCTTTTTTTATCTATGCAGATGATACAAATGCTATTATGTCCAATCCGAACCTTGATGAACTTATCTGTTCTGTTAATAATGAATTAATTAATATTTCTGTCTGGTTCAAAGCTAACAAGTTGTCCCTTAATGTTCAAAAACGAATTATATTATGTTTAAAACCGTCATAGCAATCGCACATATCACAATACACATATATTTATTGATGCCAATGAACTTATGAAAGTAACTCGTACTAAATTTTTGGGTGTTATTCTTGACGAATCTCTGACTTGGTATGATCATAATTCTTATGTTACCAATATTGTTTCAAGGTATAGTGGAATTCTGTATCGTCTTAAGCATATTCTTTCTTGTAATACGTTATTTACCTTGTACAATACATTAGTTCTACCTCATTTAAGAGCTCTTGAACATAATTTTTTAGATGTGGCTCTATACCTCAAAAAATAGATTTTTCTGATATTTTGTGCAATGATGCATGTTAGGGTGTTGACTACTTGTGTGACTAAAAAAAATTCAAAAATCGACCCGTTGCCATGGAAACGGCTAAAAACCAGATTCTGTTATTTTGGGCCAAATTGGCACTGAAATTAGTTTAAAAACATGTTATATCAAGTGTTCTCTGCATCTAAGCCATATAATACTGGAACATTACATTAATTTCTTGTGAAAGGACATCTATTCATCTGATGATCAGTATATTTAGAGGTCAAAAAATTATTCTTAAGGGTACGTGCAGAGCCCATCTGTCAGGTGTATTTTCACGTTTTCAAAAATGTCATTTAAGCACCTAAAATATCATCATGAAAATCGATAACCCGGTGTTGTCAGGATTGTGTCCATTCTAGTGTGGATAGTACAAGGTAGGTACTTTACATTTTAGTAAGAATCAGCTTGGGCAAATGTTACTTCTAAATACAGTGTTGCCAGAAAAACCGGTATTTCTGCAAATTGACATTTTGTCAAATTACGCCTTTTTGTCACAATTTTGTGCATTTTGACAATAGTTTCCTTCAAGGTGAATCCAAAAACACTTTTTTATCTTTGTTAATACTGTAATAACTAAACCCAAAATTAGTGTTGCCAGAATTCTTGATAAAACACCCAATATTGGCATTTTACTGATAATATGATTTTTTCTTGATGCTTTGGTTAGGAAATGCTTATTTCTAATTTTCTTACATCGAATGTACATAGTATATTGTTATATAAATGTTTAAACACTAGAGCACAAAATAAGTGTTGCCAGAATTCTTGATAAAACACCCAAAATCATATATATATATTTATATGTGCCACGATCCAGTCCACTCACCCTAAAGTTGACAACGTCAAAATTTGGTTTACTATCATCAATAGCTTGTCCTAAAAAAGCTTTTTTCAAATTTTGAAAACCCCAGAGATCTAGTATTATCTAGTGCAAAGTTATGGTCGAGGTATATGGGTATTACTTTTGTTCTTTGTTTTCTATCGGATTTTGCCACCTTATTGTGCCAATACAGTTACTGGTGACTTAAGCTATTAGGCCATGATTTCTCCGTGATACGGAAAAACGGAAAAATTCACGGAATTTAGGGTTTGCTCACGGAAATTTGAAAATGCCACAAAATAGTGAAAAACTATGCAAAATGTATACCTTTTGTGTTGATTTGCAAAATAAAACAAAGTAAAGTGATCATTTAGCAGTAATCAACCATTAAACAATACATTCTAGCATTAATTCCTTCGCTGCAAGACTCTGGCCATACTACAATAAAAGGTAAGACAAAATACACTTTAAAACAAACATGTTTTGTTTTAACTTTTCAGGGCTTTATGTGGAAAATGGAAAATCCAATTTGTAACACAGATTTTAAATTTTGTAACACGGAGAAATCATGGCTTTAATTTAAGCCTTAGTGGATTGGATCAATATCAATAATCAATAATATCAAACATAATAAAGAAATATTAATATCAATATCAATAATAATCAAAAATATTAATATCAATATCAATAATAATCAAATATATTAACATCGATATCAATAATAATCAAATTAGTGATATCAATATCAATAAAAATCACAAAATTTAATATCAATTTCAATAATAATCAAATACCGTAAAACCCCGTCTACAAGCATATATAGTGTTTTTTATGAAAGCTAAATTAATTCGATGCAAGCGTTAATATACCAATATAATAGATTGGTCTTAAAATAATACTTGTTTGTATATGCTTAGATCCGTAATTTATTTGTTCAAATTCCATAATGGCGCCTGGATTAATGTAGCTTTTATCAGAAGCACTCTATATGCTTGTAGACGGGGTTTTACGGTATATTAATATCAATATCAATAATAATCAAACAAATTAATATCGATATCAATAATAATCAAAAAATATTAACATCAATATCAAGAAAAATCAAAAATATTAATATCAATAACAATAATAATCAAAAATATTAATATCAATATCAATAATAGTCAAAAATATTAACATCGATATCAATAATAGTCAAAAATATTAACATCGACATCATTAATAATCAAAATTATTGATATCAATATCAATAATAATCAAAATTTTTAATATCAATATCAATAATAATCAAATATATTAATATCAATAATAATCAAACAAATGAATATCGATATCAATAATAATAAAAAATATTAACATTAATATCAAGAATAATCAAAAATATTAATATCAATATCAATAATAAATCAAATATATTAATATCAATATCAATAATAATAATCAAATATATTGCGGTAATATCAATACTAATCAACTAAATTAATATCGATATTAATAATAATCAAAAATATTAACATCAATATCAATAATAATTAAACATATTAATATCGAGATCAATAATAACCAAAAATATTAATTTATCAAAAATATTAATATCAATATCAATAATAATCAAAATATTAATATCAATATCAATAATTAAAAAAATATATATTTTAATATTTTGATTATTATTGATATTGATATTAGTATTTTGATTGTTATTGATATTGATATTAATATTTTTGAAAATTATTGATATTGGTATTAATATTTTTGATTATTATTGATATTGATGTGGATATTTTTTATTATTTCCGATATTGATATTAATATTTTTGATTATTATTGATATCGATGTTAATATTTTTATTTTGGATTATTATTGATATTAACCCTAGAACTACAAAGTACCAACCCCCTTTTTTATCCGCTGTAAAAAACGCGCGCATTTACGCCCAAACGACCTAAGCTAATCGTAGATCCATCCTTTGGTGAAGCCCTCTTTCAATGATTTTCATTTCGATCATGTAAAATTAGTATAAGCTACTGACTTTTTACTTGTTAGTTAGGTTTAAATAGTCATTTCCTTTTATATTTAGGAGAAAATTCGGTCAAAATCAAATTTTTGTATAATTTTTAGCCGAAAATCAATTTTGTCTATACTTTTGTACATAGCTGGTATTTCCCAAATTTACGTCATAGCGACATTATGTGGGGAATGTTTGTACTTATTGGCATCACTGGATAGAGGACACCCATAGCTATACATTGTTACCAAATATAACGGTATATGACGTTTATAATTGAAAATTAGGGGGTGTTGCAACCCCCCTTCGTAATCCGTGTTACAAAATATCATAGCTTTAACAGTTACAGTAGTTCTAGGGTTAATATTAATATTTTTGATAATTGTTGATACTGATGTAACACTTTTGATTATTATCGATATTGATATTAATATTTTTGATTATTATTGAAAATGATGTAAATATTTTTGATATTATTAATAATATTGATGATAGTAAACCAAATTTTGACGTTGTCAACTTTAGCGTGAGTGAACTGGATCGTGGCACATATAAATATATATATATATATATGATTTCGGGTGTTTTATCAAGAATTCTGGCAACACTTATTTTGTGCTCTGTGTTTAAACATTTATATAACAATCTATACTATGTACATTCGATGTATGAAAATTAGAAATAAGCATTTCCTAACCAAATCATCAACAAAAAATCATACTATCAGTAAAATGCTAATATTGGGTGTTTTATCAAGAATTCTGGCAACACTAATTTTGAGTTTCAGTATTTAGATATTTAAAGAGACGAAAAGTGTTGTTTGGTATCACCTTGAAGGAAACTATTTGTCAAAATGCACAAAATTGTGACAAAAAGGCGTAATTTGACAAAATGTCAATTTGCAGAAATACCGGTTTTTCTGGCAACACTGTTTTTAGAAGTAACATTTGCCCAAGCTGATTTTGGCTAAAATGTAAAGTACCTAGCTTGCACTATCCACACTAGAATGGACAAAATCCTGGCAACACCGGGTTGTTGATTTTCATGATGATATTTTAGGTGCTAAAATGACATTTTTGAAAAAGTGAAAATACACCTGACAGATGGGCTCTGCACGTACCCTTAAGAATAACTTTTTGACCTTTAAATAAGCTGATCATCAGATGAATAGATTTCCTTTTACAAGAACTTAATGTAATGTTCCAGCATTATATGACTTAGATGCAGCAAACACTTGAAATAACATGTTTCTTGACTAATTTCAGTGCCGATTTGGCCAAAAATGACAGAATCTGGTTTTTGGCCGTTTCCATGGCAACGAGCCGATTCTTTAATTTTTTTTAGTCACACAAGTAGTCAACACCCTAACATGCATCATTGCACAAAATATCAGAAAAATCTATTTTTTTAGGTATAGAGCCACATCTAAAAAATTATGTTCAAGAGCTCTTAAACTACTGCAATATAATTTGGGCAGATCCTAACAACTGTAATTTGAACTCTATTTTTGTTAAACAAAAGAGAATTATCAGATTATGTACCAACTCTACGTGGCTGGCCCACACATCACCTTTATTTTCTCAGCTAAATGCCTTGAATATTTTTGATATTCATAAACTTATCAAAGCTTTATTTATGTATAATTTCAGTATTAACAACATGCCTTGTAATTTTGCCAATTATTTTGTTAAAAATATGGCCATCCACAATTATTCCACTCGTTCATCGAGTTTGTTTCGTCCTTCAATATTCAAATATGATTTGGCTAGAAATACCATTAGAAGGCAAGGTCCATTGCTCTGGAATGCCATCCCCGATGATATCAAAATTGCCTTGTCTCCTAATTCTTTTAAACGCAGTTACAAAGATTACTTGATTTCTTTATACTCATAAATTTATTGTATTCAATAATGTCATTTATCATAAAATTGTATCATTGTACTGTAAGTTAAGACACTTACTTTTACATTTCTCATTGACTTTTTATATGTCATGATTGTCATTGCCAACGTCTTTGTCTGTCTGCACTAGTCCTGTCAGTCTGTCGTTTTTCACCCCCGTCCTTGTCTGTTGTCTGTAGGCGTCTTTTTGTTTTTGTCACTGAGGGCAATCACGTCTTTCGAGCTTTGCTCTTGTGATTGTCCTACCATCGTTTTCTCAACCTTTTGTTACTGTATATAATATTATTATGATATGATGGTGAAATAAACTTGAACTTGAAAAAAATCATTATCTGCTTTTGTTCCTGAAATTTGGGTCGGCATTCAATTTTTTTCCCAATTTGTTCAAAATCTGGGTCGGTCTGGCCCGTAGAACAGGGTTTTCTTTTTTCGTCGCCTTACTGAAATATTCAGCTTCAACATAACAGGGCATGCAATGGGCTATTCTTTTTACAAACCACACTCCACTGTGGCAGATTTTGGAATTTAAAAAAAATTACATTAAAAAAACCTCCCTCCCTCATCAATTCATGAAAATCATCTGGACGAGAACCAAAGCATTAATTTTATATGACCTTATTATGGCTCTAGTGTCCATTTAAAACCAGGACATTGGCAAGGAACCAGGGCGGGGCATTTTCTGCCACCTGCATTGATCTACTCTTCTTTCATTGAAGCCCTCAATATGTCTAGACATTTGAACCCTCTCCACGCTGGTGTCCTCTGCGGATGACAAGTTTCAAATTTTCTTTAAAAATTCAAAAATGTCAGAATTGTACATTTTCATGAATATATTTGAAATCAGAATGAAAAATGCATTAAAACGAGTACAAACAAGCCCAGTTTTGGTTCAGTGGTTCTTGAGATAGCTCTTGATATTCTGAGAAAATATGAGGCCTATGGGACCCATGGGCAGCACATGCATATGAATCATCCTCATCTTTATGGATGGAGGATGTTTGCTTGCAACATCACCACTGATGACTGCATCAAAATTTACATACCGGTAGATAAAAAAAGGGGTGATGCATGGGCAAAGTAACTTTTGAATTAAAGACACATTCACTGATTTCAAGTACTAGTAGGTTGAATGAGTTGGCCTATTTGCATGCACTCCTTGTTTTCAGATCATGGAATTGTGCTATTCCAGTTGGCATTCACACGCCCCCCCCGCTATGGAAGACACAATTTTAATATCCCACTCAAGGGGTGTAGATTTCAAACAGTCACTCGTTCAGGTAATCCCATTTGAAATTTGCACTCCCTGTGTGGAACATGAGGATCTTTTAAAAGGATTATTTTACTAATGATCATTATATTAGCCCATCTCAAAATATCTTGACTTAATTTATTAAAAGTTTAAGTATAATGCTGACTCAAATCAATGCAGCATGTGCATTGCTAACCACATGCTATCTACTGAAGATAGCAACATTAATATATAAATTCTTTGCATCTCTATCTTTTAGATGTTTTTAAATGAGTGACAGGGCACTTGTTCGGGGGTTTCTTTGTTAATCTTGCTTGTAAATAGTACACAATGCGTAAGGGATGTCTTCTTTCACTTTATCCCAGATAACATGATGGTCACACACATGAACAAAAACAAAATTGAAATCATACAGATTACTGCAACTACATACGCCTAACTGACCTCAGTCATACTCAATTCAATCCAGTGGCAGCATCAGGAATTTTTTCCGGGCGCAAAGTGAATTTCGGGGATGGGGGGGGTCAAAATGACCACATTTTGCACAAAATTGCCCCCAAAAGTGGAAATTTATGTAATTTGGATTTGTTTGCCTCAAAAGTGGGGGGCACAAAAATATAGTAGTGCTGCCACTGGTTCAATCAACTTTTCATTCATCTTATCTCTTGATACCGTCAACAAAATGTGATCATAATCTCTATTTTTAGGCTCACTTTAATATATTATCACACAAATAAAACGATTTGGCTTCAAATTCACTGTCATTTAAGTATCTTTTTATTGATTCAGAAGTCTGTACCATAACAGATTATTACAGAACATTCACATACTGTACCAATTTTCACCCCGATGTGACAGTGATATCAGTGTGCATTTCACTAGGCGCAGCTTCCAAGCAGCTAGTGGACGCTCAAAGCGCTGGTGTAAGCATGGACACACTGCATAGAAAAAGCTGCCTCAACATGTTAACGTCACTGCCACATCAGGGTGAAATATATTAAATGGCAGTTTTTAACCATGATCTCACATTTAGCAATAAGAAATTGCATATGGTGATGGAAATTTTAAAAATTTTATATCCATTTTTCTGAAGGAGGATAAATGACGCTAAAAATAACTGGAAACTTGGAAAATCTGAACTTTGTTTGCAAACATATGAAACTTTTTTTAATTTTTTTCGAAGCATTTCAGTCAAAATCATGCCATTTTGGCCAAAATACAGTTAAAAAATCTAGGGTCAGACAGGCCCGTAGAACAAGTTTCTTTCCGACAACTAAGGAAAAGACATGCTTTTTAAGCACGTAAAATTACCTTGATGTAGCTAGTGAACATCTCTGGTGGGAGACAGACAAGTATACTGTGTGTAGCAGGCGGCGAATGGCATGATAGAGCCGGCAACTTGTGTAACCGCCCGGCCGTATGGCATTTTCCACATACTCGGTTAAACCGTTTTGTGGGGTTCATTATCGAACCCCAACAGTTTTAGCAATGTATTTGTATTATTTATTAACATAGGCCTATTTGTTTGTGATATTTCAAGCGTTTTAAAATTTCAAAATAATCCCATTCAATTACAAAGTTGACGATGAAAATTTACAGAATTCAGCGAATGCAATGCGACCACCACCTGGTGTGTAGCACAATTCTACCTGTCTGCTGCCCTCTACATGGTGTACACATCTTTGCAAGGCATCACAAATGTTCATTTGAAAATTATGAGGGCTTGATAAGTGTTGCAACTTGTATCTCATTTTGGCCAAAATTGCACTTAGGGGCTTTTGGCTCTGGTCCCTCGTACTGTGTTGTAATTATGACGGGCCAAAAATACAAAATGGGCAGTATTTTTGTCAAATGACCAAATCTGCATGAAAGCTTATGCACGCAATCATGATGCAGTCCTATGTTTCTTATGGTATTAAAACTTTTGGAGTAAGTTGGGTGGACAAGGCTTTGGATCACCAAATGCAATTTATCTCATGTATGTCATGTACACAAACTACACATATGTGACCATCCACCACAAAGTGGTAGTAAAGTCGGCTCTTGGTCGGTCATTTTCTTTTTATTGCAGGTTTTGAAAGAATTCGCTTTCAGCTTTAAAATGACACCTCAACCAGCTTCATCGGACATCTGGAAGTGACGTTATGGTTCATCAAAGGTCAAATTCCTAATATATTTTACATAGAAATCCATATACTGTTTTTGATTTATTTCAAAATGGAAAATGCAGACTTTACGACCAGTTTGTGGTGGATGGGCACATATATTTTCACACAAAGAAATTCTTATATAAATTTAACACTTTATTCCATATGAGACTTCAGGTTCAATATTATAAGGCTAAAAAAATGTTGTCTCAAAGCCCACATGCACATTCATTTTTCTTAGCCCGTTCATGTCAGCTGAAAAGGCAAATTAATTTTTTTTTTTTGCCGTAAAATCACGAAATTCTGAGACACATTTGGAAGATAAGTTACTTGATTCGATACTCGCATTGTTTAGGTATAAAAAAAATTGATATTTGTACTTCAATTGTGTAAATCAACCACACACTCGTCTGGAAATGACATCTTTTATATCTTTATTCAAAATGTTTAAAAATTTAACAAAAAATAAAAAATCTTCAAAAAAAAAGAAATCCTCATTCCGCATTTGTTTTTGAAACTGTCATGGCTTTTGAGACATCGCATTTTTCCAGCTTATAGTGAGCCTGCACAGGCGGTATCAACAGCAATAAAACATTGGACCTAACTTTTGCTCCTTTACCAGAGACATGATCACACGTAATGATCCACTCCACTGCTTCTCCATCACAGGAAGCAAAAGCTTAAGCATATGAATAATATTTTGCTTTTACTGCACATTACAATTTCTTTTAAACTTACAAACTCTTCTATTTAACCCAGGAAATATTTTGTTATTTCATGCTTTTCAAGTGCAGCCTGCATGCATTCATACACTACACGTACAGTGTGGCCGAGAGGGCAATGGCATTGCTATCAACTACTATTTCATATTCTGAATGAATAATTCATTGTATGTTGTTAGTCTTTTCAATGTTTGTTTAACATTTAAGAGCTGTTTAGAATTTCTACCATTATTATTGGTTAACATGACAGGCATGTTCACATCATGTTTGCAGCATTTGGTAGTATTAACATTTAAGTCAGTATACACATCGCTGTAGGCTTAAAGAAACATTGTTACCATGGTTACATTTGTTGAGGAAGAAGCCCTCAATTGTTTAGAAAATTCTGATTTAACATCTGTAAAATCATGGAATTCTGAGACAAGGAAAATTTACTTGATTCAATACTCGCATTATTTTGTTTAGGTATGAAACAAATGATATTTGTACTTCAATTGTGTAATTCAACCACTATAAGTTATGCTGTGTACTTTTGAACACTCGAAAATTACATCTAAATTCGAAAATAATTCCAAATTAAGTGTTAAAAAAGTCTTTAATAAAAATCTTACAAAAAACCCAGCATTCCGCATTCGTTTTTGAAACTGCCATGGGCTTTGAGACACTTTTTTTAGCCTAATAAGTTAACATACTCTGCAAAAAATCAAGGCTTTCTATACTCTGATCAGCTCTTAATAGGCGGGACTCATAACATCGTGGATTGATATAGAATGGCGTACACACAGCTAGGTGCAGCACCTACGCGAACTGTGTTTTGCGTGAATGACGTGTGCTTTTGTGAATTTTCGTATGCGTAAGTTGGAACTTTATTGACTCGCGCAGTAACAAAAACCAAATAATTCCCACCTATTAAGAGCTAATCATAGTATAGGTGCTGTATATGTGACAAAATTTGAGGAGATTTTTAATAAAATAATAGAATATATAAATTTACACACAGTAGTGGCTGGTCACTTCGGTTAGTTTAAAACCCCATGAGAACTACCTGCCGATTGGCCAAAAAGAAGTTTTCATTATCAATTGGCCCAATCAGCAACATTGTTAGAATAATTTCACTATACAAAAAAATTGAGTGAATTATTTGCATAGCTCCATTCTGATTGGTGATTAAAGTGAAAATATCATATAATTGACCAATCAGAGACAATGTTAGATCGGCAGGTAGTGCTCAGGGGGTTAAGTTGGTTTTCACCATGCAATGCCACCCTCATTGTACTGCTCTAAACAATGATATTTATTGATGAGGCTCTAAAAAAGGAAATGTGTCTCTGAAACCCATGTGCCAGTATGTGAAATAGTCAATAGCCCTTTAAATGGACTGGGCCTTTTTAGGCTGTATTTTTTTTGTTTGTTTTAAAAAAAGTTGGCTAGAAACAAACAAAATATAAAAAAATTTAAACAGTATGCATAGCACTTAGCTTTTTCAACAACAACAAAAAATCATAGCACATAGCTTCTTTGCAAAATTTTGACAGCATTTTTACTTGCTTTGCCTAACATCTTGACTGGTTACGGTGAAATCAGAAGACATGATGTAGTGATGTGTACAAACATATCAAAACGATTCACTTGTCAGCTGCTACTTGTGTCTCTTTTGTACATAGTAGCTAGGAATAAATACCAGACTCATCTCAAGTTGAGGTCACTTCAAATCATCCCCAAGTCACATGGTTTAGGAATTTTCTCTGTATTACTTAACTATGTGAATTGGGGATGATTTGAAGTGACCTCCACTTGAGATGACGGGGAGTCTGGTATTTATTTCCAACTATTTTATAAAAAGAGACATGTAGCAGCCGACAAGTGCATCATTTTGATATGGATGTACGCATATGCATGTACATGACTGAAGGTAATATACAACGGATGGCATGCAATGGCAGGTCATGGTTTGTATTATGCAATGTCGCCCTCAATGTCTTTCTTGAAATAAATGAATTTGGTCTTAAACAAAAAACATTTACATCAACCTCTGTACACAATGCAACAGCAAAGATGGCACTCAGTTTCACTCAAGAAACCAGTAACTGGTGAGAAAAACCTGAAACAGCTCCTGGATGCAGGCCAAAAAGCCCCGAAACGGACTGAAAATAAATAAAAACGTGGGCCTTTGGACTCACCAAAAACCTGAATTCAAGCCAAAACCCGAAAAGTAGCATCTCTGCAATAGGTTCTGGTGAAATATAGAACTGGGACCTACATACAACCCATCCTCTGGTCTGCTCAAATTGGGCTATTCCAGTTGAAATCCATACACCCCCAATGGAAGACATGATCTTAATCTCCCACACAGGGTGTGAATTTCAAAATGGGATTACCTGAACAAGTGACTCAATTTGAAATCTACATCCCCTGTGTGGGCGGTTCAAGAGTATGCCTTCCATTGGGGGTGTATGGATTTCAACTGGAATAGCCTTTGTTACCTATCAGAGGCAGGCAGGTACTTCATTCTGAATGTTCCCACCTGCCAACGAAGTTAAAAAACTGCTCAAAACATGAATCACATCCTATAAATGAAACTTTTTTTTCCAGTGGCGCAGGTATCTTTTTGACATGGGGGGATGAGGTTGAATTTTTTTTCTTGAAGTATATAGTGAATCCAGCACCTTTTGGTGACAAAATTGGAATAAATTTGCACAAAGCCCATATAAATTGGCACTTTTTAGATTAAAATGGCCAAATATGAGATTAATTTGGTCAGAAACTCACATTCAGGCATCAACATTGGGGGATGTTTGTATGGTCCATCTCTCCATCAAAATATGGGGGGATTATCCACCCATGACTATGGGTCAGGCAGGGTGGATGGGGGTATATAAAACTACTTTTGTTTATTAGACATAATTGGTTATTTGGTTTGTTCCCTTACCCATACAAAACACAGTGTTTTAAGGTACAGTCCTGGACCTACATGTTGCTAGTTGGAGGCTCTGTGACCAAATGAACCAATGCAGTCAATTGCACAACAAAGCTTTATATGCAAGGATTGCAAAGGTACACTGTAGTATACCTGCCCAATGTAGCAACATGTAGACGCCCATTTAGGCTCAGGAAAGTCGATTTTGAGTTTCCCGTCACCCGCCCTCACTTCATACATGTATTCTGACCCTCACTTGAATTCATTATTGTGATTTTCCAAAAAGACCGATAAAAACTGGTCAGATATGCAATCAAAACAATGAATATCCATTTATTTTTTGTGGAAAAATCAAAATCAAAACATCAATTTTGCTACCAACATTGCAGCCTCTTTTTAGTATACTTTTGAATCTCATTTGGGCTAACCATCTATCTTAAAGTGTGTGAGCGGTAAATAACAACACATTTTACATGCATGTTTGGTTATATAATGAAAGACAGAAAAATAATGAATAATGACAAATGAAAAAGTTCCCTCACTTGTTTTCAAAAATTATGTGATGGGAAACTCAAGATCGACTGTTAGGGGCCTTAAGTGGATCCTGTGTTTCTTTACTGCAAATCAATTTGTGCTGAAATTCCTTCCCACAAGGTAATAGGCGTATTGCATAATAAGTGATATAGCATGGTGGTAATTCGTTATTGCATTATGCATATTGTATTGTGGGAAGGAATTTCAGTCCAACACAAGATCCACACATTTCGCATGATTTTGCCAGAAATGTCATTGTCAAGATTCCATGAACTGATTCAACTGTTTCTAAATAAACTGTCAAGTTTGATTAGCTGAACAGTTACACTTGTAGCCCATGGCAAAAATGGCTTTTCACTGGAAAACAATCCACAAATTCAGTATAATGCTAAAAGTTAAATGTTAATCACTTGTTGGGAGAGAATTTTTTAAATAATGCAGCATACCGAGATGTTGATGTGTCATGAGCCTTGCAGGGGGAGTGCATTAGACGCATCAACATCTCAGTACGAGTGCATTGTTTTGTACAATTTCACTCCAACAAGTGATATGCATTTATTTCATACACAAGAAAAAATCCCATGATTTTTGCTATTTTTATAACAAAATTGTCACTAAAAATGTTGGAAAATACAAGCAAATATAAATGCATCCACCCGCAAGAAAATTGAACATGTCCGAAAGCACTGTGCAAAATACGCGTCTGTGCATTAGGCCAAGGAAAGTCGATTTTGAGTTTCCCGTCACCCGCCCTCACTTCATTTTCTGACCCTCACTTGAATTCATTATTGTGATTTTCCAAAAAATACCGATAAAAACTGGTTATATTTGCAAATTTTTTATAAATGTCCCTTTATTTTTTGTGGAAAAATCAAAATCAAAACATGTATTTTGCTGTCAACCTTGCAGACTCTTTTTAATATACTTTTGAATCTCATTTGGGCTAAACATCCATCTTCAAGTGAGTGAGCTGCAAATAACAACACATTTTACATGCGTGTTGGTCATATAATGAAAGGCAGAAAAATAATGAATAATGAATAATGAAAAAGTTACCTCACTTGTTTTCAGAAATTATGTGACGGGAAACTCAAAATTGACTGTTAGGGGCCTTATACACAATCACTGCCTAGCTCGCATGTTTCTAATGTTTGATCTAATTGGTTCTCGCCATCTAAGAGTGTATGAATAAGTAACAATTTACAGTAAAGCTGGGATCAAGTATGTGTATGTGACCAAACAAGCAAAACAGTGCACAATCACTTTTCCTATTAAAAGAGAAAGCCCCCACCTGAGCAGTTCTTCTGTGGTGAACCAAACCTGCCTGGTTATCAAATTAATCAGTGACAAGGTTATCTTTGAAATTCGCATGTGATAATTGATGCAATAACCCAATAACATTGAAACACCATTAGCATCTGTCAAATTCAGAGATAACCTTGTCACCGATTCATTTGATAACCAGGCAGGTTTGGTTTACCCCAGAACTGCTCTGGTAGGGATTCCTCTTTTCACATTCTTATCTATTAAGTGACCCCATAAAAGGCTGCAAGTCCCCACATTTAATTATGCTGCATACAATTGGTTAATATCAGCGAACAAATGGCCGATTTGTAATATTTATATCACACATATAAAACGTCTTACATTTACTACATTAATCTAGCTCTAACTTCAAGAAGTCTGAACGATTGCAAAAGTGCAGTATATTCCATCAAAGTATCCAAGTTGTCGAATTCAGCAGCTTTGTCATAGTGAAGTAATCGTCTCACTTTCCAAGTTCCCGAGAAGCTAACCTGTGATCTCTTGATAATTATCACTCACAAGTTAGGGTCTCAGGGACCAGGAAAAGGACATTCCTTTTGTTTAACCTCCTCCTCCTGCTGTTGTGATGCCACTTTCAGGTTCTGCTGGATATAAGATTACATCTACGCCATCCAAAGTTGATGATATCATACAACTACAACAGGCTGTTCTCAAACTGCACATAAGTCATCACAATTTCTACAGTATAGTTATGCTCTTAAATTCCAGGTCCAAACTTGACACATCCAGTTTATTTAAAATGTGTTGATTTTGCAGCGATTCTTATAAGCATTCAGATCGGTTTTCATTGCACTTCTGCCTTTCATACCATAAATATGACCTAAAATTAGGCTTTGCAAAACATACCCCTTTAACCTATTCAAACTGCTTTGTACAGAGGTGACATGCACATAGCAGACTTATCAGATTATGGAAATTATGACCTGGAATTAGGAGCACATTTTGCCTTAATAATACTCTGAAACCGTCGTAAGACTCAAATGACACATTTTTGAAGCCAATAAAATGGTGTTTCCTTGGACACCACGATACATCTACTCTTTCTGTAATCAAGAACAATTCCTCGGTGCAATCTTCTTCGAAAACCGATAACTGATAAATACGCTGAATTTGATACCCATTTGTTGTGATGAGCACGCCACGCGGAAAGCTAGCAGGTCACATAGTTATCGCCAATGGTGTAATTCTCAACTATATAACCTACTACCTCACACAGGGGGCACGCAAAGAATTATGGGTATCACTGATGCATTCTGGGTACCGCAGAGAATTGTGGGTGTAGCCATCTTGTAGTCATGCACTTTGTGATGAGACTTCTTGCATGTCACAGGTGTGGAGTGTCTATCTTTCTGTTGAGTTGCCTGGTATTGTGCCATACCATTCAGTTGAAAGATATCCATGTAGCAGTCATCATGTCATGTACCACATGATAGTGTGTGTGTGAATACCAGTGATTCCTCTATCCAATCAGGGGGCTTGTATTATCTGCATTAGGAACGAATACAATCATGGAACATGTTAAGATATTACTCGGTCAGAATTTCAAACCTGAATGGGCAAAATGAATAATGCTATGTGCTATTCAGATCCCTAATTATGTAAAAATGGTGCAACCATTTCAAGAGCATATCAATGGAATGGATCCTTTTTGACCATCTTATTTCTAAACAAAATCTGATTAACATTTGACAATACCAAATAATTTGAACACTAACTATTACCCATCTCCACACAGGTGTCGATTGCAGACAACAAGTTCCAAATTGTCTTTCAAAATTCAGTTGAAAATCCATAACCCCCTATAGAAGACATGATCTTAATCTCTCACACAGGGGGTGTAGATTTCAAATGGAGTCACCCGTTCAGGTAACCCCATCTGAAATTCACACTCCCTGTGGGAGATCAGTCACATCTTTGCTAGGAGTGTGCATAGATTTCAACTGCATTGAATTGGGCTATTCCATTTAAAATCCACACTACCCCTGTAGAAGATTTTGGAAATATCTTCCACAGGGGGAGTATGTTTTTCAAATGTAATTGGTCAGAGTTAATCAATTTGAAATCCATACTCCCCCTGTATTATAGCTTAACCCATATCTTCCACAACTGGTATTTCAAAGTTAAGTCCAACTGTCTATTCTATTTGAAACTCATACTCCCTCTGTGGAGTGTGGAAGACTTTAATTAGGTAAATCTTCACATGGGTAGTGTGGATTTTAAATGAAATGGCCCATTGTTTATCTCAATCGATTTCAATCAAAACTAATCCCCCCATAAGTCTTCATTTAGCTTTATTACATATATCTTAATCCTTGCTATTATGGCAGTATTCTTAAAGTAGCCCGGCTTTTGGCTCAGCTCATCTACTAGTATCAAAACTCTCCTTAATTTGATAGATCCATTCCATATCCAACAGGCTGAAATCAACAGAAAAGAAATATTAGCAAGTTTATACATTTAAAGTATAGTCATTATTGGTACAAAACCATTTTACACAAATGTGAAGTGACATAGACAACGTCATTAACAAATAAATATAAATTATTCAAATATGACACATTGTATGTATTTAAATTGCCACGTGTATGCAATAAAGCTTCATATGTACCTATGTTCAAACAATGGTGTGATCAAAGAATGGGTTGTGGTATTTTTAACCAAAAGAACAAAATTTCATAGGAAAATCATGTAAATTTATATAATTTGTCATTTCTATATTTGCAGATACACACCTTCACAGATGATATGTAATATGCAGTAGGTCAAAGTATTATTATCGCTGCCCTTTATCGCTGATGTAATGCTACATTGTTATGCCATGTATAATGTCGATGTACTATTACATGCCCTAATGTATGCATGCAATGCAACGGAGCGAGACATGGCTGTCTGGCAAAATCGGATATTTTTGTCAATTCATTTTATTACATAGCGTTACATAGTATTGCAGTCACTTCCAATATCACGTTATTGGATTTTTAGGAGAGAACTTCCGAAATATTCTCAAACCCTGAAATTTACATCATTTGACTAAATTGATGATTTTGCAGGAAATTAAGTAAGAAATTTGAAAGGATAAAAAATATCATCCTAATAATAAATATCAAAATATTTTTAAATTTGATACTGCTAAAATTCAGTTAAAATCCAAACTGCATGAACTACATTTCCTTTACAGGCTGTGACTGTTTTCCGAAATGAGTTTCTTTTCTCGATACGGGCCATTTTAAGGTTATGGACAACATTTTTGAGTACTTGGCTTTTACGAAATCCCATATTGCTTTAAACGGACGCTGAATTCATTAATATTTGTTCACCTGTGTCTTTTTTTAAGTGTGTGATACCAAGAAAGGTTATTACTCACATCGCATTTTTCAAAATGGGCAAAAAAATAAAATAAATAGAAATAGCCTTTATTCAGTTGCTATTACATAGTACAGTCATTGAGTATTTGGGTGGGAGAAATTTTTACATCTAATAATACCTTTATACCTACTGGTGGTGCAAATCTGATGTTAAAATAATCTCACATGACTTGGCAGTTCTATCAGGGTTGGTCACAGAATGGGGTTACATGGTTTTAGTCACCCCATAATCTTTCCTAGTTGGTCATTTCTTAAGAGCTAAAAGTGGAACCTATATTACGTCATGTTCCAAAATGCAACAAAGCAAAATATTTTACTTCATATTTGAAATTAATTTGTCTGTTTGGGCCTTGATTCTGTGAAATGGCCCAAATACAATACTTATAATATATTGTGACAATTTTTACAGCAAATGGCAGAGTCCACTTTGGTTTACTTTTCCTTTAGAACAGGCATATAAAGAAAAGACAACAAAACAGAAAACTCACTTAACTTAGGTGTAAAATGAGGATCTGTTAGGGGGTAGTAACATTGTATGTTATTATCAATATCACAGCCAATCAAATGATGTGATATATATTCTAAAAGGCATCGCAAAAAATGTAAAGCTTGCGCTTTGTTCTAAAGATGTTATATAATGTCTCCGTTTACTTTCACGACTTGGAACCCATCTCCAAACTTAAGTCGCTTCTTGAAAGGCTTACGTGCACCACATGATCTCCTGATCCACTTTTATCTCAAATCTACAGTATAAATTAAAAGTTTAAAACAAAATTATTGATCATAACTGTCTGTCAATTTCAGCCCCTCCTTATTTGTGACCCTTTGATACTTGCCAGAAGCGAATGAAGACATCACAGAATCCATTGTTTGAGTGTGCATGATTGACAGGCGGATATCCCGCATCTCCATAGGATCATTACAAACAATGTCTATTGACGTCTTTATCTATTTCCTCTTTAATGGACATTTCATTTTTTTGCTTTTTTACAATGTCCGTCTTTATCGTTTAATATACTAAGTCATTCTTGTTTTTAAATAAATATTTAAGTCCATAAACTGAAATTATATATAAATATTTGGGTGGTTGATTTATAAACTAAGTTTAGTTCAAATGTATCACCATTTTGGAAGTCGAAATACTGAATATCTGTTGTGCTTAAAATATAAAGAGATACCAAAGAATCATCAGTCATTGCAAATCTCAAGAACAACACTGAAAAAATGGTAAAACATGAGATCCTTGGCAATTCTTGAACTTGGAACAAAACTTTGGTTCCTCAAATAAAGAACTACTAAATAGTTGCTTTGTTCTTTGTTGTAAAATTGGTATACAAAGGTAGCAGAATAATAAGTTTTACCGAAAGTGAAGCTCCTTTACCCCCTGCGGAGAAATGGACGATGCTAGTGTTCTATGGGGGTTCCAGGTCAGGTCATTTCAGTTCATCGTGTGGCAGTTTGTTGTGACGGCAGGACAGCAATGAGATCGCTGATCGTAAAAACTTGGGTGCGAGTTTTTTGTGTGTTGTTCATTAATGATTGTCGATCACGCTAGTCAACATCGAAAAAGAGTAATTAAGTATCTCAAGAATGATACTGAAGAAATTAGTAAGGCTTGTGATCACAGGGATGAAAGTGGCCTGAAGTGACTTGGCAGGAAAAGCCTGAAAAAGCGTGTAAATTTGGGTTATAAAGCCTCAAAACGGGCTGAAAATAAATAAAAGTGCGGAAATTTGGAGTAGCAAAAGGCCTGAAATCAGGCAATTGCCTGAAAACTGACATCCCTGCAATCACATTCTTGCCTGAATAAGAATCAAAATACGATCAAGAATCATTTTGGCACTTTTGTCATCCGCTTAAGAACCACCAGACCCATAAATCTGCTTGTGTAATATTGAATTCAGTGATACAATTCCTATCAGATATAAAACGTACCATATTCTCACAACATTCCGATTTTGTTCCTAGGAGAAAATCAAGTGAACTGTCATAAGAGCAGACCTGCCAACCCCTGAAAGTCCAAATGCGGGACACTAAAAAATCTTCCAAAATTCCAACGAAATTACGACGAACCTTCCGAATTCGGAAACATTGACACAGTGAAAAGCTGAAAATAACCTCTTCACCAATCCGAAAAAGATATGCAATTCATCGATTATACAATGTTGCATCAATGAACCATGCACCGAGCGATGAGGCGAAAATAATAGCCTCCTTTTAATGGCAGCGTTCATACATATCCAATGTATTACAATGGGCAGCGTGAATTTGCACACGCAAGCACGTGCTAATCAGGCTTTTAATAAGCGCCACCACATTTTCAATGCATTTAAATAGGTATAGCGCCGCCGCAATTCTTTTCGTGCCAGGCGATATCGGACAATTTGTTGGTTTTTTTAATGATTTTTTTCAATGGACGGAAATGCGAGAATGCGGGACGTCCCGCATTTTCGGGGTTGTAAACTTCGGAATGCGGGACTGTCCCGCAAAATGCGGGACCGTTGGCAGGTCTGTAAGAGCTGCTTAAGCCGATATGACCTCAAGTCAAACCATATTTCTCATTAAGATTGACGTTAAGTGACGCTCCGTGGTTAAGGAGCGGACAAATATTTCCTCTTGACGACAGGCTGGGTGGGTTCATGTAGAATCCATAAGCCCTATTCAGGAATGGCCTGGGACCATCTGGGATATGTCAATTCACTGAAACAAGACATATCCGCCACCGTGTAAACTGATATTTCCATTCTGGGTTAAACTGTGTGGCTATTTATGCAATAAGGAAAAATATGATATAATACAAAGTGATTGGAACTGACAACTCGTCAATTTTGCAGAACTTTTGTCACTACATTTGTATGTTATGTACTAGTTAAGCCTCATTATTTTTAAACATTTGAAGTATAGTACATAATAGCACATTCTGTTCAGAAGTTGTGTGCTTTTAAAGGAAGTGAGATATCGATTTAGAGCAGCTATACAATAAATATTTTGAGAAGTGAAGCGGTTGAACTTGTGTGAGTACAACTATGAATATGTCAATTCTTCATTTGAATCAGAATAGCTCCCAGATGTAACAACCAATTGGCTTCAGATTATCAGATCATTAAGTTCACATATGCCCCTTTCTATACGTAGCACAAAAATTATACAATTATTAGCGATTTTAGTTTGAAAATGTCACATATCTTGGTTTCAATTATTTTGATACAGTTGGTATGTGTGTGTGGGGGGGGGGCAAGGTTAAAATTTTGATTTCTTTTTACAAATATCTTGCCCTTTCATGTGGGTTTCATACTGTAATAATGTATTCATGCCTACAACATTTACTGTAATTTGAATTAAGTTGATGTGCTAAATTTTAATTATGAATTTCTGTAAATCATGCAGATCAACTGAACAGTGGTGACACATTCCCCCCCCCCCCCCATCAAAAATCATATCGCTCTCATAAACAGCAACAAAGACAGCAGCACTCCCATTGGGCCAATCCATTTGAAATCCACACCCCCGCTGCAGAACAGTTTTGTATCCCAGCCACATTTAAGTTGAATTCTAAATTTGAGTAATTTTGGAATTCCAAACATAATGTTCTCACTTGAGGACAAATTGTGTAAAATCCAACTGATTTTTACAAATTTCAAGTGTTTAACTTGAATTTTACACAAAAATGGCAAATGGAAAAAATTCCAGCTGGACTGAATTGTTTAAGGTGCAACTGGAATTGAGGCGACAGTGTCATCTTCCACAGGGGGTGTTGTTTTTAAATAGAACAGCCCACTGGGTTTGCTAACAAGACTCAACAAAGTGCGATAAAATTGCTTTTTCACAACATCCAATAAGTTTTTCCTCATCAATTCACCTTATATAACAGCGGTATCGTCCTCCCCAAACCACGAGTCAATAATGCTGAGCAGCGCGCTTCTATCCTCATAACGCCAGCAGGCAGCGCTTCTATTCTCAGCAGTACTTGATGAGAAGTCGGGAGTATTACCTTGTTGAAGCTGGAGGGTAGGTGTCCTATGCGGCTGTCTGCGTCTCGCAAACTGAAATGAAAAACGACGTGCAATGTACATCAGGTTATTCACACTTAAAGATTTGAATAAATTTACGGGCAAAAATATTTTTACAACATTTTGGATTAAAAAACGTATCCACAATAATTGAATGTTATATAATATGAAAGTCTTACAGTACATTGTTGGGTTTTAATCATGTCTGGGAACAAATTTTATTTCTCCAGAAGATAAGTAAAAAAAAAGATTCTTTAGAATTTCTTTAATTGATAAAGTGACATTCCAAATACAATTTCTCGGGAAGAAGCTTCTTAGATTCCCACTTCAGGCATGCAAGTGATCAAACAAACAAAAAACAGAGTAGACGGGGGAATATATGAAAATAAGGGGGGTTACGTCAAAAAAATTGCAACAAAAGGTTTTTAACTGATTTTGGTACTATGGGACCTCAGGAATAACAGAAAAAAGTCCCAAAAATCGGGCTACCGGAAAGTGGTTTTTCAAGATGGCGTCCAAAATGGCCGCCAAAAAATCTTAAAATTACTATAATTCATTTATTTTTCACCACAGAGTTAGAATTTTGGTGTCTAAACCCATGTTTTGGGGGTCAATGATTTTATTATGATCAACAAAAATATTGCAGAGTGATCAGATAACCTAGAAATCCAAGATGGCGTCCAAAATGGCCGCCGATGCCCTTAAAATTGCTATAAATCACTTATTTCTTGTCATACAGCTATAATGTTGGTGTCTATCCCTATGTTTGTGAGTTCAACAAATCCATTGAGACCATTAAAACTTTCACCAAGTGATAGCATCCATCTTGAATTTCAAAATGGCTGCCATTTCTGATATATTTTGCCAAAATTGCAATTTTTTTTAATGTTTTATAAAACTGTTTTATTAAACAATTAAAAAAACAAAACAAATAAAATGGAATCATTATTTTATTAATAAATGATTTATTCAATATATTTCCATCAATAAGGATATTGATATCTTATGGGAGCTCTTGGTCAACTTCAAACAAGCAACTCCTAATTGGCCAGGAATGATGCACACTATCCATAGAGGAAACAAGCACCCGGGTCAGTCTTCGGTTGATTTGATTCGATTTGATTTGATTTGTTCGGGTTTGGACAACCCTGGAAAACCCAAGAAAGCCTCTATTGAAGCTTATTTCCATTGGGGTCTATTTGAACACCGGGACGGGTTAGGAACAGTCAGGGGTTAACACCCTACTCTTTTCGAAACTGGCTGCGAGATATATGTACAGGTATGGCTCTCTGCACACGGGACCAACGGCTTAACGTCCCCTCCGAAGGACGGAGTACTTTCATGATTTATTTACCCAATTCTAAATGAACCATGGGGAGAGCGGAAGTCTGAATTTAATCTACAGATGTTGCCAATTAATTTCAGACTTTTTTCTCCAAGTCAATATCCCAGCAAATCACCACCGTCGGGAATCGAACCCATATTACCTCATGCACTAAAGGCAAGTACCCTAACCATTGCGCCACGCTCTCCCGCTGGTTGTTGTGTTTTTGCCTATGATAGACATGTAATCAGGGGATAAGACCTGTATTCTTTCCACATTGGAGCCAGGGCATTGGAGTTTCTTTGGCAATGAAATATAACCTGTCACCAATAGTCATATTTGACCAGCCCCTATGCTGAGATCATCCAATATTGCAGAGTGATCAGATAACCTAGAAATCCAAGATGGCGTCCAAAATGGCCGCAAAAAAAACAACCTTATAATTTACTAATATTTTTCACCCATGAGTTTCAATTTTGGTGTCTACACCCATGTTTTGGGGGTCAAGGATTCCTCTTTGACTAACAAAAATATTTCAGATTAATCAGATAAGCAAGCTATAAATCCAAAATGGCTGCCTAAAATCTGGAATTTAGGTGATAGTTTTTAACGCAATAATGATCTATTGAAAGTTGACATTTTAGTATCTACACCCATGTTTGGAGGTCCAACCAAAAAATTACTAGTAAATTTGGCATCCAATATGGTCGCCAAAATTGTTTTGTACTGTATATATTACCTGTCGCTTGAGGTTGGTAGTGACGTGTGATTGGTTGGTAAAGTGAGAAAAACCTTAAAATGACTTGAACTGTATTTATATTATCTTACAAGTACTTCCCAGTGGGTAAAGACAACAGCTACAAAGTTGCCAGCACTGATGGAGTCGGGAAAAAAAAAAATGCAGTGCGATGGTTGGTTGGTTGGTTGATATCCCTACCATCCCTATGCAGGAGTACTGAGACAAGTCTCCTAGTTAAGCTGAAATAGATTGCCCAATTTCAGCAATGATAATATAAAAGTCAATATTGGTGAGACACAATAGGCAGGTCAAATGTTGGCTGTCATAAATTGGCTAGTCAAAATTAGGTAGAGGCGTAATCCCATTGGCTTACAAAGAGTCTAATTTGGAAAAGAGTTCATACAATATTATGTAGACTCGGACATAATTGGTATAGAGAGTTCATACAATATTATGTAGACTCTGACATAATAGGCATAAAGAGTTCATACAATTTTTTGTATACTCAGTCATACATATAGGCACATGATGATGATGTTTTACTAGAAGCCTTCATTGTCAATATCATATGCGTCCCTTACTCAGGCAGGACTAAAATGCTGATCATTTTAATTGAGTTAATTGGCTATAGTACATCATTTTCACTCTCCATCTTATCTTCCATAACTATTTGATTGCTGTGTGGGTTGTTACATGAGTCAATTTGGCAGGGACCACATCCAGCATGACATGGTAGTCCGTATATCTTTGGCAGCTGCAGCGAGGTGGGCAGTTTTTGCAA
Organism: Amphiura filiformis; assembly: GCF_039555335.1. NCBI lineage: Eukaryota > Metazoa > Echinodermata > Ophiuroidea > Amphilepidida > Amphiuridae > Amphiura > Amphiura filiformis. Next base: position 6,974,397 of record NC_092641.1, on the reverse strand, counting down.
TTACAGTGGATCATTTTGAGTAGGTTATCCGGGGCAGCCTTCATGTCAGTCATGATCGGAACCATCTGATTGCTGTCTATTTTCCACCCCAGTCCAAGACATCCATACCATTGTTAGTCCCCATCCAGACCATAATCTGGTAGTAAACTCCTAAGGCAGTGACATTTGGTGGCCGATGCAGTAGGAGGCAAACGTTCAGGAGTGACAAACTATTTTGCAAATGTTATCTTCTTGACAAATATTTTGTAGCGCAGGGTTGCAAGTGAACTCTCCCCATTGCTGCCAAACATAACAGATATAGCTTTGCTGCCAAACTCCTCAATGATTTGCCTTGGCTGGTTTGGGAGAATGGTTGTTGAGTCGTTGGTGTGTATTGTCTTTGATGGATGGACCTCCACCATACCCATCAAAGACCACAGTTGCCAATCCATATAATGGAAAACAGTGAAGTCTGCATATGACTGTGTAATCAACCCATAACTGTCTCCAGTTTTCCATGGTACTTGATGCAACAAGGAACCGCCATCAAGGACGTAATGATCAGTTTTTGGATAAGACTCTTTGAGGACTTCGTAATCACCTGCCGTCACGTTGCTTGAATGTTCAGTGATAATGGTAGCTATTTGAGGCTCATCTGCTTCTCGGAAAATGTTTCTAGCATCAAACAAGGTGGGAGGAAATATAATGAGGTCGTAATCCATAACCTCTGCATTGAAAGCTCTCCTGTTTGCGACACTACTACAAACCGTTGAAATAAGAGGGCGGGGTCAATGGTCTGATCTGGAGCAATTGGTACAGCAGACGAATCTCCAAGGGTTTTTGCCTTGTCTTTGCGCTTGAATGATACTTTAAAGACTGGTTGGTCATGCACAATTGCCATACCAACTGACTCATACTCATGAACATTAACATCGGCATCGGCCACTACACCATTCGCAACATTTCTTAAGGAAGGGTCTGAAGAGAAGTGTGAGTAAGTATCCAACTTTGAACTTAATTTGGATAAGTCTAATGTATCTCTATTGATCCTTGATTCAGCTGACTCTTTATGCTGTTCACTTGTAGAGTAGGAGAGGCGATTGAATTCCTGCATGGCATTGTTATACTCAGATGTTATGGGTGTTGACATCATCCATGGTGATCGCTGCTCTTCGTTCATAGGCCTACCGCTTCACGTGTTAAGCCTCCAGTACTCTTCAGTGATCTCATTAACGTCTGTTCGATTACTAGATCTGAACTTAGGCCTGCCCAAAACTGATTACTGCGGCGAATGATATGGAAGTCATTGGAGAGTTTCTGGAAAGCGTCTAGATGTTTGGTCTCAAGCTCACTCATCTCTTGAATGTAGAGATATGCCGATTTCAAGTAGTTGTAATGTCCAGCTGCAGCAAAAATTGGAAGGCAGTCAGCAACAGCACTTAGGTACATGGACCAACATCCGGTGCGATCTTCCATGATCAACGCTCTGGCCACTCTCAACATCTTCAAGTTCTAGCTTGATCTTGCCTAATATATCAGATGTCTCAATACTCTCCAATGTTGTTTCCCCTACCATCAAAGAAGAGTACACATCTTCAGATTCATCCATCAATGTCTGAAATTGGGGATTATCATGCAGCACATCTGATTTAGACACTTGTCTACCAGCAGGTGGCCCTGGAGTGCTCTTTGGACAGACTTTCAAGTGAACTTAAGCACAACATTTTCACCATACACAGATTCTAGGATGTCTTTAAATCCTGTCCCTTGCATTAGAGTACCTATTGCTCCGAGTAAATTCATGAATGTATGAAAACAACCCAGCAGCAAGACGATCCTTTTCAATGGGCTGTTCTCCAGTGCATCATGGATGATCTCAGCATAGGGGCTGGTCAAATATGACTATTGGTGACAGGTTATATTTCATTGCCAAACTGCAAAGGAACTACAATGTGGAAAGAATACAGGTCTTATCCCCTGAATACATGTCTATCATAGGCAAAAACACAACCGAAGACTGGCCCGGGTGCTCGTTTCCTTTATGGATAGTGTGCATCATTCCTGGCCAATTAGGAGTTGCTTGTTTGAAGTTGATCGAGAGCTCCCATAAGATATCAATATCCTTATTGATGGAAATATATTGAATAAATCATTTATTGATAAAATTAATGATTCCATTTTATTTGTTTTGTATCATTTTTATAATTGTTTAATAAAACAGTTTTATAAAACATTAAAAATATAATGTATAGCTTCTGTTATTTTCAAAAAATTGACATTTTGGCAAAATATATCAGAAATGGCAGCCATTTTGAAATTCATGATGGATGCTATTACTTGGTGAAAGTTTTAATGGCCTAATTGGATTTGTTGAACTCACAAACATAGGGATAGACACCAAAATTATAGCTCTATGACAAGAAATAAGTGATTTATAACAATTTTAAGGGTATCGGCGGCCATTTTGGACGCCATCTTGGATTTCTAGGTTATCTGATCACTCTGCAATATTTTTGTTGATCATAATAGAATCATTGACCCCCAAAACATGGGTTTAGACACCAAAATTCCAACTCTGTGGTGAAAAATAAATGAATTATAGTAATTTTAAGATTTTTTGGCGGCCATTTTGGACGCCATCTTGAAAAACCACTTTCCGGTAGCCCGATTTTTGGGACTTTTTTCTGTTATTCCTGAGGTCCCATAGTACCAAAATCAGTTAAAAAACCTTTTGTTGCAATTTTTTTGGGGTCAAACCGTATATTCCCCCGTCTAGAGGGGAAAACCCAACAAACAGCAAAACCTAAAAAAATTCAAAACTTATATTTTTGTACAGAGAAAGTGTAGAAAAAAACTTGAGAACGAGGAAACAAAAATGTTCAAGTCTGAAATTCGACTGATGCAGTACCTATCACATATGCCTGCCACTTCTTTGGAATATCATTTCGAAGAATGATTTCACATTTTCTTCACCATTTTCTAACTGACATAAATGAAACTGATTCTGTTACACGCTTTCAAAACATTGTTGCCATTCTTGGATATTGCTTTTTATAATATTTTACATCAAAGGAACAGAAAGTGAAGTGTTTCCATGCAGAAATTTTTAGTTGAGGAAAACGTTTTTTTATACATTTTTGTTGAAGCAACAATTTTGTTGTTGGATACTATATTTTTTGTAGGTACATGTACTCTTGGGAAAAAAATTATTATTTAAGCAAGTATTGTTGGAAAGAATTTGGTAATTCATAGAGGTATCATTTGCTATCTACTGAAGATAGCATTAATTCCTTTTTTTGTTTTTCCATCAGATAACATTAATTCTAATTCCATATAATACAGCACTATAAATGTTTAGAGACTTTCTTATTCCATTTCATAAAATGAATACACTTTACTGCAACAAAAACCTGCAATTTCACTATCAATTTGAGGCTATGATAGAATAATCAGTTTCAAAAAATGAATAAAGTTTATAAATTTGATGTCTATTATTAAGAGAAATCAGGCGGATTTCGGTTTTGGTCCTTTTTTTCCAAACATTTAAAGTGATCTGGAATTTCATGCTGCCAAAAATAGGATCAACACACAAGGTAAACACACAAGCTTTTTAGAAAATAATAGTAACATGATATTTTACCTTTCAAAACATCAGGTCAAAATAGACTTACAACTTAACAAGATTTGAGTATTACCATTAGGCATCACTGACTTCTAGGTAACCCCTTGTCTTTTTATTCTAACCTATAAATTTCAGACAGTTATATCACTGGCAAGTCTGCCTCTTATACAATGGCTGCCATTTGCTATTTTAGATTCTCAGGGCTTAAAATATTTACCCTTTTGGGAGGGTAGAGGGCATAGTTACATAGACATTTTGAGGGATTGCAGTTAACACAAATCACTATAGACATTCTTCAAAAAGCCATGGGGTGGGCATCTAGCGCTGCCAGTCCAAAACTACCTGCATCCGGCCCAGAGGATCACACAGAGATAAAGCCCATCATTCATTGAATATCATCCCCGCATTGATTCATTCAAATTTTCATTCATACAGAGCACTGTAAGCAGGCGCATAGCCAGCCTGGGAAGGGGAAAGGTTCGTATTGTCCCTATTTTCCTCTCCTTTATCTCTTTTCTCCCCTTCTTCTCTGCCCCATTTTAGGTGTCGGGGGGTGATGTTACTGACGGTAAGAGATTGCAACAATATTCCGCAAGAAATAACAAGACCCCATTAAATTTAAAACAGCAATAACACAACTTCATCAAAGCGCAAGACTAACATCATCTTCCTACTTGTCTAGTTCCGAAACAGGACATTGTGTAGTATTATGAAGACGACAACGACTTGGACAAAGCTGGAAATATCGGAAACGCTTGTATAGTTTTAGTCATCAGGGATGACAGATGAAATAGTTGCATGTTAGAAACTAACCAAATACTTCCAAGGCCAGGGCTCTGCCTTCTGGAGTGAGTCCCCAACAAATTGTACTGCTTTTAACACCTGTAACGATTTACCCTGTGTAGCCCCTGTCAAAGTCCAGCTCTTGGCAACGAACAGTCATTCCATCACGATTACTTGCCCATAGATGAAATGTAAGTGGATTACTTACTCTTATTGGTACAAGAATAGCAAGCAAGTTCATTGGCTTTCTAACTTCATTACGTTGTTACTAGCATGAAAGCAAGGGCAAGGAGAGCTTGTTCTTCCTATTTCAAATTCAGCATTAGTAACTAGTATAATGTCTGAATAAATTTAGTCTACACCTTCCAGTTCAGGATTACAACGATTTTGACTTAAAGGGGGAGTACCTGTCAAGTTATTTACATGTATAGTCTGTCTTGTCTGAAGTTCAGAGTAACGCCATGTTGATTTGAATCACACGCGCCAACCTAATCTGAAGGGGCGTTTCTACACGGGGCCATTCCACACGAATGGCTATTTGTCCATGCACTGGCGACGCAACTACGTAAACTAACTGATTCAAATCTACCATTGCAAAATCCCAACTTGAGACGAGACAGACTAAATTTGTGATTGATTCAAAATTGCTTTTCAAAGTAATAAGACCGTATCGGATGTCTTATTTTGTAGATTCTTTGATCCTCCTACCTTGGTAGCTATAGCAGAAGATGCCCGTATCCTGACAGACAGATGACAACAAAGTGTGTTAGCTTTATCTTGAGATCAACACTGCTGATAGCCGACACATCTAGCCAATATTTAACAGCAGTTTACCTAGCTAAATCATGTAAAAAGCTTATTCTTATTTTGACCACGAGATAGCGGTGTTAACCTATGCGTGACGCAAGAGAAGGTATCTTATACTTCCCATGATGCATATCTCCCATTTCAATTTTGATAGTGACTGAATGTACCTCAATGAACAGAGCACATCCAGATCTTGCAAATTATGTTATTTCTTGAATATTGACCCATGTTTAGCCAGTTTATTCCCAAGTCAAAATGAAAACAAACGGAACCTGTACAAAGTAATGGGAGCGTCATTTGTTGAGATGAGCGGATGTATCAGGTTGCAAAGGATTCTGGGAAGGGCAAGTTATCTTCTCCGGTGTAACACTATGGAAATGAGATTGATTGCAGGCGAGATGAACGAAAAGGTGAAGCCAAGCTCATGGATCGCATTTTTGTTGTTGTATGAAATGACTTTGCATAAAATTTTGATGAATATCACCTTATAGAAGCGATGGTATTGATTTGAATTTTTTTTTACAGAATTATATGCTGGAATAATGTTCGATGTGACCTGAATATTTAAAACTATTATCTGATAAATGCTAGAATCTGTTCTAAATGATTGACCAACAACAGATGTTGTATAAATATATTAAAATTTTTGCCTAACCTTTTAATATGCAATTTGCCTCCATATGTAGCAGTTACTGACCAACAAACATTTTAATAGTCAATAAGGCTGTTCTGGCTAATATGAAATGGGCTGTTCCACACGAAATCCATACACCCCATATGGAAGACATGACCTTAATCTCCCACACAGGGGTGTAGATTTCAAATCTAATAAGTAGTCACCCATTCAGGTAACCCCATCTGAAATTCGCACTCGCTGTGTAGGAGATTAAGGTCATGTCTACCACAGGGGGGTATGGATTCCTATCAGAATAGCCCAATATTTAAGTGCAAAAACCACAACATAAAATAATCAAAAGCGCATGCCAGTTCATGCTTGTATACTTCCATATCTTATAAAATCATTTTTCTGTATGAATCTGTGCTTTCAATGTATTCTGATGTGTATTTGAATGTTTTTAAATTGTAACAATTGTCACAATCTACTGCAGGAACTTTTGAATGAAATATACTGACAAATTTATTTTACATATGATACAAGTAGGTCAACTTCTGAGGATTTGGTTGTGGCAGTCACTAACTGGTCAACCACTGACCAATAGATATACAAATGGAGACAATCGATAAATTTGGCCGGTTCTGACCACAATCTGTATAAAAACTGGCATCTTTTAACCACAGACTATAGAGGATTTTGAAAGGTAATTTGAACAATTAACTGGACAACAAGTCCCTACAGCATGACTTAATCATACATCACTTGCAAAATGGACAAATACAACTGACCAATTAATAGATATACATAAGGCACTTGAAACTTGATTCTGAGTTTAGGGTCCACCGCCCGCGTTATGAAATTTGTGCCGCGTTTGAGATGTAAAATCTGAAAATAATTCATTATTTTGCAAATTACTACTAAAACCAGAAAGAAAATTTGTTCTGCAAAATTTTTAAACCCCTTTTTTTGTATAGAAAGCCTTGAGAACTATTAGATGAAGCCCTAAAATATTTTAGCATTAAAAATATACAGTTTTTTGACCCTTGCTCTATCCAATTATTTCAATTATACCTTTGGGATGTAGACTAGAAGAGGACCTAGCCAAAATGTTTTTACCAGATGGACATTGTTGATGTTGTAAATAATTTAACTAGGAAAGCCCTAGTTTTGACAAATTGGTGCCAAAATTTTATTTCATAATGTTCTGCATGATTGTTATTTTTGTATAAATGAGTCAATCCTCCCCCCTCCCCCATTTCCCTCTATCCCCAAATGTATCCGGAGAGGTTAGTACACATTGGAGTGAAGAATGGCATGGTAATTGGTATACTTTGGAATACATTGTTTTAAAACTTGAAAAACAAAAAGCAAGATAAATTATTATACTTTTATAAATGTTTATGTGTGTTTGTGAAGTTATATTGCGACTGGCGATACCCAATTAAAATGAACAAAAGCGCATTTAGCATCGGTAAAAGGCCGCTGATATGAAACCTTGAAAATAATGAATAATGAATAATGAAATAGTTGCCTCATTATGAGCTGAAAAAAATGGGACGCTAAACTCAACATCAAGTTTCAATAGCCTAATATACAGTAAGCCAAAATATTAAGGTACCAGTTATGATCACCTCCTGTATATCCTAAACAAACACAGATATGTCATAATTGGAACCAGCAGCCAATAGCTGCATCCTTTAGCTCAAATTTAAGACATCGTTCGTTGAAATTGTTCAAGAAATAAAGACACAACGATCCAAAAAGCCAAGGAAGATACCAATTAATAACATAAGGTCTTAAATCGGAGCTAAACAGTACAGGTATTGGCTGCTTGTTTTAATTTTGACATATCTGTCTTTGTTTAGGATACACAAGGGTGAACACAACTGGTAACTGAATTTTTTGGCTTACTGTATATCTAATGGTTGATAAGTTTAGCCTGTTCTGACCGCTAACTGAATCAATTTACCATGCATCTTGTAACCACAGACTGGAGGATTTTGAAATACATTTTGAACAGGTGACTGGTCAACCTATAGTAGGACTTAGTCATACATCCCTCACAAAAACTGGACAAAGTGGACAAACCACTGACCAATTGCTATACATATATACCTGACGATCGATACATTTGGCCTGTTCTGACCGCAGACTGAATCAATTTGGCCTTTCTAACCACAGACTGGAGGATTTGAAAGGCATTTTCAAGATTTTAACAAGGCCCTTATAGTCATACACAATACATCACTTTCACAAATTCACTACAGTAAAGACTAGAATGGCAAGTTTTCTGTGTCACGTAAAAATGGACAAATTCACTGAATTTCAGAAAAAATGGAAATTCATGGAAAACCTTTTCTTTCCTGAGAAAATTAAAAATGAAGAAAAAATAATGAGGTGTGAGGTTAAAATAATGAAAATGAAGTCCGTATTCGAAGATATCAGGCTTAAAAACAATTAAGATAATGCACGGAATTGAAATTACATCACAGAAAATCACGGAATGTAGTATTTAAAGCCACGGACGGAAACTTGCGGAATTCTGTGTTTTAAATCACAGAAAACTTACCACTTTAGTAAAGACCACATGAATCTAGCCTGGCTTGTAACACTTGTTTTCCATGAATATAAGTGTTTCAACACTTTGCTCTATCCTTATTGAAGACAGATGAATTTTTTTTTTTTACTTGCATGACACATTTAGAGAAAACTTGCTTGTTTTCATATAAATTAAAATAACCGATTTTACTACCGAAACATTCATCAGAGAAAACGTGCTTTAAATGGCTCCTGGTTCACTAAAAAAATCAAGGTCAAGTTTTTGTGAACAGCACTATGCACAATTCAAATGATTCTCAATGGGAGATGCCTGCTACAGCACTCAAAATAGATGGGGGAGTACGATTTTGCCCCGAAAATGCCAAAATAGCCCTAAAAAATCCAATTACTGGGTAAATATGGAATAGAAAGTAGCTCCTGAAAGGACACTATTTTGAGGCCTGGGCCATGCAACATAATGAAATGACAGCACCAGGACTCCTGGTATTGGCTAGCGTGCCATCTTGCTAGCTTACATCCAAAAATGTGAATAGACACTGTAAACTTAACCTAGGAGCTTTTTGTAAGGCAAGAGTAACTTTTTATACCTGTCCTGATCAGAAATTGTTTGATTGGAAGACAAAACAATATCCGACATCATCTCAATCGCGTGAAAAAGTACATTCAACTCTCTCCATCGAGTGATTCTGAAATTCTTAAAAACTGTAAACTTGGACGGATCTCTACTATTTAATAAAAGAAAGCAGGCATAGAATATGGTCACAAGATTCGATCGAATCTTGAGAAAGAAATTAACAGGAATCAAATTAATTCTTGGAAAGTTACTATTTGAAAATTTACAAGAATGAACTTTGATTCACGCAAATATTTTCGTAAAGAATCTTTGCGCAAATTAATTTGATGATTTCGCACCAAAATTCGAACATCTGTAAAGGAGTAGAAACACTTCACACATTAAGTTGGACAGAGTATCTACTCTACTATCTCAATGGAGTGGAATTACATCTCGGATCATACTGGATAGAGTATCTCCTTACTTAAGTGGTGAAACTCACTAGGTCAAGCAGTCCCTCATACTGTGTATTCGGCTTCTTCAAATTCACTCCAGCACAAGACCGTTATCTGAGCGAGATGCTATCTCTATGACCAGCATATGGTGTCGGGAATAGATGAGCATATAGATAGGTCCATCTGAAATCTGCTCCATGTGTATCGGACATCGCAATCGCCAAAACATCTGTACAAACAACACACAGATAAATGAAGAAATTGAAGAGCACAAATGACTGCTTTGTGATTTCTATTGCATTTGAGTTCATGCATATATGCAGACTGTATTATGATGTGAATAGCATAAAATGAACGCATTCAGTAGACAGACACACCTATAAATAAACTGGTTTCGCTTCCAATTGGCTGTTCCATTAAAATCCACACACCCCCTATGGAAGACATGACTTATAATCTCCCACACATGGAGTGTGAATTTCAAATGGGGTTACCTGAATGGCAATTCTATTTGCAATCTCTACCCCCCCTGTGTGGAAGATTAAGGTAATATCTTCAATACAGGGGTGTAAGAAATTCAACAGGCATAGCTCAATGGTTATCTTCCCTTAAGTCCCCCATACAAAGGCAACAGGAAATTCAACGCTGTAATTCCATAATAACAATTAATTCATGTTACAGAATGACAGTGCAATGTACACCAGCACAGTGGAGAGCTCATGTGTGAACGTTTGACCTCATAATGAAGCTGTATAACATGATAAATGTGATCACTAATGTTCATTTTATTAACATTTTAATTTTGCCTTGTCATAATCATAATACCCCCTGCAAAAAAAAATGAAACAAAACAATGGCATAACTGGTGAGGATGCTAAAAACCAGCTTAGTGACATGACACTTCAAGCCACCCCTCCCCCTTCAAGGCACCCCTCCCGAAAGCACACCCTATTTATATAATGCTAACCAATCACAGGCCTTGTAGAGTGTGATAGACAGGGACATCAGACACATACTATTACTAGTAATTTCTATTTCTGTCTCCGATTACAGGCCACTGAAGTGCTGAAAAGGGCAAAAACCAAAGACTTGTGTGTGAGGGTACTAGTCACTAGCCTACAGACTACGGTGGGTAAAAGTCAGACATGAATGGGGAGGGGTGGGAGGGAGGTTAAGAACCACTGACTTAAGTAGGGGTGGTGGGAGAATGGGGAAGAACCACAGACTTGGGTGAGGTGAGAGGGGCTCCAAGGGCCACAGACTTGTATGCAGGAGGGTAAGAGCTCTAGATTTGAGTCAGAAATACCTGAGCACAATTTAATGCAATGTAATGTAGCATTATGATGACAAACAACATTAAGTAGCCCAGAATTGCAACATTACTGGGAGACAAAGACAAAATAAAAGCAGTATTTTATGCTCGGCATCAATAGCTACACCTGGTGCACTTTAAACATGGCATAAGCTATTGTAGCTTTATAAAATATTTATAAACAACAAAAAAATCATGTACAATATCATTTCTATCAAAAGTATACAATAGTATAAGCTTATCACATGTTTTCGCTAGCATGCACATGTGTCTGCTTAATGAAAAGGTGATGATGAAAATGGTGGGAACTCATAGGGAAACCAACAGGGAAAATAGAGCATGGCCCACATGTGATTTGAACCGTTAACATTATCATCATGTGAGCATGGTGGAAGCAGTGTTGCCAAGCCAACCATTATGTAGCCCAATTGGGTGACATAAAAAGACATAACTTTTTTTGTACCACCTTGGTTCTGTATAATATAAACCAAGGGCTCAAAATATGAGGAGGCTAAGGGCGATTTACCCCAAAATTGTCACAAAATAGCTTTGGGACAAATATTTGTTGAGGGCAACATATTAAGGCTTCTTTCTGGGGCGTACCCCAAGGGGCAGAGTGACAGACTCCTAATAGTCCAAAATTGTTTTTCGCAAGAACACACATAGGGCGCATACTCCCTGAATCGGGCCAACTAGAATCTGTTCAAGTAACCATCGTAATCAAAAAGACGCTTTAAGAAAAGCTGTTCCCAACTTGTGTTGAAAATCTGGGCAGCCTCCTTGAACATGTAGATTAAAACAATTTATAAAGTTATTTTAAAATAAGTGATTAATTGCGCTGCCTTCGAAAATTTCTTGGAAAAAAATTATTTGAGGACTGCTATTAATTTTAACATGTCAGAAATTTAACACCATTTGGCTATTCTGGTTGAAATCCATACACCTGCTATGGAAGACATGACCTGAATCTTCCACACAGGGAGTATGAATTCCAAATAGGGTTACCTGTAGGTAGGTGACTACATTTGAAATCTACAAGTGTGGGACATTATGGTCATGTCTTTCATAAGGGGTGTATGGATACAATTGGAGACCCTCATTTCATTTTAAACCATCCTTGTTAAATGATACCTTGTATCCCGCATTCTTACTAAACCTCATTAATATCCCAGAATGCATTAGCTAGCTTCCCATTTCCTCATATCTGTCATAATACTCATGAATTATTCATGGATTCGTAGATCACAAAGTGATAAACGGGCTTGAATTGTGTAAATTATTCATCAACCTCGGTGTGACTCTGTCTGGCTATGTGAGAAAACCACTTGGAACATGAAAGAGTTACACAGTAAGACATTGCCATCTTCAGTGACCTTTTTGAGACTGAGCAGTTTACATCAAAGTCCTGCATCATTATTACGGAATTTAACTTTTTTTTGCAGCAGTTTTGCGCAAAATTTGTTGATTTTGCCCCCTCCCCCAAAAATAATTCCTGGCGCCGCCACTGAGTGTCCCTTTAATGAACATGGTGAATATAGAAATGTAGTAGGATAGACAGGTCTTCTAAACTGATCTACAATAATGAACAAACACATCATTTGTCTGCATGTCAGATTTGATATGCTCTATTGTGGTCCCCTAATGTCTGCAACTGCATCAAAATAATTCCATTTTTTCTCAATATTAATTGTGCGCAAACTCTAGAAACACACCAATCATTAATATGCATACTAACATTAAAACTGTCTGCAGACATGATGAATTATCTTTTATATACAAGCATAATGCCCCAGACTATATTGCTAGCAGACTATTGCCAGCAGACGATTCCGATAAACATGATATGACATTTTTTTGATCAAAATTGTTAATTTCATTACTGAAGTAAATGACTTTGGCATTTCAATACTTCACTGAACATAAGCATGCTGTCTACCCCAACAGTTGACGGCTTCAAAACACACATTTTTATAATATTTCATCATTTAAATTAAAATTTTTCATCTTCACAATTTTTTCCCCAATATAATATTTCATCTTCACATGACTAAATTTAATGTTTTAACTCTCTTCATGCGGGTGTCGACTGCAGACGACAATTTTTTTTTAATTCAAAAATTTCATAAATGTAAATTTTCATGACCATATTTGGAATCAGCATGAAAAATGCATTAAAATGAGTACAAACACGCCTAGTATTGATCCAGTAGTTCTTAAGATAGCTCTTGATATTTTGAGAAAATATTTCAAAACTTGAACTTTTTCCATTGAAGCGCATGGCTAGCACGCAAGGCATTAACATATTCTAATGTGCGATGAAAGATTCTTTCTCCCCCAAGCTAGACCTGAAGATTTTCAGAACAGTTTATAATGCCTTGAATCAAGTATATTTTATCGTGAGCCTCCACAAGTTGTGTGCACATTAATAACGATCATAATCATAAACCAGACTAAAAATTTTATAGAAATGTTTTGAAACTTTTGCAGAATGGCTTGGATTTGCTGGTAACACTATTTATTGAACTAAGAAATCAAAACCGAGGCAGGTCCGTCTTTTAACCCCATGGGCACTACCTGTCGATCTAACATTGCTTCGGATTGGTCAATTACATAATATCTACATTTTAATCACCAATCAGAATGGAGCTTTGAAATAATTTTGCCAATTTTTTTGCATGGTGAAATTATTCTAACAATATTGCTGATTGGTCCAACTGATAATGAAAACTTCTTTTTGACCAATCGGCAGGGTTAATTGCTATGGGCAAATCCTGAACAAGCTGCATGAACAGTGAACATAGGCTATTCCAGTTGAAATCAATACACCCCCTATGGAACACATGACCTTAATCTTCCACATAGGGAGTATGAAATTCAAATGGGGTTGCCCGATTGAGTGGCTGCATTTGCAATATAGGCCTAACACTCCCTGTGCAAGAGATTAAGATCATGTATTCCATAGGGGGTATATGGAATTAAACTGGAATAGCCCATTAGACTATTCCAGTTGAAACCCATACACCCCCTATGGAATACACAACCTTAAAATCATGTTTTTGTGTCCCCAGAACATTATTGTTTCAATTAGCACCTGTTAAATAGCCTTGTCACTGATTAATATGATAACCAGGCAGGTTTGGTTCACCCCAGAAGAATTGCTCTGACCAGGCTTCCTCTTTAATAGTTTGAGACGCTATACATAAATCTCAAAGATTGACTGTACCAAAGTAAAGAAATTAACAAAGCACCTGATTTTTAATCGGTCTGTTGTGCCAGAATAGCTGTGCGAGGTTTAATTACATAGTCACTAGACTATTAAGACCCAGACCAGACATCATCAGTATACAAGTAGGAAAAAAAATCATCCCCACATAAATAAAACAGAAATTATGCTGCTACCTTGACAATTCAAATAAGCTTTACCACACTACCATCATCCTACCCAAGCATCCCGCCAAAAACTGCTTTTGTTGCAAACCCCCAGATATAAGTGATTTTTTGGATGATTTTTTGATGTGTTCTCAAAATAGGGTAAGTGGATGTAAGGGGTTTTGAAGCTAAGCTCTTCATATATATTATGTAGACTCTTCTCTATGCAAATTTAGGCAGAAAAATGTCTGTAGTGTTAGAATAGCATTTAGGTTTTATTACTAGAAACACCCATACCATACAGCATCAGTCTGGATGTAGACACAAAAATTATATCATAGAAATTAAGAAAAAGGGAAATATTTTACCATCTTTACAAATTACAAAAATAGCTTGATACCAATACCATAAAGCAACTATCACATCTTTTATACAAACCTAAATAATGTAGGCAGAAACCACTCCCTACACTATTGTGTTTTCAGTCTTTCATGCAAATTAAGAACAGGTAACCATTTTACTATCTTTAAGAATTAAAAAATGAGATTTATATTTTGCAACACCTTATAAACATTTTTATCACATACTCTACAAACCAAAATATGTATCTAGGCAGAAAAAACATCAACACTCCTGTACACAATAATTGGGTATTCTAGCGTTCATCTATTCACCATATGTGATGCGATCAAGCAAAATCAGTCGGAACTCGGAAAAATTTAATTTTCAGTTTTTTATAGGATAGAAAAAAGCATTTACAAAGCTGCATTTTGCAGAAAGTCCCATTGAAAATGAACAACCAGTTCCAAAGATATGAGCAATTAAAGAGTTTCCAAAACAAGAGGAAACAAAAGGAAATATTTCCTTGTTTGGCTATATCTCAAAATCAATATTTGCGAGTTCCGACTGATTTTGCTTGATCGCATCACATATTATAAATCACCAGTAACAAGATTGGCACCACACATTTCTACCTTTAATCACACACAAAACTGGCTTTGAACCCAAATAACATCAAAATTTATGGATAAAAATATGCAATTAAAGTAATTTGATACACTAATTATCCGGCTGGTGTCAAATTGGGCTATTCCTGTTAAAATCCATACACCCCCTACGGAAGATATGGCCTTATAATCTCTTGACACAGGGGGTGTAGATTTCAAATGGAGTCACTCATTCATGTAAACCCTATTTGAAATTCACACTTCCTGTGTGGGAGATTAAGGTCATATCTACCACAGGGGGTGTATATATTTCAACTGGCACGGCCCATGAAGCGTTCACATTAGAATCACAAAACAGCCAGCCAGCACCAAGCATGATACCACACCTTTTTAAGCTTCATCACACACACACATGAACCAGACTTTGGATGACCCAGACATCGTCGATATTTTCTCCCAGACAGCGCAACCCTGGTAAAATTCATCTTTGTTCACTCGGAATAAAACGTGACCTTTTCACCTTGAAAAAAGTTTCGCAGACTTCGTAATGTTTAAAGTGGAAAAACATTGAATCATCGTATTTAAGCGAGCGTTATCAAGACATCCACGATTTTTGTGCATCAAACATACCCATAGCTTGTTCAGGGAAAGGTTACATTTCATGTTCAAGTGAACGGAGTACAAATTAAGCTTTGATAAATTGTTTGTTAGTTCTCAGACAGTGAAAGCTTTAGCTACAGTGCCAGGCAGACACGCAGACAGACGAGCGAGTTGCTATGCGATGCATATATCTGCACACTTGGGCTACAATGGCCTATCGCACTAAAAAACATAATCAATAATTTGAAACAAGGATGATCAATGTGATGCCACTTGTTTTTGTCACTAATGCACTTTTGTGGCAATTTTTGTTTCTTACCGTCGTCTGCCAAACACAAAAATCACATTTCCAAAGCTTAAATCAAAAAATGCAATATTATGCAAATTATGTAGCCTGAGCAAAGTCTCATTTTGCTTAATTTTTGAGGCATTTAAGCCTTGCCCTAACCTTTAACCCTAAAGTATATATCATTCTGCCACAACAGATTTTAAAAAATGGCAAAATTTTAAATTCACACATAGATTGTTCCGCTTATACCAACTAGGACTCCAAACATAACCCTAATTCAAAGCTTAAATTATAGCCAAAACCCCAAACCCTGATGACAGCATTGCCGTTTTCAAAACCATGTTTACAACTGGGCCACTTGAAGGCCACCTACTTCCATGCATTTACACAAGGCTGTCTGCAACACTTTTTTGGTCCGAAACTGTTTGAACATGAACTCTAAATGTTAGATTTATATAAAACCCGGCTGAAGCCATACCTGCCACTGCCACATTCACGACGCTGTGTGCAATGAATAAACTGTAAACACTAACTGTAAACATAACCCTAATGCTACTAATCCCAACGTTAAGGGGTATTACCCTGCCCAATTTTGTGCCTATTTTGCATTTTTTCCAACAATTATAAGCGCATTGGTGACAAGTAAGATATGTATATTATAGGGCAAGGACTACAACTACTGCACTGGAAATTTTATTTCAGCACAGACAACAGTTGTGGAGTTATAGTCCAAAAATGAGGGAAAACCAGTATTTGATCAATAAATCAATAACTTCTTGCCTCGAGTTGCTGAATTTTCAGTGCAGTAGTTGTAGTCCTTGCCCCTATAATATACATATCTTACTTGTATCTCATGCGCTATAATTTTTGAGAAAAATGCAAAAATGGGCAAAAAATTGGGCCAGGGTGTAGTAGTACTGTAGTACCCCCTTAACCTACACAAAACCATAAACCATGGTGATAGCATTCCCATTTTGTAAAACCGTAGCGTTAAAATTGGGCCGTATTGCCTCAATCTGCTGCGACCATCTCTGCAGCGCAGCAACGCTCTTTGGGCTCACATCGTTGGCAACACTGACACAGGAGACAGTTTTAAGTGAAGCAAACATCTAATAATGCTATACAACTAATTTGTGTTCATACCAGCTGCTTTTTTTCACGGAATATTATACAAAATGCAATACACAATAAAACCTCAACAGTGTAATTTCCTCCAAAATTCAATATTTTTTGCAGTTTTATTTTGTTGATTTATATCTATATATACATGATTTCTGATGTCTATTATAATTTATCTTATAAACATGTATTGTTATTACTATATATCACTCTAAATTTGAATTTAAAACATGCCTGGATTACTATGAATACTGTAAAAACTCGATAGCTAGCATATGTGCTTACTATCAAGCGCTTTTGAAAACATGAAATTGTACCAAAATCTGGCACTTTACCAACTGAGCTAATTTGCTTTACTTGTTTGTATACATTTGTAAAAAAATGTGTTTTGATGATTTGCTCAAAACCCTTTACACTTTTGTGGATGGGGCTCTTCATGTTTACATGTTTTAAAAGTGCTTGATAGTAAGCACATATGCTAACTAGCTAAATGATGTGAAAATCCCAAATCATGTACTCCCTCAAGTTTAGACCTAGGAAAGGATCACTATATATTTAAGTTTGAGAAATTGACCAGAACCTGGGACCTCAGGCTTGGCCAAGGAGAGGATTACCATCTTTGAGCAGGACTTGAACCTGGGACCTCTACGCCAGGCATTGAATCTAGATAGCAGTACTGATGATTGCAAATCATTTTTTACCCAGACTTGGCCAAGGAAAGGATCACCATTCATGAGTTGATACCAGTTCCCGAATCTGTGGCCTCTAGAACTCTGGAGCAGCACTGATGATCCCAAATCATTTTTCACTCAGGCTTGGCCAATGAAAGGATTACCAATATTTTGAGTTGACCAGAACTTGAACCTGGGACCTCTAGATCAGGATTTCAATATAGGACCCCATGAACTCTAGAGCAGCACTCTTTACCATTATATTATACCATTATATTTACTAAATTACAAATTTGCAGCCTCACCCAACATGAGATGTCTGGATTTGTCATAGGAAAGTAATAACATCCTCTATGTAACCTATTTGTTTGTTCTGTTTTAATGCTCTGCGTGCTAGCCATATTGGCTTCAACAAGTCCAAGTTTTGAGATATTTCCTTAAAATTTCAAAAGCTATCTTAAGAACCACTGAACCAATACTAGGCTTGTTTGTACTCATTTTAATGCATTTTTCATACTGATTCTAAATGTGGTCATGAAAATGTACAATTCTGAAATTTTTGAATTTTTTAAAAATAGAAATTTGTTGTCTGTCGTTGACACCCGCGTGGAGAGAGTTAACAAATGCACTTATTTGACAAACAAATTAAAATAATTTAACAGCTGATTGCAATTTAGGCCTAGAATAATGAGCTAAAAATAGATCAGATGATTATAGACTTATGTCATGTCTACCTATGAGCAAGCCATAACCAGTATTTGGGCTATTCCACTTAATATCCACACACCCCCTGTGGAAGACACAACCATAAACTTCCGCACAGGGAGTGTGAACTTCAAATACGGTTACCTGAATGAGTGGCTCTATTTGACATTTACACACCCCCTGTGTGGGAAATTAAGGTAATTTCTTCCATAGGGTGTGCATATATCAACTGGAATAGCCCACTGCTGATGAGTTATTTCTTCTAATGACAATATTAATGTATTTTGGGTAATTTTGTTTCCCATGAAACTCAGTAGACACAAATACTGTGAAGTGGGAATTTTTGTAAGTGTAATTTTTTAAGTTTTACCACTTTTTGAACAGTTTCCCTTGTTTTTAAATTTGTGATTCCAAGCTTCCATAGTTACTGAACTTTCTCTGCATAGAAAATACCAATTTTCCTTTTCTTTTGTAATTATTGGATGTCTTTCTTTTGTTATCCCTGATAAGAAACCAAACTTTCGAAATTGTTTCACCAAGTGGCGTTTCTTTTATGGCATTTTTAGTGATTTTCCCCATTGAGTACACAAGTAATTGTTTCTCTCTTATATGTTGGAGACTGCAAGATGGAACAGCCAAAGCCAACCGACCAAATTTCAAAATCAAAGCAGGTCTATCAGTTTAAAAAAAAAATACAATTCTCCCCCACTCAAGTTCCATTAAACCAATAATTATGTAAGGCTTGTTTGCATGAAGATTTTAAACTAAATGTTATGAAAATTTAAATTCCCAATTTTTTTATGTTAAGTTTTGAACAATTATTTGGATGTGTCGTGTGCTTTTGACATCAGCTATTCCAGTTGAAATCCATACACCCCTATGGAAGGCATGACCTTAACTCTTCCACACAGGGAGTGTTAATTACAAATAGAGTTACCTGAATAGGTGACTCCATTTAAAATCGATACACCTTGTCTGGGAGATTACAGTCATGTCTTCCATACAGAGTGTATGGATTTCAACTGGAATAGCCCTCATTTTGCTCCCATAGGGTTGCACAAAGCATCATAATAGGTATAGCGCCCCGTAGCTCTCTAAAACTGCACAATAAACGCAAAACAGCGCAGCACATAAGTTGGGCTTGCTTAAGGAGATTGCAAATCCCGCAAACAGATCAATTTTTAATTTAGGCCCTGAAGGCAGTCTGGACTCAAATCTAATCCATAGTCAGATACAATTGAACTCCATACAACCTCAGGGTTGCCAAACCTATGATTTGGTAGCCCAATTGGGCGACTTTTGAAGATTTTCCCAAAGACCATTTGCACATATCTTGTCCCATTGAAACTGACAAACATCGGGCGACTTTTCAACATCCGCTCCCACAACTTTTCCTCGTTTCAGATCTCATAAACCAACGATTAAGAGAAAAATTGGGTGAATTTTCGATTATTTGCTCCGCCATTCCAGCTGAAAATTCTCGGCAACCCTGCTCCCTAAGCACACATGCAAAGAAGATGGTACCATTATCACATGGTACAGATTTGTCATTAGTCAAAATAAGAATGGAACGAGAATTTATCCCGTTGGCCATACAATAATAGCATCGTTTTGTTTATTTTATACAACATTTTTGAAGAGATATAGGCCGGGTCACATATTTCGATCAAGATTTCATTTATTTATTAACAAATTCATTGCTAATTTCATTTCCGTGTTCATGCTCCATCCGATACAACATGCAAGTCGATGACGAAAAAACTTGTTTGCTCACTGAATTTTTATTGAATTTACCAAATGAAATTTAATGTCTGGAGATAATGTCTTTATGAAAATTTGCTTGACTAGACAGTGCTTGAAAGAAGCTTAATATTATTATTATTATTAATAATAATGAAATCTTTATTAAGCATGTGATGCCAGGTATATAGTTAATCTTACCATATGTTTTAGAAAACATTGAATATGTTAATTCCAGTTGTACCAGCAAAACCATACAGAATCTGTGAAGACATAAAATGGAAAAATAATTGTAAATAATTTCATAAAATTCACTAATTCGGAAAATTCAATCATCAAGTACAATATTATCAAAACTATAATGGTACATGTCCCACATGGATTTCAAATGGAAGCACCCATTCACCCCATTTGAAATCCACATCCCCTGTGTGGATATCAACTGAAGAGCCAAATGAAACTGCGACTTGTTTACTTAAGGGTAGACGAGGTATTGTTGGTCGAAGCAACCTAAAAATCGATTTTCATTATCTAGATCTATATTGAAAATCAACACCTTGATGTTTTGCAAAAGTTCATTCTACAAATCGTATACTTTGCAAACTTGCTTAATTTATTGTTGTTAATGAGTTATGTACGTTTTACAAAAGTGTTGTTGTTTCAGCCCTCTTTACAACGTAACTCAAGAACCGCAGCACCTATAAAAGTATATCTGTGATATTTTAATTCTTCTACACGCTCGCTATGAATTGAGCAATGCAGTTTTTGCTAAAGCCTACTGCCTTCCTTTCGTAATATGCTGTGAACTACCAAATCACAACAGTTTAAAATTATTAATAACCTTAATGTAATATTTTGTTTTATGATTTCACCTGAATTTACAAACAAAAATATTATTAATTTCATTATACATTTTCAAACCAAAATAAAATAATTACGAAACTAAATACATTCTTGCAGAAAGGGGGGGGGGACTTCCCACTTCAGATTAAACTAATTTACATACAATAAAAGGATGCTTTTCCATACTTCATAGAATAAATGCAGAATAATTTTTAAATTTTGAATAAATGCAGAATAATTTTTAAATTTTGATACTTTTTGATCAAAATTGTTGCCGTTTACTATTTCACCTAACAAATATTGACTTAAATCAACAATAACTAGCTCGGGCACTTTTCTCACTTCATTTTCATCCCGACCCTGACTTTTCTAGTGTTAAATTATACAGCCCAGAAGGTAAATACAAAGTCAATATCCATCATCCACTCTCAAAAAGTAAAGTAAATTTTGAGCAGATTCTATGTAAATTAAAAAGGATTCAGGCAAAATTAATCACCTTGATATTTTGCGAAATCAAAAACATGTCTAGTTACGATGTTATCTGCGGCACATTGAGGGACGCAGACAGATAAATGCCTACAGCAAGTTATTGTAAAGGGTTTCTTTTGCATGAACGTCTTTGAATCAAAAATACTTTAAAAGTTCAAAAGGTTTCTTTTAAATAGTTTGCTCTTGAAAGTCACATCCACAGGTCTGAATGGGTTTGTCACTCATGCAAGAACTCCAATACTATTTTTAAGTAGGTGTACATCAAAAAAAGTGGGTAATGGTGGATCCAACGGACGAGGACACAAAACGTCAGGTGTATGTCAATGCTGTAAAAACTTGAGGCATAAAACTACTAAAATAGGAAGAGAGGGGAGAGGAAAGGAGGGGAGAAGAGTAGGAAAGGGAGAGGGAAAGGAGGGGAGCAGGAAAGAGGAAAAGGGCAGGGAAAGGACGGCAGATGAGATATGAAAAGAGAGAAAAGAAAGGATGGGAGAAAGGGAGTCGAGGAGAAAAGGAAAGGTAGGGGAGAGGAGATGAGAAGGGAAGGGAGAGAGAAGACACAAGAGGGAAATATTTGCAACTTCAACACCCCCATTGATTTTTTAGCATATCAACCTTCGATGCCCCTAGAATGTTCTGTATGTAGCATGTTAAGCAGAATCTGTTCATTTTTGCTTGCACTATTTTTGAACCACTGAAAGGTCAATGTACTCTGTGCAAAGGACAGATGGGAGAGGAGAAAATTAAAGGCACTCTAACAGTAGACGGACAAAATAATATTAACAGTGAAGAAGAGTCTGAAATGACCAATGGCCAAAAAACAGACAAAATACAGACATCTCCGCACACATACTTGAGACAAATAAAACCAGACATAAAGGTGTAAATAAAAGTATGATATAAAATAAACAAAAGGTCGAGGTACTCATGAGTCTGAGACAGAGGTGGGAATTGCGCTGAGCCTCCTGGTGACAGCGCAAATTTAATCCAATGCGGACTGTACATCGTAATGATAGCTTTCACAGGCCATGCAAAGATGCCACCTAATGAAGCATGAACTTTACTTGTCTTGTTATGTCTGGCCTAGCTTTGAGAGGCCATCTCTGAAATATCATTATCAGTGTTAGGGTTAGGCTATTACAGTCGAAATCCTTACACCCCCTATGGAAGACATGCACTTAATCTTCCACACAGGGGTGTGAATTTCAAATGGGATTACCTGAATGGGTGACTCCATTTGAAATCTACACCCCCTGTGTGGGAGATTAAGGTCATGTCTACCAGAGGGTATGAGGATGTCAACTGGAATAGCCCATATGAAAGAATCAGGGCTTCCCATCATGCCATATTCCTGATTCCAGTGTTTCTATAATTATCATCAACTATTTCAGTGTTTCTAAAAACTAGCGCATAACATAACATATTGGAGAAAAATATTATGGAAAATTTGCTTTCAATGGGGTTGGAGATAATGGTTGCAATAATATGCATATTAAATCAACTTTATTATGTTCCCTGATATGAACACTGGCCAATCCCAGAACTAGCTAAGTAAGGATTTGCATGTGTAATTTGGCACAATGCATCATGGGAAAGCAAAACTGTCTACTCAAGCGTTGTCCTGCCCTTTGGATTACCTTTAGTGAGCCAATGTTCTCGGTCAGTCAGCGAATGTTCTCGGTCAGTGCCACGATTATCGCAAGGTGGAATTTTTCCAGTTACATTAATTTTCATGTTAACCTAAGCTGGCGTGAAATTCAAAATGCATAAATTTGATCCGTAAACGCGCAAGTATATGAAGAAGAAACCTTTGAAAATTTATGGAACTTGGGTCAAGCACAAGTGTTTGAAATTGTTATAGAGTGAAAAATCAATGGCACAGAAATTCTCACTTGTACAGTGATGTACAGTTGCTTGCTACAGGGTACTGTAGTCTAGATAAGATTGAGTTGGCCCAATTTGAATGTGATCACCTCCTTTATACTGAATGAATGTTAGGTCAGTGTGCCAGCTGTAGGCATGTTAGGGGACTACTATAGTCCATTTCAGACTTAATAGACTCATGTTCAATTGTTGTTGCGACAGCCTGTAATTGTTATGGGTGCTGCAGTCCATTTCAGAAAAAAAGGAAGGCTTCCCTAAATTTGAATTTGGTTAATGTTGTAAGTGTTCACCATGAAAGACCAGAGAAATGGCGCATTACAGATGCCAACATTTACATCCATATAATAGGGAGGATTCAAACAAATAATAGGGAGGTTTTCAAAATTACATGCAACTTCAATGGCACATAACAGGGAGGTTGCCAAATTGGACAAAAATGTTTCCAAAAATAGGGAGCTGCCTCTAAAATTATGAGGGAGGGTTGGCATCTCTGCATTTATTGATTTCACTTTTAAACGAAGCTAATGTTTTCAATTGGAGCTATTCCATAGCTATGACCAGTAGTATTTGTATAGCATCAGGCCCAAGGTATATAAATGGTCATGCAATTTACCTCAAATAAACCCTTGTATCATTTTTCTGACTGAAATATTTTGTTTTTCTGTAGCATTTTTAATTGACCTGCAATTCAATTTCCCCACAATTTATTTGGCCAAATAACCAAGACATTGTGGACACATTTTGGCCTAATATTCACAAAAAGACCTCAAATGTACCAAGTTTGCCCATTTTGTAACTGCAGACTCTTAGATTTGGGCTGTCATTCAAAGACCTGTTTCGGGCTGTCACCCAAAGACCCAAATTATGTTTAGGGATGTCACCAAAAACACCCACATAAAGGGCTGTTACCCAAAGACCCCATGTTTAGGGCTGTCACCCAAAGACCCAATGTTTAGGGCTGTCACCAAAAACACCCACATAAAGGGCTGTTACCCAAAGACCCCCAAGTTTTGTCCTTTCCTCAAATAAAGAAATATATCTGAAATGTGAGAATTTGTTAATCTTTATGCAAAATTTAGCTTATCATCCCAAGAAAGGACATTAAACTTTTTCTCCAGCCTAACACATTTGGACTCAAGGAACAGACTTATCAAGACAAAACAAGACTCTTGTACATAATAAAGCAGGATCAAAGTACTCCATAGAGTCACTTGAGACGCGTCTAAGTGTTTACTCTTCATATAGTCAGTAAAGACAAGGGTGTTATAATTATGAAACCACGCATAATTCAACCGCAATTTGAATCTTGCAACAATTGGTCTGCAGCAGGCAGGCAGTCACCAGGAACTGTTACAGGTTGATGAGATGGCTAATAGTCTGAAAACCCAATAACTTGTAAGGCCAAAAAAAAAGAAGATTTGTCTCAAAGCTTGCGCGTGCGTTTGTACAATCGCACGATTTGACAAAAAAGAAATGTAGAATTTTTTTTATTTTTTTCCAGAAAAAGTCGGCGAAAATCAGACTTTTTTCTCAAAATACCATGAAAAAAATCGGGGAATCGCATTTTGCATTTGTTTTTAAATTTCTCGTGAGCTTTGAGACAAACCTTTTTTTTTGCCTAATATTAACTGTACCTTAACTTCACCTTAACCATGTGATGTGATCAAACAAAATCAATCTGAAGTCAGAAATACTGATTTTGAGATAAGTATTTACTTTTGTTTCCCATTGTTTTGGAAACTCTTTTAAATGATCAAACTGTATCGACTCTCATTCATCTGGGTATGTATCTATACCGGAAGTGTCCGGTACTCAAGGTCATTTGCATCACAACCCAGCTGAAGACTGAAGGTTTCAGTCTCAACATCGGTTCGTCCGTCAAAAATAGG
The DNA here is from genome assembly GCF_039555335.1 of Amphiura filiformis. Lineage (NCBI taxonomy): Eukaryota > Metazoa > Echinodermata > Ophiuroidea > Amphilepidida > Amphiuridae > Amphiura > Amphiura filiformis. Next base: position 6,949,166 of record NC_092641.1, on the reverse strand, counting down.
TATGTCTGGTTGACCAGATTTAAATCAAATCTTAATTTCTTTTAAATGATATCTTTTGAACTGACTAGATGTTAAATTACAACAGGATTTTCTGCAAAATGTAGCTTTACAAATGTTGTTTACAATCCTGTAAGAAACTGAAAATTGAATAAGTCTGACTTCAGACTGAGTTTGCTTGATCACACCACATATTAACCATAACCCTGACTCGAATCCCAACTCTGATCCTAACCCTATCACTAACTAAACCTAAAATGCAGGGCAAATTCAAACTAACCCTTTTTGGACTAATAACCCTCCAGACTATATAAATGGGCTGTTCTCACCCTGAATAGCCAAATCCATAATATGAGCAAGGTTTTTAAGTCAAGTCAACACATACACAAATGACAGCCAGTGAAAAAACCTCACTGACCATCCAGGATTCGAACCCTTAAAAACCTTGCTCATATTTAATTTACCACATAGATTTAAACTTTATTTCTCCGTCTCAAATCCATAATAGTTACTGAAAACTGTAATAGCGTGAAAAATAAATACCGCTAAAATGTCCTCCCATATTCAGTGCCATACAGTGCCTGGCATGATGTTCTCACTATCACAATAAAATGTGTTATATAGAATGTGGAAGTGCCTCTGCCACGCTAGAGGCCATGACAACGTAACATATGCGTCTGCAGCAGTAAACAGGCCCAAGATTCTGAATCGGATTAAAATTTATTGACATACTCTCAATATTTTAGTTGAAAAATTTCAAAAATTTGCTTCTTTACAATCAAACATGCCTAGTATTAGGTCAGTGGTTCTTGAACGGGAAAACACACTATTTTGTAAGGACACAGTCCTTCAAAACTAATGCCTTACACTTGAATCACCTCTGCCATGCTACAGGGCTGATAAGACTGATGAACATCGCATATTGTGGAGGCAACATGACCTTATGTTTCCACGAAGCAAGCACGATTCCGAAGCTCACTTCATTTGCGCAAATTGCCTTGCTTCTAACATCTCTCCTACTGTGGGCTTGTTTGACTAACAAATTTACGTTGTTATTAGAAACAAAACAAAAGAGATTGGAAGCACAAACGGGATGCGATCAAGCTAAACGAGTCCGCAGTCAATCAAAATCAAAGTTCAGTTTTCAATTTCATTTCATGAGCCATTCTCAAAGCTTTAATTTGCTGAAAACTCCATCATAATTACACTTAGGGTTCCAGAGATACAGCCATTTTTAGTGCTACTCAGAACAATAAAATACATAAGGAAATTGAATACTAATATTGGGTATATCTCAAAATCAATATTCCCAGCATCCGACTCATTTTACTTCATCACATCACAAGTGCAGTCGGGCTATATTTGGATTTCAAGTAATTCAATCTGAATCACTATTTCTGACATTTCTAGCTGTTGATTTTAAATTCTTTTTGTTGCTATAGCATCAGTTTTGCAGGTTGAAATATTTCATAATAACCTTTGGATCTCAAACAACCTCATTCATCAAGACATAGTTACTTGACCCTATATATGTTTGTACCTGCATAGAATGACCTTTGAATGTAACGGGTACAAAAACTCATACCCCGGGTCAACTTGTGAAATGATTGTGTTATAAAGGTCAATGAATTATGCCATCGGAGATGACAATATTTTGACCTTTTTCAAGCAGAAAATGTCAAGATGGTGGTTATCACTTTTACTATCTTTATTTTTAGAAAGATTTGGCAAGATTACCACAAGTGTTTTATAAACACTCAACAATGAAGCATTACTTTACCAATGGTATAAACAATTTAAAAATAAATCGGACCTTTTGAGGACAAAAAGACCAGAAGTGTCTTGAAATGAAAAACAAGCAATTCTATTTATATAAGTTTAACAAATAAATATTAAGATTTTAGAAACACACAGGATGTGAAAATCAATAAAAATGGATTTTATCATCCATGATTTAAAAATGGGCACACACAATTAATAACGTTTTGAATAGGAAACTATGTTAGGCTAAAAAAACAAAAGTTTCATGTGGGTGGCGGAAGCCAAGATGCAAAATGTCTTTTTATTTTTAGAATCATGACATTATTGACAAATCAGAGTTGAGTGGTTTAGATATGAAATATGAAGTTAAGGAAAATTATAAATTGGTTTTCATAGGATTATTTTATTTAAATATTGCATGTTGTAAACAATATGAAAAGAATAAAATCTGTTGAAAAAATATGCATGGCCTGCGCAGAACTATTTTTTAGCCATATAAATAACAAAACAGAAGAACAAGAAATTATGAAGCTATTCTGAAAATGAGAAGAAAAAAAGTAGAATTGAATATACAAACCTGAAACTGACCATTTTTGTGAAAAAATAGGAAAATGCTTTAAAAAAGAGGAAAATAGTGCAAAATCATGCTAAAAAGCTCAAATTGGGCTGAAAATAACAAATAATGCGTAAATTTCAGAAAATAAAAAAAGAGGAAATCAGCTACAAAGAGGACGTTTCTGGTCTGAATATATAAAAATCAATAGCACCCCTTTTCTGTTCATTTTGCATCAGAACTCCACAGGGCGTTTCTAAAACAATAGATTAACGACAGATGCCTTTTTCTTACCCCCATTTTTTTCCCGGAAAGAAACAAGCGGCACAACAGGAAATGAAACACAAAAGGATGCACAGCAAGTGCGACAGACGACGTGTGGTCTCGCATAAAATGAGAATCATAACGCATAGCTCGCAGACAAAAAGGTCTGCTTCCCTTTACGAAATGCATTAGTAAAATGGATTTGGTCACAGTGCCGTGTTGAATACATAACAATCAGACCATATAAACGGGTGTGTTGTCTGCGAATCGATTCTAATGATGGTGTTGTTGATTTAAGTGGATCTGTGGGGAAGTAGTATTGGTTAGGCTAGAGTCAATAAGACGTTGATGGTCAGTTACTAGGATGACCATTAAGAGGTTCAGTTTATACATTGTAAGTTTTTGACACAGTTCATCAAACAGTGTGCGATTATTTTCAAATCTGTCCTGTCCTATGTCGGTGCTGTTATATGTTACATAGGTCATTGGATGTGGTCTTTTTAGTGGGAGGGGAGAGGCTGAAATAAGCTGAAATAGCTGGGTTGATTTTGCAGGTTTGAAAGGGGTGATGGTGCCCCTCCACACCCTTGTGTTCTCCACTGTGTTGATTTAGATATTCTAATTGCATTTGTATACCTATTTTAGGGCTTGCTATCTATACCAAAATTTATTTAGTCTTTTTTCTTTCAATTT